>NC_091127.1:104746287-105069469 GCF_040183065.1 Periplaneta americana | reverse complement strand
TCAAATTTTTTGACAGCAGACTAGATGACAAAAGCTTCTCAATCGAATAATAACAGGCATTTCCCATATTTATTCTGCGTTTAATTTCCTCCCGAGTGTCATTTATATGTGTTACTGTTGCTCCAAGATATCTGAACTTCTCCACCTCTTCGAAGGATAAATCTCCAATTTTTATGTTTCCATTTCGTACAATATTCTGGCCACGAGACATAATCATATACTTTGTCTTTTCGGGATTTACTTCCAAACCTATCGCTTTACTTGCTCTTCAAGTAAAATTCCTTTGTTTTTCCTAATCGTTTTTTAATTTTCTCTTAACAAATTCACATCAACCGCAAAGACAAGAAGCTGATGTAACCCGTTCAATTCCAAACCCTGTCTGTTATCCTGAACTTTCCTAATGGCATATTCTAGAGCGAAGTTAAAAAGTAAAGGTGATAGTGCATCTCCATGCTTTAGCCCGCAGTGAATTGGAAAATCATCAGATAGAAACTGACCTATACGGATTATACTGTAAGTTTCACTGAGACATTTTAATTGATCGAACTTTTTTCTTGGGAATAACAAATTCAATAAGAATATTATATAAAACTTCTCTCTTAACCGAGTCATATGTATTTTTAAAATCTATGAATAGCTGATGTACTGTACCCTTATACACCCATTTTTTTTTCCAATATCTGTCGAATACAAAAAATCTGACCAATAGTCGATCTATTACGCCTAACACCGCACTGATAATCCCCAATAATTTCATCTACGTACGGAGTTAAACTTCTCAAAAGAATATTTGGACACATAATATACCCACAGTCAATTATATATAACTTACTACTCGCCCAAGTTAAATCTGCGTCCGAAAAGAATGTGAATCACCGTTCTCTCTCCCTGTGGCCTTTGTGACCTATGAGTAAATACTAACCTGATAAAGAGGTGTTTACTGTTGGTGCCAGCGAGTTATATGAGATAGTGGTAAATACACGTGTATAGGTGGTGCTGAAAGTGTTGTACCCGTATAAATTCTGTGAAAGTGTTAATATCATGCACCATATTTCTTACACACATTATATATATATATATATTTTACTTCACTCGTTGCATTATCTCTTGTAACATGACCTCACTCATAGACGAAACAGTAGATTGTATACTAAAAACTAGAGCAATTATAGTTACTAGCGTTCGTCCCTTACATTCACGGGACACAAATTCAGAGGTGGTGTTGTTCCTCTTATTAATATCTAGAGTTGTTTGTTATACGCGAGGGCTTTTTAAACAAACTATATATAACGATGGTGTATCAACTATATGTATATTTAGCGCCGATGAAATTGATAATAGCGAAATGTATTTGGCAAGATGAGGCCGATGATTCGCTATGTGATTACCTGTTATTAACCTTACAGTTCGAGACAATTTTAGGGATAAACTTATAAAGTTAATGACCCCAAGAATGTATTGAATCCAAGCCTCAGCACAGCTCATTTCAGTAAACAAATGCGCCTATACCCTATGTTGCGCTGATGGCCTTGTATGAAATCAGTGTCAGCAATCAATTACCTTGAAAGGAAGGGTATTACCACTTGTCTCATAAGGAGACTTAGAAACAATCGCAATAAATGCCGTAATCAGAATATAGCCATTCTCTTATGAGATTAGTCCTCCGTAGGTCCCTCTTACTTCCACTTGTTAGATGACACGGCATGTTCAATACTATTTAGCAGTTGCAAATGAAATCAGTTACGTGCGATTGATTCTAAAACCAATATATGTTCAGAATAAAATAATGATTAAGTGAACCGGTTAATGGAATATGTATGAAATAGTGGCACACCAACGACGAATAGTCAATTTAAAGTGTTTTGATTGTACGGAGAGATTTAAAGGTCAGCATGGAGACTCGCAAGCAACATAAACAGAGATGTGTAGCATTAGTATGTCACAGGTTTGTTCAGTTGAAATGCTAAACGCGACAGCGTGTTGATCGTGTATCCAACCCCCATGATATGTCAACAACAGATTATCCGATACGTGATTTATTGACGGAAACAACCCTCTCACCCCATCCCTTCAATACCACCATGAGCGGGGTATTTTGACATACAAATTATTCACTGCTTGAGGCCAATCACTGAAACTAACTCCAGCCCAAAAACCTTTCTGACAGGAATCGTGAAGTTAGCCCAGTACGCAATGTTCCGTTTCATTAAAGTTATAAAATTAAAAAAAAATAACAATAACATTAAAAAATGCTAATAGTGAACGGAATAATATTATATAAAGAAAAAGGGAAGCCAAGGGAATAATATCAATATGCTCGTAACAAAGGAAAGTAAGCCTCGTGGTAGCAAAAGACGTAACAATAATAAAACAGGAATAATAAAAAACAAAAACATTAATAAAATCACACAAAATAATAATCACATAACTAAACTGAAAATTTCACAACTTGCAGGAAAAATGGTACAAAGAAATTTCTTCAATAAACATTTCGTCGACCAAATTTTTGGTGATTAAAAGATAACAGTTTTAACACCTATATTTGGACAGCACTACATTTCCACTCATTTTTCTCTATACACTTTTTTAACATGTACTGACATGTATGTATTTATGTATGTATGTATGTACGTACGTACGTACGTATGTATACAGAGTCTAAGGGGTGCCTTTTTTATTTTAGTAGGTTATTTTACGACGCTTTATCAACAGTTTTGGTTATTTAGCGTCTGAATGAGATGAAGGTGATAATGCCGGTGAAATGAGTCCGGGGTCCAACACCGTAAGTTACCCAGCATTTGCTCATATTGGGTTGAGGGAAAACCCCGGAAAAAAACCTCAACCAGGTAACTTGTCCCAACCGGGAATTGAACCCGGGCCACCTGGTTTTGCGGGTAGACGTGCTAACCGTTACTCCACAGGCGTGGACTAAGGGGTGCCGCCCTTTTCATAGTCGTCGGGAACGGTCTACAGGATTATTATTATTATTATTATTATTATTATTATTATTATTATTATTATTATTATTATGTGTTTATTATTAATTGTCATTATTGAGTATAATTAGTTACCACTGCATGGGTATTTACCCATTTGCAGTGTGAATACATACATACATACATACATACATACATACATACATACATACATACATACATACATACATACATATATACATACATACAAAAAAAATGTCCATACAACATAGGGTCAAAACTTTACAGTTTTCCCAGAAAAAAAATATTTCTTTTCTTATTTTCCTTGCTTTATACGGCTTATATCGTTAGTAAAATTACGAAAACAATTGCATCAGTAGGTATATCTAGCAAAGAGTTAATATTAGTTTAAATAAATATTTGTGTTTTCTATTACGTTTTCGTGAAATTAAATAAAAATGCAAGCTTAAATTTGTTAATATTCTGCCGTGAGAGACGTGGCAACGTGTTCAGCAGGCAGTACTCTGCACAGACGTAAGTACGAGTCAGCTGAGTTCAAGCTCCCTGTCCGTAGCTCTACTGCCTAGCGGATGACAGTTCAGTACAGGTTATTCAATAAACAACTTACAATGTCATTCACCGTTTAGGAATATCATATGCTATTAATTTATGAAGAAAGTCGTCGTAATTCAAGTGAGGCAAGAAGATATACCGTCAATGTTTTTCGCAATGAAAGTTACTTAATCGGCAAAATTTTGTAGCAGTTTCTCAACGATTTTTAGAAACTGGGAGTCTCTTACCCTGTTTCGAAAATCACGCACACAGAAATTTCTTTAAAAATGATGCTGCTTTACGGAAGCAGGAGAGATAACAATTTTGCGTTAGATAAAAGTTCGTGTGATTTTGTGCAGAAAAACATTATTGTTTATTTTTTAGATATAAAATAAAAATGGAGCAATATTGTTACATAAAATGTAAATTTACCATAATGTTCTATTAATGAGATACAAAGTTTGTATTTGCTGCTCGTTTTATGTAAACAACAATATTATCATGGTCCGCTTCTTTATTAAAACAGAGCATCTGTACCGGTATGTTTGTACCCGCTTGAGCTGTACTGTGTACTTATAAACCCACTCCTCCCTATCCAGCAACGCTGCAAAACGTCTAATATTGTAAACTTTAGTAATTAATTAAATACGTTCTTTCCGACATTCTTCCGACTGAGCTACGAGGGCACAAGTAAAGAAGTATAAGCGGAAAAATTGGCCCAATCCCCCTATATGACGTTCTGATGATTTGTGGAAGTTCGTCCAGGATGTCTGGGATGCCATAGTTGACAACTGAAAAGACTAGTCGATTCCATGCCCACTCGACTGCAAGATGTGATCGAGATGGGAGGAAGATGGACTAAATATTGAATCGTGGCTTTTTGTTTTGTTTTTTGAACTTCTAATTGTTTGAACCTTCTAAGGCAGACCCCAGTAAGTTTGTTTTTTTTTTTTTTTTTTTTTTGCTACGAAAGATATTTTTCTTGAGAACATAATCTTTCTTTCTTTCCATTTACAGCCATAATGTCATAACAAATAATGATAAAGTCATGACATAATACATTTATGAACCTGGTGTCAATTACTAAAACAGTAATAAAAGAGATAGGAGCAATTATATTATCTCTCCCTCTCTTAAAAAAACATAAAAAGCACTTGGTTGTGTTTGAACGCACGTCCTCACGAATACCAGCCCGAAACGCTACCATTACACTACAACTGTAACACAGAGAACACTTTAATTATAATGTAGATATCAAGCAACGTGGTCCAACATATAACGTCGCCTGTCTTCGAATTGCAGCGGAGATACCCGAAGGGAACTTAGTTCCTAGAGAGCGGCCAATTTTTCTTTTGATAGCTGTACATGGGTAAATTTGCGGTAAAAGAGCAGATAATGTGGAATGATTGTGAGTGAGTGAGTGAGTGAGTGAGTGAGTGAGTGAGTGAGTGAGTGAGTGAGTGAGTGAGTGAGTGAGTGAGTGAGTGAGTCTGGAATTTAGCAGTATCGGCTCCACCTTTTAGTAACTTCATCTGTAGCTTCGACGTTGTGTTTGAGGATAATGGAATACAAACGGGATGACAGAGGCGTGCCGGATTATGGAATAGGCCTAATACAGGGTACAGTGCTGGACAAATAACCTGCACATACAGCGATACTATGTGTATGCAAATCCATGTAATCTCGGTCAGTTTCGCAGACAATAGCGGCTAATCGAGTACAAGCTGACGAGAAACGACTTTCCAGTCCGGTAGTCTGAAAAGCGTGTCATTACATTAATTATATTGAATTGCATAATGCTCAGGCATTTTAAGATTCTAAATTAAGTACTAAAATATAATCTGTTAATAAGAAAATCTTATATATACACAATGTTAAAATAAGAAGGGTAATGTTTATAAAAGATGAATTAATAATTTGCAGGTAATTACAGTAAATCCTGAGAGAGAAAAAAAAGCATTTTTGTGTTCATTTTTTCATTGTTCGATTTATGATATGTTTATGATACTGCAGAAAATATATTTCAAGTTATTGTTACGAAGACACATCTTCATCTTTCTTGTTGCAGAGATTTTGTTTTTATTTCGTCTATCTCTGGTCTCTTCCCGTCTGCTTCTCCGTCCGTGCACAGTTAAAATCTTGGGTTATATGCAAGATATACGATTCAATTTATCCAGGACGTCTGTAGATAAAACACAATCATACGTATTCTGAAATCAACTTAAAGTTACTGGAAGTCATGTGAAGCAGAGTTTGAGTCACGGTAAGGCCTGGAATTTCTATAGGCCTCTTTGTAAAGAAAGAAATTGCAGTATGTTCTTCTTTTTAGATTCTTCTGTTTCCCCATGTTAGTAATGAGTATTTTCCCGTTTGAGCTCCATTCCATCATCATTACTTTTAACGCCGAACGGTGACGCGTGGACGAGGTTGGTCCAGAGAGATTATTTACTCGAAACATGGATACTCAGCGTTGTAAACTAGTGCGGTTTGGGAATGCGCCTGGTTGAGGGTCAGCACAACAGAATAACCCTGCGGTGGCTGAGTGGTCAGATCTCCGGCCTATCACGCAGGTCCGTGTTCGAGTCACGGTCAGGTTTGGGATTTTTCATTGAAAAATCCATAGTGACACTTGTGTCGGAAAAGGTTGCAGTTGGGGTTTTTCTTGGGGTTCTCCCATTTTTCCCCATATTAGGCATCTACAACATCCGTCACAATTTCTCCAATACGTCATATCTCCATAGCATTCCTCGATTGCCAGCTGGCGACGCACGGAGGGAGCTGGCCTAGGGACGAGGGGAGTTGCCTGCTCGAAACCTGGGTACGCAGCGTACCTTAGTGTAGTCAGCCGGTGTGGGTTAGCGCAATAGATCGTAACAGTCGCAGTGCTGGGCCATAGTGCCACTCTCCCGTAAATTCAATTCCATTCCATTTCATAGCACAAGAGATCCACAAAATCATAATGAAGGTCAGAAACTACTTGCATTTTGTGATGCATTTAGCTTTGAGATTTTAAAGGGAAAATATGGGAGAGACCAAAAGGGAGAAATAACATTTATTAATGACAATGGGGGGGGGAGTGCTGTAGATTTTATTATATGCAGCAAAGAAATTATATTATTAATTAAGGATTTCTATGTAGGAAAAAGAACGGACTCGCACTGTAAATGGAAGGAATAAAGAGGAGCTGGGGAGATCGGTATCAATATATAGGTGGAGGGAAGAACATAAGGACGTGTATATACAAAGACTGGAAGAAGGTCTGAAGAACGTTGACAAAGTCACGGCAGGACAGATCACGTTAATTATTCAGGAAGCGGATTCTGTAATGAAGTTACAGGGGAACCGAAAGAAGACACAAGAAACTACTAATTTCTATGACAAAAAAGTACTAATTTCTATGGCAATGATTATAGGAAGGCTAAAAGGGAAATGGATCAAGCATTGCGGGTTTTTAGGCGGGTAGAGGGCGATGAGGATAGAGAAATATATGTAGCACGTAGAAAAGTGTACAAGGATATTGTATTTGAAAAAAGACACAGTGGCAACGTAACACAGCGAAAGAAATCGGGCAGGAGCAGGACGGGGAAATGAGACGGAGGTATGGAGATCACTGAAGAAATTGCGCAAGGGTCCATATCATGTGGGAAACATCACGCCGGACTCATGGAAGAGCCACTTCTAGGGGATATACGAAGGGGGTAGGGAATTATGTAGTGTAAACTTTAAATTGCATTCAATGCTGCAAGTACCAGAAATTGATATATTAGATGTCGAATTTACAACCAAGGTGACAAAAGCTATAAGTAGTTTAAAAAATAACAAAGCGCCAGGTATAGACGAAGTACCTTATGAATTTCTCAACAAGTGCATTAATAAATAAACAAGCATTTACAAGTAAAACCACGAACATGTTTAACAATATTTTTATGGGAGAAAGTTATCCTAGTGAATGGACATCGGCAATTATATGCCCAATCTACAAGAAGGGGAACATGTCGATACCTGATAATTATAGGAGGGTGACGCTTTTACCAACAATGGGCAAAATTTACTGTAAAATTATATACGAGAAACTGTGGAAGTGGATACTTCAATATGATAGGCTCTCTAAATTTCAGGCTGGTTTCAGAGAAGGTAACATTACAACTTCCTTACTTACGTACTTATTTACTTGTGGCTTTTAAGAAACCCGGAGGTTCATTGCTGCCCTTACATAAGCCCGCTATCAGTCCCTATTCTGAGCAAGATGAATCCACTTTCTACCATAATATCCCAGCTCCCTCAAATCAATTTTTATATTATCCTCCCTTCTACGTCTCGGCATTCCCAAAGGTCTTATTCCCTCCGACCTCCAAACTAACACTCTATATACATTTCAGGATTCGCCCATACGTGCTACATGCCCTGTCCACCTCAAACTTCTGGCTTTAATGTTCCTAATTATGTCAGGTGAAGAATAAAATGCATGCAGTATAAAGTTGTAGTTAGTTGACATATATTAATATTACCTCTAATATATAACTTTCAGTCTACAAGCACTTAGAAATAAGTGTAGCTTTTCAGCATTCTAAATCTTGATTACGATACATGATGGGTACAGAGAAAAAATGAACATTCACACGAAGTCAAATTTACAGGAGAAGCTTTTTAAAGTTTCAACACTAACCTCCAAAATTAAGGTTGCAAATTTCCAAAATTACTGTTCTCTACATGTTTGACAATAAGTTTTAAGGCACCATAAGAAATATTATAGTCATTAGTGACTTACGTACTTATATAATTAGCGTTTAATTAAAGCTTGACAGGACTCTGATCGTTTTTCTCTGTATTTAGTATTATTTTTACATATTAAATACAACATATTAGCCTGTGATACAGATATTAATAGTCACTCTCTTGATCCTCTGAAAGTTCATGACACTACTCTCTCTCATTTGCGTAATTTCGAAGAGAAAGTTTGGTGATGAACTCTTGAGCATCTTCTCTGCAAAATCTCTTTAGAAATTGGAGGTTCTCTTGACAGTGGAATTGGACAGAACATGCAGAGTCGAGTTCACACAGTTGAACTAATGTATTCTTTCTGGTTTTTTTATCCGTGACAACCGTGGATGTACACAATCCATTGTATGATTCCCTGTGTGCGACAGTTCGAGGATTTTATTGGGTTATTTTACGACGCTGTATCAATATTTGTTTATTTTATTGGGTTATTTTACGACGCTGTATCAATATCTAGGTTATTTAGCGTCTGAACGAAATGAAGGTGATAATGCCGGTGAAATGAGTCCGGGGTGCAGCACCGAAAGTTACCCAGCTCGTATTGGGTTGAGGGAAAACCCCGGAAAAAACCTCAACCAGGTAACTTGCCTCGACCGGGATTCGAACCCGTGCCAGCTGGTTTCGCGGCCAGACGCGCTGACCGTTACTTCACAGGTGTGGACCAGTTCGAGGATGAATGAACATAATTTTGAGCTGCAGTTTTGGACGGGTTGCGGCTGGAAATTTATTTTTATATCTTGAGCCCTAAACATTTCTGTCTTGCAGTCCACAACACGCTTTACACCCTTTAAGTCACCCAAAGAATATCTTTATTGCTTGGCTTTTTCTCTGTTTTCATGTTTACCCATTTATCAAAATAGAAGACTGTCTTGTGAACACCACAAAAGATTTAATTGTGTGTAAGCGATGAGTGTCACACCAAGAAACGGACAGGAAAGCTTTAAAACAAACTTTAATTTCTTGAACTGTCTCATCTCTTGCAACATGAATCTTGTAATCATGCGAAAAATCATTCAATCCTGCGTTCTGCTCTGTTTGTCGAGGTTGTCGTCTTTTCACAGGAATTACAGCAATCATACCTGCTACATCTGAATTTTGAGCATTTCTGTAACCCAAACTATTGAAATACTTAATAAGATCCCTTCTATCAATTTTATGTTACGTGTTTGAAACACTGCAAACGTTTAAAACCACAATTATCACCCATTTCGTAACTACAGTCTCTTATTTTCTTCGATGCTCGTTCAATTTTGCCCAACTCTGATCGTTTTTGGTAGAGTAAGCAATATTCATGTAAAACTCCTCGTCACTCGCATCACTAATGAAATACACATGAACAGAGCCATCGGCGTAGTTCAGTTGGCTGAGATGCTTGCCTCCTGATCTGAAGTTTCGCTTGGGCGTGGGTTAAATTAAGGCTAGTTCACAATAAACCGGGAACGGAAACGACAACGAGAATGAAACCGGAAATAATGTAAAAATAAACGTATTTAAATGTGAGCATTTACAATTAACTATTGTGAATGCCCCCATTTAAATACACTTATTTTAACATTATTTCCGTTTTCGTTCTCGTTGTCGTTTTCGTTCCCGGTTTATTGTGAACCAGCCTTTACTCTTTGGGCTGATTACCTGTTTGGATTTTTTCCGAAGATTTCCCAAATGTAAAGTAAATGTCAGGTAATCTATGGCAAATTCTCGGCCTCATCTCGCCAAATACCATCTTGTTCATCAGAAGTCGACCTGTTTGGCGAGTTGGTATAGCGCTGGCCTTCTATGCCCAAGGTTGCGGGTTTGATCCCGGGCCAGGTCGATGGCATTTAAGTGTGCTTAAATGCGACAGATTCATGTCAGTAGATTTACTGGCATGTAAAAGAACTCCTGCAGGACAAAATTCCGGCACATCCGGCGACGCTGATATAACCTCTGCAATTGCGAGCGTCGTTAAATAAAACATAACTTTTTTTTTAGCTCATCGCCAATCCCAGCGATGCTTAATTAATTAATTTATTTATTATTTTGCTAATAATTGTAACATAAAATATAATATATACAGAAAAACTTTAGCTCGCCCCTGGAAGAGTAGAACTTGTGCTCAGGGGCGGATTCCTGAATTGCAATTAATAATTATACAATACAATTTGTCTTATGTCTACTGTGCAATTATATAAATTTAAATTTACAATTTTTAAATTTTTTTATAAAATCCATACATAACTTTTTAAATTTAATACTAGAACTATTAGAATTGACAAGATTGGGATATTTAAATATAAATTTGTTATATATTCTTGGGCTTAAATTACTACTATGATTAAATACTGTAACAGTGTTGCATTTTGGTTCCAACAATCTTAAAGAATTCATACCTTTTGTTTCATAACTATGAGAATACAATTCAAAATTATTTCGATTTTTATGTATGAATTTTATTAATACAATATAATAAATTTGTCTTACGTTAAATACATTAAAGTCTAGAAACAAATTTTGAGATGGAAAATCAATAAGTTTATGAAGACATATTTTAATTATTTTCTTCTGTAATAAATAAAGTGGATTAAAATTTGATTTAAATGAGCTACCCCATCCTATAATTCCATACATAATTACCGATTGAAATAAAGTTAAATATATTGTACGTAATAAACTTATTGACAAGTAATTCCTCAATAAAACAAAATAATATACAATTTTACGTAATTTATTATAAAGGTAATTAATGTGTTGGTTCCATTTCAAATGATTATCGAAAATTATGCGTAAATACTTAACTCCAGAGGACTCTTTAATAGTTTTCCACCTGCTGAATTCAAAAATCACCATAAAAATGACATATTAGCTCTTGCTTTGTAGATAAAGTGGCATTTCATTTTTTAGAGTCAACATTTTCAGTTTGGGGCAAATTTTGTTTTGGGAGTTGGCACACCTGCCAAATAACAAAACACAAATGTTCTTCAGCTGTTTGTAAGTTACAAACATAGGTATTGTTGCTGTCACTGTGAATTTCATATTGTTTCTGCTGTAATTAATGCAGAATTTCTGGTTTGGAAGTGTTTTTAAAGCGTAAAATTTGTAAAAATGCCACGAAAATTGTGTGTTTGGAATAGAAAATGAAGACAGTGTGGAATAAAAAGAAGAACCCAACATGCCTTTCACATCCCAGGACCCTGATTTTGAGGAAAAAAGATGATAAACAGCACAGACTGAGTCAAGCGGAATTGAATGATCTCATTAGAGATCTTGACCTGTCAAAGGAGAAAGTAGAAATTCTAGGGTTTAGACTACAGCAATGGAATCTTCTCGAACGTGATGTCAGAGTCTCACAATACTGACAACGTCACAAGGATCTGCTTCCCTTTTTTTTATAGAAGGAAAACAATCTTGTTTCCTGCGACATTAATGGCTTGATCAAATGTTTGAATTTGAACCATGAACCAATTCAATGGAGGCTGTTCATAGACTCCTCCAAGCTTAGTTTGAAAGCTGTATTACTTCACAATGGCAACCGTCTTCCTTCTATTCCTGTTGGTCATGGAGTTCACATGAAGAAGATTTATGCAAATATGACAGCCCTCTTCGACTCAATCGAATGTCATGAACACAAGTGGAAAATCTGTGGTGATCTAAAACTCATTACTGTACTCTTAGGAATGCAACTGGGGTACACAAAATATTGCTGCTTTTTACGTATGTGGGACAGCAGTGATAGGAAATCACATTATATTCAGGCAGACTGGCCTACAAGAAATCATAACCCTAGCGAGAAAAATGTTGTTGCAGAGCCTCTCGTGGACCCAAAAGATGTTCTTCTTCCACTCCTGCATATTAAGCTGGGTTTGATAAAATATTTTGTCATAGGTATGAACCAAGAAGGACAGGCCTTTAAGTACGTAAGAGAGAAATTTCCGAAATTAAGTGATGCCAAAGTCAAGGAAGGTATTTTTGTGGGGCAACAAATTCGAGAACTTGTAAAGGCCTGCATTTGACCAAGTTTTGGCGGGGAAAGGAAAGGAAGTTTGGGAAGCCTTCAAGGGAGTTATTCATGGATTTTTAGGCAACAAAAGAGATGATAACTACACTCAGTTGGTGACAGTGCTCCTGCAAAAATACCATCAACTCGGATGCAAAATGTCCCTTAAAATCCATTTTCTCCACTCCCACCTAGACTTTTTCCCTCCTAGTCGTGGAGCTTTCAGTGATGAACACGGAGGAAGGTTCCATCACGATATTTCTGTTATGGAACAAAGATATCAAGGCCGCTGGAATGAAACAATGCTTGCGGATTACTGCTGTCTTTGCGTAGGGATGCTCCAGAACTCACTTACAAGAGGCAAGCTAAAAGACGACGATCTCATGAAGCCACGCATTATTCTCTTCAGACCCAACCATCTGCCAGGTATTCTTCCATAAATTTAGAATTCTTAGAATGTAACTGCCATTAAAAAAAATGTAAATGCACTTTCAATGTTGTTGGCATATGTAATTAAAATGTATCGTTTTCTCTTAATCCGTTAAACTGAAATACTTCCACCTATTGTGTATCACAGAAACTAGAGCTAAGAAAAATTTTTCATTGTCATATATTAAGAAAAATTTTTCATTGTCATTTTCTCAACCCAAAATTAGTAAGAATTAGTAAGAATCATGAAGTGCAAGAAACATTCAAAAAAAAATTTTTTGTTGGCCAGTGTAATCGGACATAAACAATGTATAAGACAACAATCAGAATTATGTAATTTAATGCTTAATATAGATGTAGGAGGTTTGTTACATTTTTCAGATAATGAGAATGGAATAATTATGGTTTTATTTTCGTTGATAGAAAGATAATTTATGTCAAACCATTTTTTTATTAATTTAAGTCCAGTACTTCAATTATTATATGCATCATACCAGGTTTTTCCACCAAAATGTGAAACTGTGTCATCTGCATAAGAATAGTGAACACCATTGTATTGTTGTAAGTCAATTTTTAATAAGTCATTAATATATATTAAAAACAGAATAGGGCCTAGATCTGTGTCTTGGGGAACACCTATATTAATAATTAAAGGTTCACTTGAATAATTGTCAATTTTCGTTATTTGAATTCTGCCATTAAGATACGATTTCATTAAGTTTAAAGTATTACCTTTGATTCCTAATAAGTCTAATTTCTCAATTAAGATATCATGTTTCACTGTAACAAATGCTTTTCTTATGTCCAGGAAAATACCAATACATTTGTTACCTTGATCAAATTCTCTAACAATTTTTTTAGTAACTTGATATATTGCATTATCTGTACTGAATTTTTTTCGAAAACCAAATTGATTATCACTTAATATATTATGTTTATCAGGATAATTCATTAATCGAACTTTAATACATTTTTCTAGTAATTTTGAAATACATGAAAGTAATGATATTGGTCTATAATTGTTCATATTCCTTTTGTCTCCTGTTTTAAAAATAGGTTTCACAATTGCATTTTTAAATTTATTTGGGAATTTGCCATTTAGAAAACATAAATAATCTAGTAGTTGATACAGCGTCATTAATAACCAAGTAAACAAACACAAGAACAGCACCAAACTAAACACTGGTAATGCAACTATAAACATTATGGCGTTGCTAGGGACATCGGCGCTTTCGCAGTACACACACCAGAGGATTCTGTTCATTTTTACATAGTTCTGGATGGACTCTGTTCATTCCTTCTCTGCATACGATTTCTTCGTTGCTCGATATTATTGGACCCTGTTCATTTTAACGCTGTGATTCTTCGTGTATTTGTACTTCTTCTATAAAGCAATGACATGGCAGCAATAACTCCATTTTGAATTTTTTGTTTCTATGTTCGTTTTTTCTCTGTACCCTTCACATGTTATTGTTTATTATAATATCAGGGTTAGTTTTAGTTGTAGGCTATTACTATGCTTTATTTAGGCAAGCTTTACTTATGCCGACGATTACTGTACCGTTTGGCGGTCAATTAAAAAATCACGACCGGCCACATTTTGTTTCCGTGAGTGTAGATTGTATAGTCATCATTGTACACTCATCATCTTCACCCTGTCAACTAAACCTCACCATAATTTATTCACCCTCACCTCATTTTATCTTTTCTTATCTCAAGTTATATTTTCATAGTTTCTATTAAACACAAATATATAAAAATATCAGGCCTAGTTCAGTGCTCGCAGATTGAGGGTCATGATTATAGAGTATTGGTGGAGTGATAATGGTGAGAAGAAACGGAAGAACCTCAAGAAAAACCTCTCGTGCTCGCTTCGTTCAGCACAAATTTCTTTGAGTGCTATGCATATACATTTCGCTAGCCCGCGCTACGAGCGTGCTAAACTAGCCCCGGCTATCGACTGATTACTTGTATAGGATTCATATCATATCATATATCGCTAACACTGGTTTAAGAATACGAAAAACGTTAGTTCGCTGATCATCCACCGGAAGCCCGCGCTAAGAATGTCTATGAATATGCCCTGATGGATGTCTAGATGGGGATCGAACCAGAGTCGTCACTTTGGAAGACAGAGAGGCTAACCACTCTGCCAGGGTCCAGTTACTCATGTGATATTGCAACTGACGCAATGGAGTGAAGAATCAAACCCACGGGCTCTACGTATTTTATTAGCAAAAAACAGCAGCTTCCCTTGAATAAGAGTCTCTGGTAAAGGTAGATTATATATGTCACATTCCATAAACTCAGTTTATCGTTTTCTTTCTTGCTCTACCCCTGTCATTTAGGGAGGATCTTGGTCCCTTTTCGAGCATTGTAACTCCTTCGGGACAAGGCAGGAAGCTCCGCAGCGAGATCGCAACACAATAAACAGAACAAAACACTTGCGAAATGCGATGTAACGACAAGGTAGCATAAAACTAGTGAAATAACGAATAGGTACGTGTGAAACGAGCTTCTATGGCAGAATCTGCTTGAACACTCAATAAAACCTTGTTTCACAGGCTGATCAATGCACGCGCAGACACAATGATTAGGAAATAAGTAAACACCGTAGGCTATAACAATTTTAATTATTTTACATTTGGTTGAGAATTTTTATCGCTACACTTTTCTTCTTTCTCATTCTCTATATGTTGTTTCTCTACCAGTATAATTCATATGGCGATGTGCATAAACCTCGATCAAAACGTAGTAACCATAGGTTAGGAATCCACGGTTAAACAGTAACCGTGATTAAAATATAATTTCTGTGCACCATTCATAATCACCGGTTACTTAAACATGGTTAAGGCTGGTTCACAATAAACCGTAAACGGAAACGACAACGAGAACGAGAACGGAACTAATGTTAAAATAGATGTATTTAAATGTGTGCATTCAAAATAGTTAATTGTGAATGCTCACATTTAAATACATTTATTTTAACAATATTTCCGTTCTCATTCTCGTTGCCGTTTTCTTCCCGGTTTATTGTGAACCAGCCTTTAGCCGACACCTCATTTAACCAGGTAAAGTCTGTGATGATACACTGTTTCTATAAAATGACTAAAGGGAAGCATTCATACCTCTGCAAAGATAGTAGTCAACATCTAAAAATGACTGTGTTTACTCCGTTCTACATCGAAAGGAACGTATCTTACATTATTTTCGCTTTTCATTTGCTTGCCTTGAGGCGCTAATATGTTTGTAAGTTGCATTTCTTTGTTTTTCAGTGCTGTTGGGTTAAAATCTTACAAAATGGAAAATAAAATGCGAAAATTGTTATATTCCAATGTAAGTCAGAAGTACCGATAGATTTAATTACTAAGATTTAAATGTATTGTATAAAAAGATGGAATATCCATACAGGAAAAGGATGAAGATTAGCAGGAATGTGTGTACAATCCATTACACAATTACTACTAATTCCACAATTTAGGACATTTGGCCGACATCTACGGCTGACCACTAGGGTCCAGAATACGAAGCAGATGTTAAATTAAAAATAGAATAAAGTAAAATATGATTTGCAGAGAGAATACAGAACAATGATAAATTTAAAAATAAAGTACATTTTGATTTCGGAGAAACACGAGGTGAAAGTACAATGAAGAATAATGAAATGAAGAAAATAATATTGCGTAGTGTTATACAAGTGATTATGCAAAATGGATAATGAATCTCTCAATATCATCAGACAAATTTTGTTAATGTCCTCATTAGAAAATTTAAGAGAAAGGCGAATGGTTTTGGTTAATTTAAATGAATGTATGATTTGAGGCTTTCTCGGCGTTGGTTCGCTAATATGTTTTCGCGGGATATCAGCCGAGTTAAGATTTTGGAATGCTCCAAGCTTTCGACTGCTATCTCTGCAGCCATCTTCAGGGAAGTGATGTCCGAACGAAAAATCGAAAAATCGAAGGAGAATTGGGAGGAAGATTTAAAAGGTACGCAAAACGCGTCCTTGCAAGGGGTTGGGGGATGTACAAAACTAAATGTGTGAGCTCCAAGCCTGTTGGCCACTAGTCTCACTCCGGGTTACGCTGCTCCCCTGAAGGAGCTGTAGAAAATTTTGAAGGGGAAGCCGAACCTCTTAGGTACCACAAACGCGAGGGGGGCTGAGATTGATCAATTGATCACCATGTCCGAACAGAAAGTCGAAAGGTTATATAGATGTTAGGCTGTCTCAGGTGAAACGGGATTGGTTGGCGGATCGGCCAATCCGGAGCCAGGAATTGTCATCGCTCGTAAGCTCCGCCCCTCCCGGGATTCCTGCGTGAAGTTTGGCGGGCGGCGAGCCCTGTTCCGCCGGTTGGAATCGGTTGCCGACCTCGGTCCGTGATCTTCATGACCTTGATTGTAAGAGGGCCTGAGTTGGTCTAAGGCCGGTGTCCATGCCTGACTGAGCTGGAGTCCACTGTCTCTGTTAAAGTTGTTTTTCTCCAGCTTGATCTCTGTGGCCTCCTTGATTGTACGATCCCAGTAGTGGCTTGATTTGTTAATGACCTTGGTGTGGTCAAATAGTACAGTATGGCCTCCTTGATTGTACGATCCCAGTAGTGGCTTGATTTGTTAATGACCTTGGTGTGGTCAAACAGTCCCGGGAGGGGCGGAGCTTACGAGCGATGACAATTCCTGGTCCCGGATTGGCCGATCCGCCAACCAATCCCGTTTCACCTGAGACAGCCTAACATCTATATAACCTTTCGACTTTCTGTTCGGACATCACTTCCCTGAAGATGGCTGCAGAGATAGCAGTCGAAAGCTTGGAGCATTCCAAAATCTTAACTCGGCTGATATCCCGCGAAAACATATTAGCGAATTTAAATGAAGTTCCCCTAGAGCCAAAAAAGAAGTCCTTTCACTTCCCATGTTTTAATATTAATTTTGTATCTCTCACTGAAGTGAGGAATATATGGATTGTAAATAGACTTCTTTTCATCTTTAACGTTATTGGCTTGTTGACCATCTTTCTCAAACGTTCAGTGGGATCAAGAATGAGGCTTCTTTGATTCCGGCGATCGGTGGCTACAATGTCTGTTCTTCTGGTTGACCCATTCTCAGACAAGCAGTGCAGTTCTTCGTAAACCTCACACTTAGCCTTCCGAAGAGTGGTTGCAACGGAGCTTCTCACTTTATGGTGGCAATTGTTCCTCAGTAGTTCTCCTTTAGGGCAGTAACCCAAAACATGCCCAAGGGTTTCTACTTCGCTGCATCCTGGATGACGACAGTTTTGCTCTTGGAACGACCTGGCACAGATCGTTGAAAATATAGCCTAAGTCCACTTTCGGTAAATTTTAAACCAAGTGCACAGGGAATTAATCCACGGTTTCTTCATTCATAATACAAATAGTAGAATAATAATAGAACAAATCCATTGCAAATAATTTCTGGACTCACCGCTAAATGGTGTAGAGCTGTAGAGTGACCAAGCCCATCCACTAGAATATTGAACATACAAGTAGATCATCTCCCGCCAACCACGTCTGAGTGCAAACTTTCCTGTTCTATTGGTAATTATGGCGAAAATTTGTATTTGTACAATGGTCAGTAAGATGATACAAATTATTTACAAACTACTTCAACATCTGAAGATACTGTATTTTTCCATGCTAATTTTAATTCATACATTACTATTTTGTTTATAGTGTATTCATAGATTATGATAAACTTTTTTTGCTTGGAACGACGCTGTATCAACTACGAGGTTATTTAGCGTCAATGCGATTGACGATAGTGAGATGGCATTTGGCGAGATGAGGCCGAAAATTCGCCATAGATTACCTGAAATTTGCCTTACGATTGGGGAAAACCTCGGAAAAAACCCAAGCAGATAATCAACTTAAGCGGGAATCGAACCCGCTCCTGAAGCAACATAGAGATACATGGACATTATGCGGAGACTAAGAGGAAGGCAGAAAAGAGGAAAGATTGGAGAATGCTGGGTTTGCAATGAAAAATGCCCTTGAGCAGAACACTCTGAACTGAACATCGACAATGAACAATCATCTAATTTTAATCATTTACCGCATTTGTGACAAGTTCGTCGAAAGTATCTCGTTTGCTGACAATTACAAAGAGAAGAGCGGTCGACGACGTACAAGCAGAGCCTTTGAAAACATATATTTTTTTTTACAAGAGGCTTTTTACATAGTGCAAGCATAACAACTGTACGATACAGTGCACAATCTGGTCCATCCAGGTCAACTGTAAGGAAAAATCTTGAATGGTGCTCTACAGCACTTCGCTCGGGAAGTTCATAAGTATCTTAACGAAACATTTCAACGAAGATGGATTCGTAGAGGAGGATCATTGCAATGGCCAACACGTTCGCCGGATTTTACGCTATGCGATATTGAGCTGTGGGATATACTGAAAGACCATATAAATACAGCCAGACTATGTAATATTGACGATCTGCAAGCTATAATAACGGATGTAACTGAGCAATTTCGCAAGAAATCTGCATTCCAGCTCTGCATAATACATGTGAATGATTCCTTACATGTGTTGAACACGATGGTAAACAATTGGAGAAAATTTGAAGTTAGTGTAACTATATACCTATGTAAGTGAGAATCACTATCCATATAAGTTAGCGTTTTTAAACACACGCTGTATATGCAGACTTTCCTTGTGTATTGCAATGGACACGTTTACAACATTATTAAGTTTATTTCATATGACTTAAGGGTTAGATACAGCTTAAAGCAGTAAAATTTTTGGAAATATTCAACATTTTTTTCCTCCATTACCGTATTTTGTACAATAATGAAAATTGGTATGTGTAAAACACTGTCTTCCTGCTATATGAAAAAAAAAATATATATTTTTACGATTTAAACAAAAAAATATTTATATATATTTTTTTAATTCAAAATAGTGCCTGTTCACTGTGCAGTGATGAAGCGTTTCCCTCATAATTCAAACTTTTTAACTTTTTCATATTATTCTCCTTTATTTTATTGCTGATACTCATGTTTACAATATCATATTTTTTCAACTACATTCCTTAATAAATATTTTTTTTTTATTTTGTGTTAGAAGAAAATACTGATATTTGACCATTTTTAAAATTAATTTATTTTTTATCAGACAATCTATCAAACGCAGAGAAGTGATTTTGCATCATATTGTAGATATGACATGCATAAATACACACAAAAAATTTCATTATAGAATGTTGGATAGTTTTTTAGTTATGACGGAAACGCATCATCACTGCACAGTGAACTGCCACCATTTTGAATTTTGAAAAAATATCTATTTTTTTTTTCTTTTTAATCGTAAAAATATTTTGTCATGTAGCAGAAGAACAGTATTTTACACATACTAATTTTCGCTATTGTACAAGACACTGTAATGGAGGAAAAAAATGCTGAAAATTTCCAAAATTTTACTGCTGTAAGCTGTACCTATCCCCTTAAGCATTTCTATGGCGAAGGAAGTCGAGTTTCTGTTTCACAACCTCCTTCAATTTCTTTTTTAAATTCGTGTAGGTAGAATATAAACGTTAGCCTACACGTCAATAAAACTTCACTGTTACGCATATCTTCATACTGGCTGGTAGAAACTGTTGACAGAGCTTTGCGAAACAATAAAAATTTAGGCTAATGAAAGTTACATATGATAACTTAATATACACCGAAACTTCAACACGTGAAATTAGGGCGTGCATCTATAATAATCAACATTGGGTCCAATGAAGGTGTAGTTGTAATATAAAGCCCGTATCATTCAATTTACTGTATATTGTACAATGAAAAATAAAACTTGTTCATTACAGAAATTAGTACAAACTTTATTAAACAAAATTTTATTATACAACATAACGATAATATGATTAGGTCATAATTTCAGAAACAGTGAATATATTATTACTACAGTTCTAGAAATCAATATGTGTTCCAACGAGGATCCAAAACGTGGTTTCATCAGCATTATCGGGCGCTGAAATGCTGTTCCTCGTATCAGTTTTAGGAGTTGCTAGAAGCTATAAACTACGATTTTTCTCAACAATCCTTTTACGCAGAATAACCCTAACTCTAGAAGAAAACCATCCAGTCGAGCAAGCAGGTTTCTGTTCTGGTTACTCTACAACGGACCATCTCCAAGCACTCTCGCAATTTATCGAAAAAGCAGAAGAATTTAACCTCATCCTGTACCTAGCCTTCATTGACTACTCAAAGGCATTTGATTCAGTTGAACATACACTGAAACGACATGGTGTGAAAAGAAATACATAAGAATATTGACAAAAATCTACGCCAACAGCACAGCAAAAATCAGACTAGACAAGGAAGGAAAAGAATTCAGACTTGAAAGAGGAGTCAGACAGGAAGATCCTATGTCCCCTAAAATGTTCAACAGCCTTCTCGAAAAAAAAAAATGTTTAGAAAGAGAAAGCTCAACGACGAAATAACTTCTGACGGGGAAAAACCTCTCCAATATACGGTTTGCAGACGACATTGTACTCCTAGCCATGTCAGCCAAAAAATTAGAAGCAATGATAATGGAGCTACAGAACCTCAGCACAGAAGTAGGACTACAACTAAACCCATAGAAAACAAAAGTCATGGCTAACAACTCCAAAATACCAATCACAATAGGAAGCAGACAACTAGACTACGTGACTGAATACATTTACCTCTGCCAACTAATGTCCTTTCACAACAGACGATAGAACGAGATTCAAAGAAGAATCGGAAACGCATGGAAGAGATGTTGGAGCCTCAGTTTCATTCTGATAGACAAGACTTAGAATTTAAAATTAAGAAGCGGAGTCGTGAACAGCTGCATCCTTCCAGTTCTACTATACGGAGCACAGACATGATCTCTAACGGAAAGAGAGCGGAACATGCTGAGAAAGTGCGAACGAAAAATGGAGAGGAAGATGCTGAACATCACACTCAGACACAGACTACGTAACGAAGACATAAGGAGCCAAACACACCTCAAAGACTCAGCAGAGACGGCCGACAAGCTGAAGAAGAAATGGGCAGGACACGTGATGCGACTCAACGAGAACCGGTGGACACACATTCTTACGACATGGGACCCAAGGATTGGCAAACGCAACGCTGGAAGACAGAAGACAAGGTGGGCAGACGAACTTAGAACAAGATTCGGCCATCTATGGTCAAGAAAAGTGAAAGACCAACAATAATGGAAACTAATCACAAAGTGACTTGCAACAAAAAACAGTGACTAGTGAACAGTGGACCCTTCAGTGTTAACCCAAACAGCATCCCAAACTATTACATTACAAAAGTGACCATCATTCCCGGAATGGCTAACCGGGAACTCCTTGACAAGCCACCCTGCATAGTCAGGAGGCCCTTGCCCTTCACGGGATTTCGTGGCTAATTCTTAATAAACTACGACATGGTGAAATTATGTTGTACGTTAATTTGTTTTATTTATAATTTTTCTTTTATCTCTGTTGGTATTAATGAGGTATAGTTGAGCATATTATCTCTCGACCAACATTAGACTCTCTCACATATAGGCACCCCTGACTATGTGCAACATGATACATGCCACCGTGGAGACGTCATAAGTACAGACCGGAATCTTAGCTACTATTCTTCGAAATTAAGTGAGTATGGAGTTTATGCAATGAGTCAAATTGCTTGGAGAGTCGTGGCGCGTAATGTTGTTCGATTGAAAAAAAAGACTACTCGCGCATAAAGGTAAACAACCACAAAACACACATAAAATAATGATTTCAAGAGTAGGGCTATATTGTGTATTACAAAAGAATAAACAGTCTTTGCTGTAAACTTTTAACTCAAATTGTTACTGTTTCACAGGCACTACTCTTAATGAAATATTTAAGCCTATATTATTACAATAATCTTAGCTGTAAAATTTAACTTAACATTCCGGTACTACTATAACACAGCTACTGTCCTTGTGTATAAGTTTACTTTCCAACAACAATAATAAAATTGTTAAGTGATTTTCCTGAACTTTGATGAAAGAAATGTTGGTATGTACCATCATTTCATACAGATCTCTGCCAAATTTATTAGTTGAAGGTAGATCGCTATACTCACTTCTGTCTATCAATTTCCAATGGTTCATATGTTTGTTTTAATTACAGTGCTGCTGTAGATACCATCTTTTAGAACAGTCTTACATAGATTACACACAATTATGTTGCCACTTACACAGGCATACTGTCGTCCGAATTCCCCTACTCACTTCTATACTTTCCTACTTGTTTTAGGCACATTCATTTCAATTAGTAGTGATAATATCATAAACATTGCTAGACTAAAGTAGCCTATACTGTACTTGTTTAGGAGTAAGGAACATGTTTAGAGTGACCGTGTAGTGCGCGTTACTTGTGTTTGTCAGCAGGGTGTCTACTGAAGGACACGTGACTTAATGTATATCTCGTGCACAATTCTACTCATTCCAATATTGGACTAAGAAAACGGTCTTTAGTCACAAGACAAATACAAGACAAGAGACATATATCCACTTCAATAGAATGGAAATAAATCTCCGACCATGCTACACTGGAAATCGAAAACGAACCGCTTGGTTAGGAAGTGCACGCGCTATCCACAAAAGCATAGTGGACGACAACTTTATCTTCCTCCGTATTACTGTCTTTTCTCATTTTCTTATTTTTATTCATGATGATCTGACTTATCAGTATCAGTAACATTTAGTCTACCTTGGAAGAGTATATATTTCAAATTATTCTACTAATATTTTACTGTCTTTAGCTTAGCTTCTGCTTTGTAATTTGTAATTAAATTTATTCTTAGTTCTCAGAATTATTATGTATTTGTATTTATAGTATGCTAGTACAGATTAAACAGTTATTCAGTTCAAATGAATGCTGTGTTATATTTTTTCTTACCATTATTTCATAACTGTATTTTTGCTTGACCATACTGTAATATGCTCATTACATGTGACACAACTGTATCTTAATGACATACATGGAAGTACCGCTATTCACTATGTTATTGCAAATATCGATTTCCAACTAAGCATATGCGACATTGAATAATATCATACGCGTAACATCCCGCAAGCCTTGAGAGCACCAATTCAAGATGGCAGGCGCAAGTTTTGAAAGTGACATTGATCGAATCACTCAAATAAATATTAACCAAACATCAAACATTGCATTGAAAGCCATTCCCCAGATAAATTTCACAAACTGCACAGTCAACAACATTTATTTAAAATGATATAAATTCCGTTCATGTTAATTTTAATATTCTAATAAATTGAGTTAATTTCATGTGTTTTAATGTGTGTTGCTTTGAGGTTAAAATCTCAAATCAAGACCTGAAGAAATCTATAAATACGGCGTACACGCCTGCCATCTGTTGCACTACTCGGGAACACGCTGAAAAGTCACTCACACTCATGCCATCTGTTGCAATAGTCGAGAACACGCTGAAAATACACGTATGTTCACCATTTCATTATCACTAAAGTAACAAGGTGAGATATTTGTAAAAACTCAAAACTTAGACATTAAGTTATGGTCGAATAAAAACAGTCTTATGCACCTTGCCTATAATGGTAATTAAGACGTTTGTATGAAAATTATGAAACTCTCTTACACTCATTTCATAAACACATTCGCGTGTTAATTACTACCATTATAGGCTCGTTTCATGATATACCGTATTATTATATACTGTATTACGTTAAAAATTATGCCATCATCATACTTCTCGTAATCTCCTGTCGGTGCTCATTGTTCGCACAACAGCCAGTATGATGAGTAGGCCTATTTGATTTTAATCTTTAAACTTATACGTATGTCGTAAGCACTGCAATGAGATCATTTCAAATTATCAAAACATATGTCACCGACGAAGCTTGTAACAAACAGCAATCCTGGCGGAGATATCTGGAAGTGCAACACGTGATCTAGTAATGTGAGTCACAGAAACCCGCCATTTCTCTGTGAATATATTACACTGGAGCACATTTACTCCTTTCTAGTCCCTCGACATTCCTACCGCGCTATAAAAGCAACTTACGGGAGCTTATACGCGCTACATAAAATAAGTTATGCATTTGGTAAGCACTTGCGACAAAAAAACAAAAGCAAGTCGACGTCTCTCGCGCTCTCTCGCGGATGTTTCTTAATTAACTAATGGCATTACGCGGAAGAGATACTGTCTAATAGATTGCAGCGTCGTGTGCGATTAAAATTACGGCGGAACACGCTAACTGCGAGTATACATAATCTAATACGCACATTAGGGACTCATTTGTTTATACTATGCGATATCTTGTACCCTAAAATACTGCCGGGGTCTTCCCGTTTTAATTACAATGTGGGAAGAGGGGAAAGTTTCGAAATGGAGAAATCGATCTTCAGAACTACTTTAATCTCTGCTTTTTACTAGTAGTGAGTTGACTCGCCCAATCCTGTCTGTGAAATAGGCCAAAGCAGTAACTCGTGAAGAGCTAGTAATGTCAAAGTCGTCGTCACCATGGATTAGACCCGTTGTTCGTTGATCAGTTCTAGTTCACATTTATGAATGCATTTTAAATAATAATAATAATAATAATAATAATAATAATAATAATAATAATAATAATAATAATAATAATAAAGACACCGACGTAACTCTGGCGGAAACGCATTTGCCTGCTGAACCGGAGTTGCGCTCGGACGTCAGTTCGATTGTCGCTTGGAGTGATTATCTGGTCAGGTTTTTTTCCGAGGTTTTCCCCAATCGTAAGGTGAATGTCAGGTAATCTACGGCGAATCTTCAGCCCCATCTCGCTATCACTAATTTCATCAACGCAAAATTATCCAGCAGTTGACACAGCGTCGTTAAATAACCAAGAAAAAAATAATAGTAATAAGATATAGGTCTATTAGTATTATTATAATTATTAACATTAACAATAATTATAACATAATTTATCCTGATATAATTACCTTGGAAACAGCAATCTAAATTTATTCGTGTCAACTTAATTGGTGTTCCTCTCATACTTATCTCTAAATTTGGAGTGACTGTTATATTTTTACTGCGTCATACTGCTTTTGACCAATAAAACGGTACGAAAGGACGTGTTTCAACCAAGCATGGCTGTTTATCGCTACATTTTTATCATTTCCCTAGTATTTATTTTTATCACTTCCCTAGCATTGTTTCTTTGTTTGTCAACATTTCAAAATGAAAATTCTTTACGGTACTATAAAATATACTTTGCGATCGTCACTTGTTTCCCGCATATATATAGACAACTGAAAATGGCGGCTCCGTTCAGACATTTTGGTGGAGCTAACATTAGTGAAAAAGAATTTAGTAAGTCAATTAATACCTATTTTATTGTATTAGAGTACTTTATTTCGTCTAATCTTTAGATACTTTCTTCTGTTTTTATCACCTCCCTATCATTTCTTTCTTTGTTTACCACCATTTCTAACTGCAAATCCTTTACAGTACTAGGCCCTGTAAAATATACTTTGCGATCGTCCTTTGTTTACCGCATAGACAGTCAACTTCACTTGGGAGGCAAGTTCTACTTACTCGTCAACATGGAACATACATAATAGTATACTTCCCATAGCATGAGTGGAAAAAATGAATTACTGTGTTAAAGGGCATCATTTTGAAGTTAAAAGAAAAATATAATTTCATCAACATTCGCCCCCAAATCATCATCTTCTTTTCTAATTATTATTATTATTATGATCAGGGAACGGATTTATATGGACTAAAAATATATGAAATATGTAAATATATATGTAGTTATTTTTACCAAAATATGGAATTAAATATGGACTTAAAATTATAAAAAAATGACTATGTACGTTAAATATTGGTACATTTTAATCAAACTAAACAAAAAATATAATGGACGTACCTTATCTTCCAATGTAGTTTCAACAAAACACAATTTTTATTGTCTGTTACCATAACAATAGGTTACAAACATTTCTTTCAAGTGCTGAAAAGTGAATCTTCTTCTATTGTCTCTGAGGATAGATTTATACTGACTAAAAGAGCGTTCGACGTCACAAGAAGTAACTGGTACATAATTCAATTTCACAATGTCTGCTGGGGATAAGTCCAAGTTAATCTTCACTGTTGATTCACCACTCATCACAGCAACAACCTTTTGTAGTTCTTCATATCCAGGGTTTTTTTGAAAGTACAGTGTCCACCTTAGCTCTTACTGCATCTGCAACTTTACCTCTACCACGATTCAGTTGTTCCACAGTACTATTTATAATTTCAAAACTTTCAGATAGTGAAAGGTGCCTATTTTGGAGACTTTTGAGCGTTTTTATGATGCATGAAAATGTATGCTGAATGTGAGCTAAGTCATTCTTCACACTTATGTCACAGGTAACTGTTTTCGCAGTATCAATTGAGACTGCATCTTCAGAGTCCAATGCAAGGAGAACATTGTTAATAGAGTCTATATGTTCGGCATAATATTCAACTGCTTCTAGCCATGTACCCCATCTAGTTAAAATTGGCTTTGGTGGCAATGGAATTTCAGGGTACATTTCTTTCAACACGTTAACTCTACTGGGAGCTTTGAGAAATACTTTTTTCACTGATGAAATCAACAAATCTACTTTAGGGAAATTGTCTCTGACCACTTCTGCCACACGATGAAATGCATGCGCCACACAAGTAAAATGAGTCAATTTAGGATATACAACAGATAATGCTTGTCCAGCTTTGACCATATAAGGGGCAGCATCGCTAATAAAGAATAACACATTATCGTACATAATACCCTTTGGCCACAGGATACCCATAGCTTCGTTGAACAGTTTAACTATAGTTTTGTTATTGCACTTTTCTAGAACATCACAATGTAAAAGAATTCGTTCAGAATATTGTTCACTTAACAAACCGATAACTACATTACCAACAAGTCTACCTTCTTTGTCGGGAGTCTCATCAATGGAAACCCAAATTGAACTATCTTTAATTTCATCTCTTATCTTCTGTATTGTCTCATCGTAGATGGATGGAGCATACGTCTTCCTAAGTGTTGACTCATCCGGGATTGTATGTTGAGTATATTTTTCAAGGAATTCCCTGAAGACCTTATTCTTTAGTTTGTAGAGAGGAATATCAGCAGAGATGAGAGAACGGCACAGGTCGATGTTAAACTCAGATCTTACATTCGATGTTGTTGGTTGTGTTAAAAACAATTGTCTCTGCTTGGAATTTAGTTGTTTGTTGGCCTGATGTTTACTAGTTGTAATGTGTTGTTGCACCAGGAACTTTTGTGTAGATGATACTGCACACTGACACAAATTACAAAATAATATTTTATTGTCAGTTGATAAACCATCTTCTTTAAATTCTGAAATGTAACTTGTTAGTTTTGATTTTAAATTGACTGAATGACGTACTTTTGGCATATTTACCGTCTTTATAGTATGATTTACAAAACTGAACCTATGTGTACTCTGACTGGCATTTAACTGTTGAGCTGCACAACTGAAGTCTGTTAAAAATTTTAAATTAAATTAATACAGTTTTGTAACTTACTTTCCCATTGTTGATAGGACTGCTAATTTTCAAATAACTCTGATGTTAAAGGGATTACTGAACATGTGTTTAAATCTCTATTGTTGAAATGTATTTTTAAAAGTTAATGGAATTTTGTTTTGTTTTATTGTTAAACCTAATATAATATGGACTCTTTTATATGAAATATGGAAAATATATGGAAATTAACGAAAATATGTACTAAACTCTAAAATATGAAAAAATATGGAAAATAAAAGTAGGATTTTTCAACCCTACACATTGTGAAACATAAAGATAATGCAAAATATAAATTATATTAGCTTTATAAGTAAATATGTATTTACATATAAATCCTTTCCCTGATTATGATTATGATTATTATTATTATGATTATTATTATTATTATTATTATTATTATTATTATTATTATTATTATTCTCCTTCACTACCAGCATTGTCAAGTACTTCAATGACTGTGCCTTTTGACCCATTCTATCTTCACTATATATGCTTCAGTAACGTTAAAAATTCACAAGCAAAGAACCTCTGCTCAGGACAAGAGACCACCTAGCAAGACAACACAGGAGAAAAGCCACACCTCGCCTTAATGTGGAGAAATATATTTCAGCTTCCTTGTTAGAAATCGAAATTGGCATGATATTGACTGAATAACAAAGGAAAAAATTAAAAATCGTAAAACGTAGACACAACATTATAAAATTTTAATATTTGAAATTAAAAAGCATATAATTATGAAAATCATTTATTCATTTCATTCTAAGTATTCTCTCCGATTGAATTCTTTTCCCATTAGGTTGGTAATTATCGAAAAATTTTGGAAACCATAGTCCTTTATTTGTGCTTAATGCTTATATCTATTTGGACTTATTAAACATAATTTCTAATTCCATTATATTTATTTTTGATCTCTTCTAACATGCGACAGCTTAAGACTGGTTCAAATAAACCGGGAACGAGAACGGGAATCGGAAGACGTGAACGTGAAGATTTTAAATTCACAAACGGCTTTGCATATCGATATGTAAAGTCGATATTACGCATTCTGATGTTACCAGCGTAAGATAATTATTATACAGTAGGCTATAGACACTTCGCGTCGGTACCTTTGATGTAGCAGGACTGATTTAAATGGCCTTCAAACCAGTTTGAGCGTGAAATTCTGCTTTCTCCTTGGAGTTGGCACTGACATCACATCAGCTATCAATCGACAAATAGGAAATATAACACATACAATTAATACATCTATGTACATTATGTACTTAAATAAAATAAATTGGACCGATGAAATAATAAGGAAAAACTGTTAACTTGAATTTATTTGAAGCAAAGCGTTACTGGATTATGCAATTAGGTAGGCGATGTTTGGATCCTGTGTCTCAATAATTATCTTAGCGTGTGCTAGATTACACCGACGCATCAAGACAAAAGCCCAAGGGCCAGACAACATTAGCATATTACTCATACAGAAAATACAAGACATAGCAATACCTACAATTGCACACATATTCAATAGTTCCTTAATCACTTCAACTTTCCCTAAAATATGGAAGCAAGCTTTCGTTCTTCCTCTTCCAAAAGTCAAAGTTCCCACCGACCCGAACGACTATAGACCAATCAGTATCCTGCCAGCCATATCAAAAGCACTGGAAAGAATCGTACACAGACAAATTACTAACTACATGAACGAACACAAACTATTCGACAAGTATCAGTCAGGTTTCAGAGCTGGACACAACACAAGCACTGCTCTACTTAAAGTGACCGAAGACATTAGTGAAGCAATCGACTCTAATAAAGTAACAATACTAACACTTCTTGACCTTAGCAAAGCTTTCAACTCTGTAAATTTCGACCTACTCACCCATAAATTGAGAAATCTGCATTTGTCAGAGACTGCTGTGAGTTGGTTCGAATCCTACTTACGGGAAAGACAACAATGTGTTGTATCCGGGAATCGAAGCTCTTCCTGGCTTAACATAACATCAGGTATGCCACAGGGTTCGGTACTCGGACCATTGTTGTTCACAATATATGTCAGTGATATTACATCTCATATAAGGCATTGTAACTATCACTTGTATGCTGACGACCTTCAATGCTACATCTCTTCCCGCTTAGATCGAATAAATGACGCTATAGATAAATTGAACGAAGACATTGACTCGATTGTGACATGGACAAAGAAATTCCATCTTAATATCAATCCTGGAAAGACACAAGCAATCATATTAGGACACAAACGGCAAACCGACGCTGTAAAGCACCTCGACATTTCCCCCGTTAAAGTAAGTACAGTGCATATCCCTTTCAGTTCTTCGGTAAAAAATCTTGGCATTCACATGGATAATAATCTCAACTGGGACATGCAAATCACAGAAACCTGCAGAAAAGTATATTCTATTATTCATGTGCTAAAAAGGATAAATGTTCATCTTCCCTCTTGCTTAAAAAAGTCCCTTGTGCAGACCCTTGTATTTCCCTATTTTGACTATGCTGACATTTTACTGACTGACCTTTCCAGCGACAACAAAATGAAACTTCAACGTGCTCATAATTTGTGTGTACGTTTTGTAAGCAATGTTCGTAAATATGATCATATTACCCCATCCCTGGAAGCAATAGGTTGGCTTAAACTAGATAAGAAAAGAAATTTACATTCACTTCTCTTTCTCTTCGAAATCTTGAACTCTTCTATTCCTTCGTACCTGTCGTCTCGCTTCACTTACCTTTCTTCCCACCACAATCTGAACACACGCTCTCGCCATGAAACAATACTAACAATACCATCCCATCGCACCTCTTCATACTCATCCTCTTTCACAATAGCCCTGCCAAGACTCTGGAACTCGCTACCTGCTAGCATCAGGGACTGTCGAAATAAAATTCAATTCAAACGCAAACTTACTAGGCACTTGGTCAGTAATTGAGACTCGTTCAGACATGGTTTCTTGTAAATAGTTCTTTTAATCTACCACAAAATATCTCAATATCCGGTAATTTCATCACTATAGAATTTTGTTATTGTAGGTTTAATTTGTAATTTAGTAAATACAAAAATATTCTTTGTTCTTAACTTCTACGATAAAATGTCTAGCTTTCATTAATCAGGTATTCTTGTCGTACTTTAATTTTTATTGTAATTGTAATTGTAAATTTAATATTAATTGTAATCTTATTGTTCATGTTATAGTTGTAATCCCCTGGTAGAGGGGCAGAGAAGGCCTGACGGCCTTATCTCTACCAGGTTAAATAAATAAATCTAATCTAATATAATCTAATCTAACCTCTAGCGCTTGAAAGTGGAACTAAACGTCGGCACACAGAGAAACAAAACAGGAAAATTCGCTCAGTGTCCATTCTATATAATTCCTATTCTCTGATGTTACTTGTGTATAATTCATCAATGGCTCTCTCTCTTGAGTATGTCAGCCAACATGAACCCAAGGTAACCAACTTCAAAATTTATTATACGGAATATTTAATAATTCAATTCACGTGCATCACTCTGATCACATATACACGTAGCAAATGTTGAAAGTGACTCTACTAAATTTCTGGGTTAATTACAAGCAATGGATGAAGAAGAAATTATGTCACGGCCTCCTTCTTACAAAATATGCGACGACCAAATAGCTTTTTTGATAACAACAGAATGAATCTAATAGGCTTTGACCGGAAAGTTAAAAATTCACCAACCTTCACGTTCCCATTCCCGGGCTCCGGTAAGTTTCTCGTTAATTATTAATGTTAACATTTAAATTTGTGTATTTTAACCATTTTTCCATTCTCGTTCTCGTTCTCGTTTCCTTTCCCGGTTTATTGTGAATCAGCCTTTACAAGCAACGCATCTCTGCTCCTATGTTTTTCTTTGCTAGCTTAGGCCTACTTCCTTTTTTGTTTGTTTTAAGTCCAATTTTATGCACAGTAGTGGCAAAAAAAAAAAAAAACCCCCGGACCGACCATTGTAACTGTTTTCAGAGCCTTGTTCACAGTGACAGCGCGATAGACTGGTAACTGAGACTTTCGTGGTTCGAATCCTGCCTGGGAAGGAAACTTTTTTTGTTCCTTATTCTAATTTATTCCCAATACTTTTTCGATTGCAGCAATATTTTACTACTTAATTAACTTATTATTCCCAGAAATGAATTTTACCAGCTTATTTTCTAATTGCTTTCGAAATGGGCTACGTCAGCAGTCGAAACTATAACAATTTCAATAGATTACTCGCTATCTTGTGAATCCGGGCGTGGCATGCGCAGTGGCTCATTGCGGGGACTTTGGTTATTCCGTCGGTCCGGTTTTTTTGCCATTACTGTACAGTATAAGAAAATAAAAAAAATTAAGAAGTAAATAGCGAAAGAAATTAAGAGAAAGAGCAAAAGTGTAGAGCAAAAAATATGAAAAAAGACAAAGGGGAAAGGAGAAGGAAGATATTGTGAAATTAAAAGAAAAATAAATAAGCAGAGGAAGTAAAAGAGACAGTGAGAAAAAATGGAAGCGACAAAATAGGAAAAAATAAATAGCAGAAAGGCGAAGTGTAAGAGATGAAATGATAGTGGGAGAAAGGGGGAATAGAAAAAAAATTATTTAACGACGCTCGCAACTGCCAAGGTTATATCAGCGTCGCCGGTGTGTCGGAATTTTGTCCCGCAGGAGTTCTTTTACATACCAGTAAATGTACTGACGTGAGCATGTCGCATTTAAGCACATTTTAATGGCCCGCAACCTCGGGCATAGAAGGCCAGCGCTATATCAACTACGCCAACCAGGCCGACAGAGAAAGGACGATGGAGAAAGGAAAACATAGAAAAAGATTTAAGTGGAAACAAGAGAGGACAAAGAAATTAATGAAAAAAGGAAGGAAGAAAGCAGAAAAGATAAAACGAGGAAAATAAAGCCAAAGGGGAAAAATGAATATGGTAGAATAAAAGAAAGTGGCACGAAAGAAAAAGGGATTGGAATGAAAGAAGATGGAAAATGGAGGAATAATTTTATGAAGAAATAGTCAAAGGAAAAGAAATAAAAATAAATTAAGAATGATAAAAACAGAGGAACACAGAATAGCTGACAATTTGACAGGTAGAAAGACGAAGGAAAACACACACGGACGGATATTTAGCATCAATTTCTTAACTACTGCGCCTTAAATGTAGAAAGAAATAAATTCAATTTGCTAGGAAGAAATGTTTGGAAGATGTGAAGCCAATTTCCCATTATGGAAAGGAAAGTAGAACATAAGAAAATTATTTAAGCAAGAATGAAGAGAGAGAGAGAGAGAGAGAGAGATGTTATTGCCAGCAGCGGTTGCACAACTTGCTGATCATTAACGTTTGCAATTCCTTTTTTATCAGAAGCACTGACATTCGGAACACACTATAGTAAAGGGAAAAGGGAAGCGCCACACAAGCAGTGATCCCACTAAAACGTCTCACCAGATCACAAAACGAAAGATAAATGTTTTCATCAGATTGGGGTGTATTCAGACATACTCCAAATATCTAATATCTGCCTGCGTATGAATGATTAACAACCTGGAGCAGATAAATGACCGTTTAGCATGCAGTGAATCATAACTGTTCTGACCTCCAAAGAAGGCTCTATTAAAAGACCTCAAGTCCAAGTGAAACATAATAGATTGTGTTCTTGCATAGCCTATACCATACACGATAAAAACATGTACTCATCACAAGTCTATTTGTACTTTAGAAACTTCAGTGCAACTTAGGCTATACTGCCATCGTTAAACCATTTCCGTAAAAGCAACAGCAATCGAAACCACTTCAAATAATTTAAATCAATGTTACAAGGAAAATTAACTCCGTTATTTGTTACCTTATTTAAGAGAGGAACGATTTGTGGACCTAGTAAAGCCTATTGACAGTGGATTGAAATAAACTGATAGGGATCCTAAAGAAAAGTGGAGAGAAGACCGTTCAGTAATCTTTATATGAAACGAGTCAAAGTCAGGATAGGAGAAAAAAAATGTCAGAAGGAAGTGAAATAGGGAGAGGAGTACGTCAAGGATGTCCTTTATCACCTAGCCTATTCAACATCTACTTGGAGGATTAGTAAAGAACTGTTTTCAGAACATGGGAGGAGTGACAGTAGGAGGACGAAGAATAAAGTGCATAAGATTTGCTGATGATATGACGTTGTTATCGGAGGAGGAAATGATACTAAAGGATATGCTACTGGAGCTAAATGACAGCTGTGAGTAGTGTGGGATGAAGGTAAATGCAAATAAGACGAAGAGCATGGTCATAGGGAGAAATACAGAGAAGATAAACTTAGGAATTCTAAGTGAGGCAGTAGAGCAAGTGGACAGTTTCAAATACTTGGGTCGTACTATAAGCAGTAACATGAGCTGCTGCCAGGAAGTCAAAAGGAGGATAGAAATGGCCGAGAAAACTCTCAATAGAAAAAGGAGCATCTTCTGTGGACCTCTGGTAAAATCACTGAGGAAGAGAGCAGTGAAGTGCTTTATATGGAGTGTGGCATTGTATGGGACAGAAAAGTGGACATTATGACGAAGTGAAGACAAGCGAATAGAAGCATTTGAAATGTGGATATGGAGAAGAATGGAACGTATGAAGTGGACAGCAGAATAAGAAATGAAGCTGTGTTGGAAAGAGTGAGTGAAGAAAGAATAATGCTGAAACTGATCAGAAAGAGGAAAAGGAATTATTTGGGTCATTGGCTGAGAAGAAACTGCCTACTGAAGGATGCACTGGATGGAATGGTGAAGGGGAGAAGAGTTCAGGTAGAAGAAAATATCAGATTATAGACGACATTAAGACATATGGATCATATGAGGAAACAAAGAGGAAGGCAGAAATTAGGAAAGATTGGAGAAGGCTGGGTTTGTAGTGAAAGACCTGCCCTTGGGCAGAACAATATATATATATATATATATATATATATATATATATATATATATATATAACAATTCAACAAAAATCCTCTTATTAACAACTATAATAAGAGGTATATTAATTTCAATTTCAACTAATTCAGTGGAGCAAACCACAGGTTCATACCTATCGTAATCAAAAGTATTTCAACAAATGGCTTTATTAACTGAATATATATATATATATATATATATGCCAGGTTAAACAAAGCCATTATTATTATTATTATTATTATTATTATTATTATTATTAATTTTATTTTTATTATAATTTCATTTCAGCCAGATGAACGCAACTATCTAAAACAGATTCAATGTTCATCTGTACCTGCCGTAATTGTTTTCAGTTTCTTCCAGAAAATAGCAGAAAGGTGTTGTTTAAAATTGCGCTGACTAAATTGAAGAATGTGGTCCCAAAACTCGTTCAGTGCATTTGATCATTTTTAAGATATTACATGATTATGTTTGAGACCTCTAATCATTATATTTTAAGCTTGTGCTCTTCCGAAACAGGACAATTCCGCCTAAAAGTTTGTATTACTGTCCATGTCACTTGCAAATTCGCTCAGTCCGTAGACCAATGGATAAAAAAAACTAGCCCAGTCCTTTCATAAAGATGGACTGAACGTGTTTTGGAATCACGCTCTACAATTTCATGTCAGAAAAAACACCTCGGTATTTGAAAATCACATACAGCTCAATTTTTCACGAGTTCTTTAACACACAGGAATAAATCGAATTTACTTTTGTCACGTGATGTCGGGCAGACATGAAGTTTCTTTATAAATTCGTTGGACGACAGGTAGCGCAAACATAATTTTCTATTTGTACTGAACTATTACCGCAGCGCCACTGCGGTGATAGTCTGAAGTACTAGGAAATTATGTTTATGCAATATTTCGTGTCATTGTTTTGCCATATAGGCCTATACTTCTATTTTGGTTGGTCTTTGGGTAGTATCTAGTGATGGGTAGAATCGAATAATCTGTTCTCGAATTCGAATAATTTATTCGAATAAAAGTTCTCGAATACTTTCGTCATTCGAATAACGATTTGATTACTCACCGGTAGGTTCTCGCTTCTCGGATCTCTTATCCAACATCCAGCATGACAACGATAACGGTAATAATGACAGCAGTGTATTGTGCAAGCACAGGAGTTTACATTTTTTTATAATAATCACATGTTGGTAGCTATCTGCAACTTCCGATAAAGATATTTATTCCTGCGTTCCGTAATTAAACGAGAGAAAGAAAGAGGAGAGGTGAGACGAGATGATCTGAAGCAAGTCTTTATTGCACGCAACTACCTCATGTTTGTGGGTGAGGTTAGCCGAATGTATACGATTGATGAGCAATCGGTGTTCTCATTCTTTACTTCTCGCAACATCTACCATCTGAGCAAATTATTCGAATACTTATACAAATCTGGCTTTCAGGTAGTAGCTCCCTGTAAAGCAGGTTTGAATAATTTCAAGGAAAAATTGTTCCGGGATCGATACCCGGCCGCGGAACAATTTTTCCTTGAAATTATTCAAATTATATTCGAATACTTGTTCACGATTCGAGATACAGGGTGATTCACGAGGATTTACTGTCCTTTAAAGAGCTTATTTCCGAAGACATTCTGAGCAAAAAATGTTATATAAACATGTGTCCTATTCTCAATATTTACAGAGTTACGTTTCGTTATTGCAACGCATTGCTGTTAACGCGTGATCTTGGTCAGCGTGCAGTCAGCAGCCAGCGTGAGCGCTTCGGAAATCAAAGACAACCGTATGCAGTTACGTAGAGCGACGAGTGCTGTTCACAAGCGTGAGGCCAAGTGTATTCAAGCGGACTGCGACATTTTTTAAAATGTGTTGTAAACTCTTCAAGACTGTAAATTAGAATGCAGAATTGAACTGCAAATAATTAAGTGGGTGGAAGTGGTGTGATTTGTAACAATTTTTGTGATAAATGCGTAAGAATAATGTAATTTTCTACTTAAAAATAGAAAAAGATTTCTGTACGAAGCAAATAAGGGGTTTACAGCACATTTTTAGCTTCATAATACTTGCCAATTAAAGAAATGATACTTCTGAATGGTTCATTCTATATTTGTATTATTCTTTTACCATCAAACTAAAGAAAAAACGTATTTTACAAACAAGTTTAAATCAGTGTAACTCTGAAAATATTGAAAATAGGAACTATGTTTATATATGACTTTTTTGCTCAAAATGTCTCCAGAAATAAGCTCCGTAAAGGGCGTTAAATCCTCGTGAATCATCCTGTATATCTCGAGAACTTACAAGAATCGAATAATTCGTATTTTTTTTTTATTTGAATACTCCCATTAGCAATAGCATCCATTATGGTTTTGAGTAAATTATCGCCGTTTTCGATGTTAAAGAAATTTCTATTTTTCGAATGGGGTTGAGCACCAGTACGGTAGTGGGAGGGGGTCTCAAGTAAAATTCCCGCCCAAAAGTGGGTGGCGCCTTCAAAAAGTGTCGGAATCGCTGCTTTAGACTAATCAGAAATACTTATGTGCACATACATACATTTACACATATGCATAAATGTGTTTAGTCAAAACAATCTCTAGCTTTTAAAACAAAAACAGAATCAAGTAATTACTGACGTAGATTACTAACTAACTACCCTCATTCCCGTTTTGTAAACACAGTTGTCCGGACATTGGTTGGTATATTGGCTGTTCTGTATCATGAAACAGTTCAAGCAACAGAGGTGGTAAAAGGCGAGGACGGGGATTGTTTTCATATTTCCTCTACGAGTTTCCTCATGAAATTTTGCATATGTGATAGCATTTATTAGCCCATGTAACTGCGTCGCACCTTCCTGATCAGAGAAACATTTTTATATACACAAACACATTTCCTATTTCTCAAGCTTAATATATCCAACCACCCTCTACTTTATCATCTACAAGCCTCATACCCTTTTTTTTACCATCTTGCTCTTGATCTTTCGCTTTCTGTGCGCCGGATTTCCCTCAGGGGTTGGATGTTTCGTTCAGATTTATGGGAGTGAAGTGGTACTGGGTAGACGTTAGAAAGGGGATGAAGGTTTTGAGGGTAGTTGCAAGTAGAAAGGGTGGATGAGGGAGAGGCAGCGGGAGAGAGAGGGGGGGGGGGGACAGACAGAGAGACGGAGAGAGAGCGCAGAGTCAATAGCGCGGCGGGTAGCGTGGTTGTCAGGGGCAACGCGTCTAGCTATGCGACACTAGCGCCGTACGGTGTGGAATAGAGGAACTAGCAACTGTACGAGGGTAACCGCTGACAAGCTCAACACAGTAATTTATTGCTTTGGTGGGTTAAGGGGAAAGGGGGATAATAGGAAATGAGGGGTAGAGAAATGTGTCCCTAATGAGTGATTACCCTAGAAAGGTACATCTTTTTTTAACTCAATTAGTATTCAAATAATATTTGCGTTTAATGTAACCGGCTGTGATATGAGATTCATTTCGCCAGTTCTGTTCAGAATGTGACATTTGTAACACGGAGATATAATGCGAAATGTCTATGTATTTTCAGCTAGTTATTTGTTAATACAGTCTTCTTTTTATTTCAATTGTACTTAACAATTTAGTAAACAATCTTTGTGTGAAAATACCTACAAAAAATAAAAAAAATTGTTGAGGTATCTTGCACAGTGAGGATGCTTACTGCAATAACCGAGCGAGATGACTAACGCGTTAAGCACGGAATTCGCATTCGAGAGGTCCGCGGTTCAAATCTCTGGACCGATCAACATGTGACTTTTCCGTGGTTTTCCACAGTTATTTTGGCAATTGCCGGGTTGTAAATTTCATTGCAGGTCCATTTCCCTTCCTCTTCCCTGAAGAAAATTAAATTACATTTTATAGCACATCATTCATCTTCATCTCATTCCATAGGCATATCTTCGTCCCCTTACGAGAGGGGCCTCCTCTCCGAAACCGTCTTTTGGTTCCAAGACTTTCTCAATATCTCTGCCAGGATTCATTCCATAAGAGCACTTCCGAGGGCACTTCGACACCTTAGAAGGGCTGTCGGAATGGATCCTGTGCTGCTTGGTCACCTTGGCGGTATCAACATAAGGTGGGGGGTGTCGAGGGCCATTAGATGAGTGGGTGAGGGGTCTCACGCGCCCGGTAGGTTGGTACACTTCACTCTCATTCATCCAAAATTACGGGGTGCACAATATGCCACTGTCGAGCCGATATGCTGAAGGGTCGTCCCTAACCCGCCACTCACTACTACAACCACCACTGCAATACGTTCTTGTTTCTTTCTGTGATACTAAAGGTATACTAACATAATAGAGTCTTGGCCATTCCAAATGTTTTGTTGAACTGAAAATTGGAATTCAAAATAAGCCAAATATAGGAGGGCTGAGAGAGCATAAAAGTGACTCCTAAGAGTAGTGACAGGCTACAAACAAGAACTGAACATTTACAGAATAGCAGTGCTGTCCAACGTGGCACGGTGACATTTTTGTGTCAGCCTTCCTAGAAAAATTTAACTAAAATTACAGAAAAATATATTTCGCAACATCAGAGTAATGGTTTAATTTTCATCCTTGCATTTCCATGAGCACGGGCTCATCACTTCCTTTCAGTTTTACACATTCTAGTGTTTCCTTTAACCACATCAGCCTGCATCTCATTTTCCCAGAAGAGCATTACCATGTAGCCTGAAACGCATATTGTTTGCATTTGTGTTGTTCTTATTGAGTTGCAAGAGAAACTGTCAGTGCAAGTACAGTTCCTCCAAATATAGATATTTTATTATTTCTGCCACAGAAATTATGGTTTATTTAACGGCCCTCGCAACTGCTGAGGTTATATCAGCGTCGCCAATGTGCCGGAATTTTGTCCCGCAGGAGTTCTTTCACATACCAGTAAATCTACTGACATGAGCCTATCGCATTTAAACACACTTAACTTAAACCTCGAGCACAGAAGACCAGCGCTATAACGACTACGCTATCGAGGCCGACAGAAGGAATGAAGAAAAACAATATAAAAAAATACAGAAAAGAGAAGACATAAATAAAAGCGAAAAGAACGACAAGTGGCGAAAATATCGTCACAACAATTTAAAAATAATTGCGTTCACGTATACAACTTTTGAAACTGCTGGAGTATTACATCATAATAGCAGTACTGTTATGCGAAAATAAACCTTTTAAGATAAAATTTCGCCAGAATCTATCCTTCGATTTTCGCCTCACACCAGCTTTACTATATCTCGCAAAATTATATTTAAAGGAGAAAATCCAAACACAGGGCGGTTATCATGATCGGTTTGTGCTGCTAAAAATTATAATATATTAATTTTCGCCGCAAATTTACGAATCCTAGGACACACTTCGTTGTTTAAGGAATTTTAAAAGCTGCAGAAGTTCTTGTTGTTATATACCGACGTATATTTCATCCGTGCCGTATGTGAAAGATCGATTAATTTTAGCTGCAATTCTGCAGGCAAATTTCCTGGATTTTCGGAACAGGGCGACAGGAGAACTCTAATAAATTTGTGCTGAATCATTTTCATTTAGGCCTAATGCAATGTTGTTTGTTTAGTCAACTGTCCGAAGACAGGTCTCAGCCTCACAATTGATACCAAGAAGGCATCATTTATGAGGAAATTATGCCAGAGAAAGTGGGGAGTAGGGTGGCCAGTACTTTTCCCCCTCCATTACATATATCGCCGACTAGCTACAACCACATATTAAGGACGGTATCCTGCTTCTTGTTCTATAAATCACTGATCTACGTAACATATGCAAAGACAACCGCTACACCTCTTTCGGTGAAAAAAGGTAATCCGCGCGCTTCAGCCCGTACGAGCTTGGATACGCACCGTTATCGTAATCCATAATGAGGAAACAGTAACACCCAGAAGATCCCGGCAATCATGTCCTGCACAAATGTCACTAAGGGTTTTCCAAAAGACAAATATCAAGCGTGCTCTAGACTCTAACCCGAACTGCGTGACAGGCTCACAGTCTGGACCACGCAATCATCGCTGATTAACCTATAGTATGTTTCCCATAAAAATGGAAAGATACCGCCAACCGCCAACGCATTTGAAACAGCGCCAATGGTTTTAAACAGGTAGGCTGTCACTACCTTCAAACTTCATTCATCTTGTGAACAGGATGTACCAGCGCGCGTCAACCCTACAATCTTACTACTACTCGTCCGTTGCAAATTGACCAGTGTTGATTCCACGAACTAACAGAGTGCGCCATTCCCCTCCACGAATGCTTTGATCCTCTGCATGCCCCGCGTTCTGTAATCACCTAAGTTGTCACTGAAGCTTGGAAATATGGACAATGAAGTACTTTCTTGATGTTTCAGTTGTATATACATTTTTGTTAATTGATATTAAGGAAATAAATAAGTTAATTTCTAACCTAATTCGTGCCCCTATTCATGAATAATTGTATACGACAGTAGCGACATTAGCATTTCAGCAGCCATTTAACACTGAACGCGTTTAACTTGTTTTGAGGGATTGTTTGCTTGTGTGTTGTGTACAGTAAGTTACAGTGGTTATTTTTTCATGACTATTGTTCATGTTTACAACAAAGTTTCGGTTTAGTTTAATTAACGGTAAGTACAGTTTATAGGCCTATAGTAACTTGAATAGTTTTAATAAGTGTTACGTAGTATAGTTTAGTCTGCTTTAGTGTTCAATGCTGCAAATATGGATTCAGTTATCTTATAAACCTAATATTTTGTGCCGCATTTTTACAATATAGGCTAATTGATCGGTGAAAAAAATAAACCATTCACTCATAAACAGAGGAAATGGTGTGCCAAGTATTCTTTCAGAGTGAATACGATAACGCAAAATACGGAAGGGGGTGGAATAACTGTTAGCATGCCTCGCCGTGAAACGAGCGGATTCGGGTTCATATCCTGGTTGGATCAAGTTACCTATTTGAGGATTTTTCCAGGGTTTTCCCTCAACCCATTAACAGTAAATGCTGGTAATTTTGAGCGCTGGACCGCGGATTAATTTCGCTGGCATTACCACCTTCATCTCACTCAGACGCTACATAATCATAGCAGTTGATAAAGCGTCGTAAAATAACCATTTAAAAGATAGTAATATTGTGCTAGCTGTGAGAGGAAAGTCCATTATTCAATTATCTCGCGTTGAAGTATGAAAAATAATTAAACGCATAGTGTAAAAATAATTTATTATAATTGTAAGTTATAAGGGGACGCTCAACTTAAAAATTGGAGAAAAAGTGTCATAGAAATGAAAAATTAAATTTCTACACTAATTTACGTGACAGAACTAAATCAATACGCAGAATTCTTCCCCTATTCATTGAGAAGTCACAGTCAAATGCACAAAGCCAAAAAATAAAAAATGATAATTAAAAGTGATAATTCAATTAATGATTGATTAAAAATTGAAATATTTTTTATTTTGAAAAGTATTTGATCTAATGAGCTGAGATTTTGCATGTTACTTTCCATGTGTATATTAAACTTTTTCTCCAAATTTGAAAAAGATTGGTCAAATAAGAAAAAAGTTCCAAAATATAGTTGAGTGTCCCCTTAATAGAGCATAAGTAGCACGCCGTAGTGAATTTCTCAAGAACAACAAAAAATATATAGGACTCTTGACTCTGTGCACTTATTTGTAATTAACTATTATTTTATTTTACACTCACCTTTATGAATGATCATTTATAAAATTTAGCTACTCATATCATCTACATTACGGTATGGACCATAAAGCCCGTTCCAATAATTCCACTCGCAACTCATATTCATTTAATTTATGGTTTTCTGCTCATGGGCATGTCTTTCACTGCAAACCCATCATTCTCCAATCTTTCCTATTTTCTGCCTTCCTTTTAATCTTCGCATACGTTCCATGAATCTTAATGTCGTCTATCATCTGATATCTTCTTCTGCCCCGAACTTTTCTCCCGTTCACCATTTAATCTATACTAATAATAAATCTGTAACCGAAATTTTCCTGGTAAATTTCGCTTTTTCAACAATAATTGGTGGCAACATGTATAATTAACTATCCTGAGACCAAAAATTGCTTTTTTGAAATGTTTGTTTGTATGTCTGTCTGGATGTTTATCTTTTCACGCGATAATGGCTGAACCGATTTATAGAAAAATTGGAATATAAATTTTGTTCTAACTCAAATTTTAGGCTGTATGGAATTCAAAATACTTTATTTAAAAGGGGGTTATAAGGGGGCCTGAAATAAATCGAAATATCTCACTTATTTTTTTATGAATAACAAGCCAGTCAACCAAGGTCACAACGACAAGGGACACGTGCTGAGTATTAGTTACAGAGTTGGCAGATTGAAGAAAGATGCAGCGCGTTTTATGGCTATAGCAAATATAAAATTGTGTATCGTGTGCGACGTGTGTACATTGGTGTTCAATGAAGAATAAAAATGAGCATCGCAGTCCGTGCCGAAGGTCTTGTACGAGATTTAATCATCATACCATTAATTTTTATCATTTTATGTCGCCTATTTAACGGCATTCTAATGTCGCGTATATGACCACAAATCATATTTCTCGGTTTTGGATAATAAAAAATATTCTGTAAATTCATATTTACATACCTGCCTAATATATCGACTAAAAAGAACAGCACATCATACAGAATATCAAGTTAAGTGAATTGGATATAGGAACCGATAATATAAATTGAAGGGTTCAGAGCCATAGTGGGCTAAGCGCCATTTATTAAAAATGGAGAAAGCAAGGGTTAAAGTTGAATGAATACCATAGTTTAATGAAGAATGACATAGCATTTAATTTTAATGTGTATACTTTATATTACTTGCTATATGTTTCCATTGAATTAAGGTAATAACTTAATTTTAACCTTTGTTTTCTACGTCTTCAGTAAATGGCACTTGGCGCCCACTATAGTTCTGAACCCTTCAATTACACATTTAGTCCCTTAGTGGAGTTAGATTCAACTGGTTAAATATATATAAATTAGTTTCACAATATGAACCAAGTTTCAGTTGGTTTTTAGTAGACATATTCCATATGATGCTTCCTTGTTTATTTACGTCGGTGTGTGAAACAACTGGTCTGCTGATGTAAGCTATTTCTGCTGCCTCGGAAAAGGTTAAAGTGTCCGCATACATGCTATTGACTTCGCATTTACCCGATTTTACAGTTCCAGATTTATCATGGGGATATTTGAAACAGATTATTCTCTCATAGATTACATGTTTATAGATTCTCTCATAGATTACATGTTTTTAAAACTGAGGAACAAGACTCGGAATGGAACTGGAAGCATTGTTCAGGACTAAGTAAGTATTGTTGATCTAGTTCCATTTGTCTAACTTTTGTCTTTTAGTTGACGTCTGCAATAGCCTACACCCTTCTACTCATCATCCTCTTCATTTCTTCTGACGTTGCACTTTGATTTACCTTTGCATAATTTCACACATTTTCCTTCTCCTCGTCTGCCTTCCTTTCCAGTTGTTTGTGGTTTTCTTCCGTAATCATTCTAGTTTCTGTTGATCTCATCATTTTTTTGCGTTCACTGCTCTGCCGTTTAGTTGTCCTAACGTGTTTTTATTTATCCCAAATTCCGCATGGTTATAGTTATCTTGACAAAACTCTAGGTCGTAATACTTCCCATTTACTTTCAGTTTGTCTTCATATATTTTTGTAAAATGGACTTCATATGGCATACATCTTTCTACTGTCAACTTGTTTTTTCTTTCTTAAATTACTCAGGATTAGCCTACTCCTAATTCTCTCTCATATTACTAAATCTCATCAGCATTGTCTACAAACCTAATAATATACTAAGTTCATTTCTACATTGAGGTACATGGAGTATAAAATAAAATGACAGATAAAATAAAATCTGATTTTATTGGATCAGGAAATCTGGTACAAAATGTTTAATTTTTTTCAAAAGGTGATAGTTGCGCAGTCACAAAAGACCAACATCCAAGCACAACTTGTTCTCTGGCCGACTCAGTTCCGCTGCTGACACCCACTTCTATTTGGAGTCTTTTACTTTCCTGACAGGCAGGCGGCGGCGAGAGCGTCTTCGCCGACGGATGGGAGAGCTGCGTCGTCGACGCCCTCCGCTCCTGCGTGTGCGTCAGGAACTAGAGTGGCGACGTCTTCTGCGTCTAGAGCTCGCTCGGCGTCCTCCCCTCCTGTGCCTGCGTCCAGAAGGAGAGCGGCGGCGACGTCTTGTGACCTCATGTGCAGTGACCCGTTGTCCAGGTCTTCGAGTTGGTAGCGGCCCCTGTCGGTGCTCAGGATTCCGTAGGTTACTCCTCGTTTCAAGGCGGTGTCTACCTGGCGCTGCAGCTTGCTGGCATCAGTGGGATAGCGCGACATGATATACTTTGCTATCTTCTTCGGAGTTGGACCGTTGGCCTCTCGTAGATCCTTGATGGCCGATATCACCAACTGCATTGACTTTGGAGTTTTCATCTCCGTTGATCGTTCAGTTTTCATTTTTAGCACAAGATTCTTGACGGAAGCTAGACAGGATCTTAAATATACACAGTTCACTGACAAACAGATAATTTATCTCGCAATAGAAATCATTTTGCCTTATAGAGTTTAAAATGTAAAGAAAATGTATCGGGTATTTAAGTATTCGTTCCGGACTGTCAAGAAAACACTACATATAATGATTTCAAAAAGTCTTGAACAGTGTGCATTCCTCAAAATCAACCGATGTATAAAGAATACATTATTTTTATGACTATCACTAGCTAAATGCACCCGGCGTTGCACAGGTTTTTCTTTCTGATTCTGTTTTTAATTAAACTGCTTATTACATTTTCGGAAATCTCGGAAACCTAACTATAGACAACCAAAACGAATTGCCTTTACTAAGTTAAGATTAATCTTTACTTAACGTCGCTTACATGAATTGATGAACTCCTTAGCGAAATGCCTGCTAGCGTTAACTCAAATTAAAACAGTTGTAAATCACGCACCGAAAAGAAAACATATCATGTGCCTGACGTTCAAGTTTTTTTATTTATATTTTTATTTGTTTTTATTCTGGTGTAGTTAAGGCCATTAGGCCTTCTCTTCCACACCGCCAGAAATACAAATAAAATTATAGAAAAATCAAACTATGAACAAAATAAAACCCAATGAAAATATGATTCCTCTTCCTCTTTCTGAACAGTTTCAGCATCGAATCAATATGTACATATATAATTTAATTTATATTGGGAGGTTCTTTGCCCCTTGACCGCTGTACACTCACTATTATCATACTCAGTTTTTTTTAATATGACTTGGAAAACTATATCTCACAAATTCAGAACATATTATATTAATTCTTATTTTATACACAGAATACAGATACAATATAAACTTGCAATAAGTCATTTTTTTAACATAAGGACTAATATTCTGAGAGAGGTATAGGCTTAACGGTATTTTAGAAATTAAGAGATTGTTATTTCCACAACGCATAACATAGTAGGATTTGCAACGTGATTATACAGATAGAATTTCGCAGTAACATATTTTCGGACGTGAACAACAATATTTTGAGAGACCTATATTTTAGAATTAATACAATGCTATTTTCAGTCGGCTTACGTACATTCACATACTACATTAGCAACATGACAGAAATATCATTGAATTGCTTTTTGATATATGTAAAATCTTTTTTTTCCACTCCTTTGTATAAAATACTAGCTAAAAGCACCCGGCGTTGCACGGGTTTTCCTTTCTGCTTCTGTTTTTAATTAAACTGCTTATTATATTTTCGGAAATCTCGGAACCCTAACTACAGACAACCAAAACGAATTGCCTTTACTAAGCCAAGATTAATCTTTACTTAACGTCACTTAGGCTATATGAATTGATGAACTCCTTAGAGAAATGCCTGCCAACGTTAACTCAATTTAAAACAGTTGTAAATCAGGCACCGAAAAGAAAACATATCATGTGCCTGACGTTCAAGGTTTTTATATATTTATTTGTTTTTATTTATTTATTCTGAAGTAGTTAAGGCCATTAGGCCTTTTCTTCCACACCGCCAGAAATACAAATAAAATTATAGAAAAATCAAACTATGAACAAAATAAAACCCAACGAAAATATGATTCCTTTTCCTCTTTCTGAACAGTTTCAGCATCGAATCAATATGTACATATATAATTTAATTTATATTGGAAGGTTGTTTACCCCTTGACCGCTGTACACCCACTAATATCATACTCTGTTTTTTTTTTTTAATATGACTTGGAAAACTATATCTCACAAATTCAGAACATATTATATTAATTCTTATTTTATATACAGAATACATATACAATATAAACTTGCAATAAGCCATTTTTTTAACATAAAGACTAATATTCTGAGAGACGTATAAGCTTAACGGTATTTTAGAAATTAAGAGATTGTTATTTCCACAACGCATAACATAGTAGGATTTGCAACGTGATTTACAGATAGAATTTCGCAGTAACATATTTTCGGACGTGAACAACAATATTTTGAGAGACCTATATTTTAGAATTAATACAATGCTATTTTCAGTCGGCTTACGTACATTCACGTACTACATTAGCAACATGACAGAAATATCATTGAATTGCTTTTTTATATGTGTAAAAATCTTCTTTTTTTCCACTCCTTTGTATAAAATATAGTCGACGATGTGAAAAAAACGCAGTTTTTAAGTCAATGTCTGCAATTTTGAGGTACTGTCCTTGAGCTTCATTTTAATATGATCATTACAAATGCTAGTCGCACTGAAATTGCAATTGCATTAAATAGGATGGGTATCATAGCAAAACGCGAGATAAAAACATCTTCTCCTTTCGTTTTTCCAGTTAATACTGCGACTTCTATCATGTTTCGCATGAGTTCTTCACATCAATTCATGTTGGTGTATAATTTTGGTGGGTTAATATTTCGCAATAGTACTTCTGGTTATTCAATATTAAGTAAATTATGTGGTAGCAATTCTTGTAGTTTGAAAGAATTCTAGACTTCAGTTGGATAAAACAAAGCCTGCTCACTATCTAAAACTGCATCGAGAAATCCATAATACGGTCCTGGACTGCGTAAAGATATTTATTGCACGAATTATCTAGCTTTAGCCTTCTTGATGTTTAGCAACAATGTTATTTGCATTATAATTTCCATCGTCTCGTGAAAGTCGATGTTGAATGCAAAAGACAATAATAAAAAACAATTGACTATATAATACAGCATTTTAATATTACACATGAATGTTTGATCGTATTTATTTCTATTTTTTTTTTATTTTTTTTAATTTAACGTCCATTTGTACAATTTTAATATAGCCTATATTTTTCTCCTGGTTATGAAGGCTAAATGTGCAAACTTTGGCACATATCGGTCAAAGCGTGTAGATTTGTATAGAGAAAATACATACCCACATTCACTTTTATATATTAAGATTTCAGTATAATTGTATGATAACTTTGTTTGAGATAGCATAAATAAAATACTACGGATATATTGTTTATGTAGTAAAACTCCCTTTATGGCGGGTTAAAATAAAATAACGTATCTAAAATAATGTAAATAAATTATCAAAATAATAAAAAAGAAAAGGAGTTGAGCTCAGGTTCGAACTTGGGTCCCCATACATCAAAGTCATTCATTTTACCACAACGCTACAGAGAGCTACGTATTGAAGTGCTTGAATTGAAATATTATAAATATTTCACAATTGCTGTCTATTATCTTTGATTTTGAATTTATAAAAACTAAACAAATATGTGTTTTATGTCATTTTGTATTGTATATTATTGCCCATGACACATTCAATCAAGAAATTGTCCCTCATTTACGTAATGTTAATTTAATGTTATTTTATTTAATATTTCAATAACAATATGGCCGCTTTTATAACGGAAGAAGACGTGACTGGATGACGTCAATAAAAGAGAGTTGACTGTAGAATAGGAGGCCATTTTAATATCATACACGCCTTATTTCTTTCTAATTTTTATTGTTTTCAATAATTTAACGTCCATCTGTCCAATTTTAATGTAGCCTATGTTCTTCTCCGGGTTATGAAGGTTAAATGTGCAAACTTTGGCAAATATCGGTCAAAGCGTGTAGATTTGTATTGAGTACATACATACATACATTATATACATTGCATACATTGCATACATACATACATACATACATACATACATACATACATACATACATACATACATACATACATACATACATACATACTAGAGACCTGCAAAACTGCGCACACAACCGGTTTAGATTCGACCGGTCGGAGCTCAACCGGCTACGATGAACATCGGGCCGAATAACTCGGTTGTCGAGCGGTTACGCCTGATGTATTGCAGAGTAGACAGAACATCAGGCGCATTTACATGAAACTAACGTTTTTCGAGTACACAACCGGAGTAACAAGGAAATTTACATTGTCTTATTGAAAAAAAAATTGTTTGCAAGTATTCTTACAGTTCATTCGACACTATAACACATATATTTTCTTTATTATTCTGAACTTGCAGTAACTTTATAAGTATCGCTTATATTTTAAACTTTTAGAGTTTTACTAATGAAAGTTGCTTATATGTTAAACAATGTTATAGTTTTTCACAGAACAAGACGTGCACAAGCCATGTATATTTTTCTTACCAATAAACGCTATATAGCTGGAGTTTTTCTATACCAGTGTTAAACAGTATACGTCATAACTTCATCATTTGATTACGTCGTAACTCCTTCTCGTCACATATTGACTGAATCTTGTTGGATTTATATAACCCAATGATCGATATTACCTAAGTTCATGTAAGATCGCGAATTATTTAGAAAACAAATCTCACACAGAAAGAAATGGTAAGGCGGTAGAAAATACGATCTCCAAATAACACCAGGTACATTTCATCATACAATAACTCTTTAACATTTTCTCAGTAGGCTATACAAACAGAATAATAATATTGAAGGATATTTATTTTGTTTAATTACAAAAATATGTTTGCTTCAAATAGGAATACAAATAATAATTTGACACTTTAATACATTTATTTTTGTATTTCGAACTTGCAGTAATTTGACTAGTAACAAATAAATGAACAATGGACACAGTGACATCGAAGGAAATAGACGTAATGTATAATGTGAAATATCATAATGTAAACACATTCAAAAATATAATTACAATTCATTATAAAACAAAATAGGAAATAAGTACGTAAGTCCATTATGACGTTTGTACTTTAAACTAAAAAAAATGTACAGGCCTACCTCTAAAACAATAGTTGCATGATTTTTAATTATTCTAATCAGTTGCAATATTATTTATTAAGAAATCAATTTAAAAAGATAAACAGTAATATTATTTTCAACAATACGATTACTTTGGCTCCCAATGGTTGTTGTTCTGTACAAAATAAGTATAATTTACACATTTCTAAACTACGAATAACAAAAGAATAGCAAGGTTTAGAAACACATCATTCTGTATAGAAAAGATCTACTTCAGTGTCATTCAAAGAACTATTTTATTACACACGTGCTAATATCAACTATTTGATGTTCACAATTATTATTAGGGCCTATTATCGTAGACTACATGATCAGAGTTGACTTCTTGTGTTTATGTATTAATAAATCTGTTTTACTAGTCTAAAGTTACGCTCGGTGGAAACACTTATTCATGGAATGGCCAATATTCGTTTCACAAGTGTTGCTAGAGAGGTTAGAGTTGTTCGGTGATCTTTCCATCAATTTAGTATGTAGAAAATGAAATGAGCATAATGTATAATGTAAGATATAATAAGTAAATAAATCGAAAATAGAATTACAATTAATCACAAAATATAAAATTAAATAATTATTAACTCTAAATGCATTCCTCCAAAACAGTAGCTATTCATATACAGGGTAGAAGTGAAATAACCCTGCAGATTGTACGGGGCGATGAGGTTCACTTAAATGAATGGAAAACCTATATTACGTTTATGACTCTAGTCATAGTAAACATACTAAACGCATTGGTTGTAGCAGGTTTCAGAAGATATAAAGTTATTTTTCTTTTAGTTTTACTATTTATCGAGTTTGCTGTTTTTAAGTGTGTCATTATTGTAATATTATAATTCAGTTTTCTAGTGTAAGCAAAAATTACAACCTTGGTAATTTGTGGATACCGAAAGTTTTTTCTGCAATTTACGATTTATAACGTCTGTAGTTTCACGCTGCATGCTGTTTGTTCCTCTTGATGATCCGCAGCTATAATATCTGGATGGTTCACTGTGATCTTCATTTTATACGCCAGAGCCGTCCACCCACAGAGAGATCGAATCAATTCGAATACTCGTTAAACCGAATACTGAGGCAGTACGCAAACAGATGTACTTCGCATACTGCCTATAAAGCCAGGCGTTCAGTAGCGCTATGTAAGTTCCTTCGGTTTTCAACTGGTTTTGCAGGACTCTAATACATATATATACATACATACATACATACACACATACATACATACATACATACATACATACATACATACATACATACATACATACATACATACATACATACATACATACATACATACATACATACATACATACATACATACATACATAAGAGACATCGACTTTTATATATAAGATATTACATAACAAAAGTTTATTTAAAAATAATTTCCGATAAGTTTTATTCTGGGCAAGATTTTTACAGAACTGATATTTAACGAGATACGCGAGTTTTAAAATAGCAATGCGTTTTATCATCACAATCTCAAACTAATAGGCTGTAATGAAACGAAAACAAATGACTTCGTCTATAAGGAGCCTTGCACAACAACAAACGGAAGCTATTCATTTAACACTATTTTATAGGGATATAATTGTAAATGGGAATATATAAATTTTTATCAATATTAACATATAGAAAATGTTTGTGTGTTTGTATGAAGTAATCTCAGAAGCTATTTAACCGATTTTTATAATTATTTTACCATTTGTAAGTGTGGTCTCTAGATGGACATAATGCTACGGTAATTCCTGAATGAATCGAGGACAGGTAAGATTAAAATAAATTCTTAAGCACAGAAAACTTGATATCCTGTCGCAATATTATATTATTTGATTATTTAAACTTTATTTGGTCCACATAAATTACTCTAATTTTATTCACTTAAGTTTCTTTTTTTCCACAGAACATAATAGTATTTTTAAGTGTTTTGTCGTAAAGATGAGTATTTTCCTGGGACCAAAAATACAATACACAGAGTAAAAATTAGGTGTTTTTACCGATGAGCTCACTGAAGCCGAGTTATTTTACAAAGTGTCACGAAATAGTGTTCCTGAGCTCATAATTTACCCATATTCGTTTCCTCTGTTTCTTAAAAAATAATATTTATGTACCACATTTATTTTCATCTCAGAAAATTAACGAGCAACGAAAATATATTGATTTAGTATGCAGTAATAGTACGTAGCTTAGCATTCCATTATTTTATAATCCAAATATTAACTATGCTCATTTGAATTGTGTTAAAATAGATAACATGAATAAACTATGCAATAAATGCAATGCAAAAAAGGGGATAATGAGCCAAACGGATTATGTTGCGCTGTTGTAAAAATTGTTCCTCCTGAGATTCAAGAGCCCCCAGAACCAATTAAAACCGTACTTATCGAAGTATATCCATTATAAACACACTTTTCAAATAATATAAGACAGTAAAACACCTTATTTTACGTGGCATCATTTGGTGCAAATGAAATACATAAAGTCAATTCTACTCCATCATTTAAAGTTCAAGCATAACTTATAATTTAATTGGAAATCTTCTTCCAACTGAGAGTAAGAGCCCTCAATCCTTCCAAGTATATTTCATTTCAGACGCAGACCAATTGCCTATTAGGTCTAATGTAGCATCAATCTTAAAAGTAGAAATGACTGAACAACTCCAGAAAGTATTGCATGAAAGTAACAGTTAATTCTATAGTTTTAAATACAACTTTCAAAATGATTCAGGAGCAAACGACTTACAACATACAAAAAGCTATTATTACTAAGTAATTACAAAACTATATTTACTGTATAGCGTCCTAAAAATAGGACTTGCGTAAAATACTGATTTCTATGGAACTTTTTCTTGTTTAGTACAGTTGGAAGCATTGTTTACAAGGTAAATTATTACATTGTATTATCGTGTTGCAGTGTTTGAATTCCGCGCGAACATTTCTTCATACCAGCTAATTTTTTACAAGATGGCAGGATAACAGTATTTTGTGACGCACCGCGGGTACGTTCATTCTTAGTTACTCTGTAATGGTGATACAGAAATCTAATTTTTATTTTCACATAATGAGTTGAATACTTCAGTTTTCATGTGGTATATAACAATAAAATTTTCTTATATGTTGCTAGTTACAAGATGAAATAAAGTGCCGTCCTAGAAATAGGACGCCATGCCGTGTGCACTCCTGTAGTATTCTTTATAATATGTATATGATTTCCATTACATTGTTTTATTTCCAGTCTAACAGTGAGTGAAATTCTGGAGTTAATGGAAAATCAAAATAATAATAGTGAGGGTCTAATATTTATGTGACCCATCCAGAAGTGTCCCATGATACAGATAAAGACAGTGATAAATCGGACGACGAGCATGAGGCTAATTTGAATAATCTTGGCAGTAAAATCAAATACCTTAATATAATAATACCGGACAGCTGTATATACTAGTAGCATTGGCATGAGTGCGAAAAATCGCGGACCTGACATCTAGCGCAGAGGGATGGAATTACGTCCACATATACAAATATTAACATAGCGAGATTCGGACTATTGTTTAAAACGTGAGTTACTAATGTGGAATTATATATGAAACACTTAAGAAATGTTGAATAATATTTAATGTAAAATTATTATCTTATATCAAAGCTGCATATTATGAGAAATATTGCATACTTCATATTACTTTCCGTAATTAATTGTTACATTTTTTTCTTTGGTTTACCGAGACAAAATCAATATGATGTTAGGAATGAATTTACAGTAATGTTTATATACGCATTGCTGACAACTGCAAAGATAAAATTGATAGTAATCTGATGCTTGTAATAATTGGATACTTTAAAGTAGAAGGGTGCAAAGTGCCAAAATGAAACGTTGGAGATAAGATAAACAATTATAGCTATAAGAATAATTCTACACATATTTGTGTCATGTTTCTTTTTTTACTTAAAGAAAACAACAATAGTACAGTGTTTGCTCATTAATAATAGTGGTATGTAAAGACATTATTTCTCCAGATTTAATTATATAACACAAATTGTGAAAAGGGTTAAGTAATGGGTACAGTTGCAGTAGAATGGTGCAAAGTCCAATACCTATTTTTTCCTATACTGGAGTAATTTTTACTCAGAGATCTGCCTGTAGAACTGCCTATGCTCCTCATTTGGAGGATAGGGAATCATTGCTAGTAGATCCCTCTTCTTTTCTTCAATAATTTCCCTTGTACTTTAACTTGAAACAACGCTGACTGCACATCTTTCATCTTTTTTTCCCCTTTTTAAGCATTTTAATGGTATGCACTGCTTCATTATCATAGGACTGTTTCACAGAAACACTGCCTGCTTTACTAACATCATACTGAATGCAACATGTCTTAGAAATATTCAAGTTCTTGATGGAAATTAGTTGATCAGCAACATCTTGGATATTAAGGAAATCTGACTCTAGCACTGAAAATGTTTGAAATGGTTTTACAACTTGAAAGTTTTGTACGATTTCAAACAAGTCACTAGGAATGAAGGCTTTTGTCACTTTCAATCAAAGCGAAATCAGAATCGCATTGTAAGAAACTGTGGCCACTGAGAAGGATACGTTGTTTTATGTGCTCAAATAAACCAATGGCAACTAAAAAGAGACACATGAAAGCCATGCATAAGGGTGTAATTCTATGCATAAGGGTGTAAATTTATGCATAAGGGTGCAATTATTTGTCTTATTTGAACTGTTGTATCAGTGAATAAGTCAGTGAAGTTATGGTTTTACAGTGCAGTGAATAGTTCCGACCAGTGATAATTTATAGCGTCAATGAAATGTGTTCTATAGTGTCAGTGAAATGTGTCCTGAAGTGTCAGTGAAATGCGTCATAGTGCCACTACAGTGAGTGAGATGAGTGTAAAGTGAAAGACTATTGAAACTTATGTAGGACCTATACATATGTAGGTTGTATTGTAAAATTAGGTTATTTTATGTTTTATTATTAATTGTAATTATTGTGTTAAACCGTATTGTGTATTCTTATTGTATTGTGTATAGTAATTTTATTGTGTATTGTTTATATTGTGTATACCACTGCCACCGGGTGCTTGCCCACTTGCAGTGTAAATAAATACATACATACATTACATGGTTTTGTTTTGAGCTGCACAGTTGTCGCTCCAGATTATCAGATACTTCTTGTTTGTTGTGTCCATATTGCTCAGTTTTAGCAGACATGAGACAATCTCATTGGCACCTCCACTCGCGATAGTTTCATCCCCCATACACATATAAGACTGCATTGTATCACATACACAAACTCCAAAGTTATAACGCAAAAGCTGACGCCTGTAAAACATTTCGCTGTGTGTAAGTGTGGGCACAAACATGACCTGTCGAAGATCCATTGCAAGGGAACAAGCATTACTATCAGGCAACTGTGAAAGACTGGTGTCAGTCTTCATAATATTTTGTGCACACTCTGTCCTTCTATGATGCAGCTCAAGAGGGCGCTTACCGTCTGAAACTGCATGGTCCTGGCAACGTGACATCTAAATATCTCGCTTATGAAACACACTGGATGTAGCCTCTTTCATACAACATCCTCCTAGGCACATTGCACATATCTGCGTAATAATTTCGTTTTCTATGATTTTGGCACTTTACACCTTTCTACTTTAAAGTATCCAATTAGTAAAGGCATGTGGACAACAATAAAACTTAATTTGATAAAATCTTAAAAATACAATACATTTTAACTTCTATTTATTTATTAGGTCTAAATATAAAAACTAATTTGTATTTTTCTATCAACACAAAGACAAAGGAATTAGGTCTACTAAAGAATGTTGTTGACTTACGTTTTATGAACTGTCGGAAATCGAAAGTACGATTTGGAGCAATTTGTAACGCTGCAATTGTCACAATTATAAACCGCACATACACACCCTGACATTTTAACACTAGTACTAATTCATAAAACTATTAACAAATTAACTAGCCCAGCAACAATATACATTGCAGTTGATTACAGCTTGTTTCGCGTGTATTTCCAGCCCGGCAGGTAGGTAGCAGCACCATCGTCGTTCGCACGTAAAACTGCTAGCTGTCCGGTATTATTATAGTAAGGTATTTGGTAAAATGCTACTTAGTGAAGCGGAATTACAAAAAAAAAAATATATATATATATATATATATGTAATGATGATAATGAAGATGACATTGTTGATGAAAGTATGCCAGAGTCTTCTAACATAAAAGCTGTAACAAATGATTTTGAAAGTACATTAGACAAAAATGAAGCTCAGGTTTCTCGCTCAAGTTACTGCCGTCCGAAAAGAAGGAAGCTAATATATGAAAATTTCCATGAGAGAGAAGGTAATTCCAGGCTTGAAGGCCATCGTACTACTACAACTACAACCACCAACGTACCGCGCCGTGGCATCGTGGTCTAAGCTATCCTGTCTCGGACTCGCATTACGGAATGCGCCCTAGTTCGAGTCTCCATGGGGGAAGAAATTTTCTCATGAAATTTCGGCCAGTTTATGGGACCGGTGCTCACCCAACATCATCATGCACTTGTGGAGCTCCGATAGTTAGCGAAAATCCGGTTTCGGAAACCAGCTATAAGGGCTAACCACACGATACGGCCATTCTGGTTGGATGATTTGTCCACCTATTTCGGCGTGTGAGACGTGAGGCGGCTGGTCGGTCTTGGCCCTTCATGGGCTGTAGCGCTACGGATGTTTTTACAATCACCAGCATCAGCACCAGCGCTAGCAGCAGCAATAGCAGCACCATCACTAGCAGCAACAGCAGTACCAGCGCTACTGCAGATACAGCAGCACCAGCGTTGGCAGTACCAATGTTAGCAGCAGCGGCAACAACAGAGTGGTGGTCCATTTTCCCTTATTTCCTTGATGTTGCCGTAGTAAATGCTTGGTTTCTGTACAGCAAACTGAAGCCTCAAAAGTCTTCAGAACCGCTCCTCAACTTTTGACGTCTCCTGGCTTTTACAGTACTGAAAAGGCATGGGGCGAGTTCCCACTAAGGAAAAATTGTTTCCATTCCATCAGGAGACATAAGATTTGATGGTCAACACCACTGGCCAGTTGAAAATGAAACTCAACGAAGGTGTGCTAATTGCACAGGGAAAGCAAAGTTGATCTGCAGCAAGTGTTAAATTGACTCCACCCTAAATGTTTCTACCCTTACCACACCACAAAATAGTGTTGTACAATGCGTAGGCTTGTGTGACAAGGGCAGTTGAACCACTGATTCTGATATGTATATGTATTTGCTACATAATAAATTCAAAAATACTATTTGAACCACAAAACGGGGTTATTCTAGTCAACTACTGTATCACTGATCATTATGCATAGCGCCCTATTTATGGGACGGTCCTTTATTTTTATCCCAGAAAGTAAATAAAGTTAGAAATAGTAAGAAAGCATTCTTAAGTCACCAACTAGTAAACAAACTCAGAAACGCATTTTTCAAGTCATTAATAACTTTATGCAGTAATAGGTTAAGATTTAAGTCAATATTTCTAAAAAGTGCAGCGAACGCACGGGTATGGCTAGTATACAATAAATACAGCTTTGGGCATGGACATTTATAAAATTTAACTACTCTTATTAACACACTCGTACAGTGACCACAGTTTTGAAACATTCTATACCGCTAACTCTGCCTTAGAAATGGGAGGTTTTTCGGTTTGAAAGTAGTGGCGGGATCTTTCCATCCTTATTAAAAACAGACCACAATGGAACGGATATGAGAACCACTAGGCTAAGAGACAATAAAATTCGTTACTTTTGTAACAGATCTCGTATGTTCATACCTTTGCTGTCCTGAGTGAAAACCCAGAGAAATGAGAAGAGTCCTGCATATAATAATAATAATAATAATAATAATAATAATAATAATAATAATGTTTTATTTTCGCTAGCAGAGTTACGGCCATAAGGCCTTCTCTTCCACTCAACCAGCCTACGTCCAATGATAGGAGACAAGATGTGCCTGAAAGCGAGCTCAGAGTAAATAACGACAAGGGATTGAAACTCTTGATACCTAAAGATAATCTACCGATCAATTGGTTTATTAGCTGCTAACAGACGTCACTGCCACCTGCGAACGTGAGGGGTGTAATGAGCACGTGTTCAGAGCCCCGTGCAATGCAAACTCGTTGATTAACCGAGCTGCAGGAGCCATCATTACCGCTTGTGAACAGAGCTCCGCTGCTGCTAATGCTTCAGCCACAACTTAACGCATGACGGCCTCGAGGAAGGACGGGTTAATGCAGGATCAGTCAGTGTTACCAACATTGCACACCACATAACAAATGAAGATCTATAGTACTGCAATTCGAAAGCAACAACGGACAAATAAAATCAACAATAAAAGAGCAACTACAAACAAAATACGCAATATGTTAAGGTGCATCTACATGGTTCAACTTTTCATGCTTTTAAGCATGCAATTTAGGGAAAATATTGAAAGAATCAAGTTGAAAATGAACGTTCAATCAAGATGCATGCAGATTTTATGTCTACACAGTGCGCCGTGTTGAACGTCATCTTTACTACGTGTATACTTACAAATGGCTTTTAAGGAACCGAGAGGTTCATTGTCGCCCTCACATAAGCCCGCCATCCTGTGCAAGATTATTCAAGTCTCTATCATCATACTCCACCTCCCTCAAATCCAGTTTAATATTATCCTCCCATCTACGTCTCGGCCTCCCCAAAGGTCTTTTTCCCTCCAGTCTCCTAACTAACACACTATATGCATTTCTGGATTCGCCCATACGTGCTACATCACTTGACCATCTCAAACGTCTGGATTTAATATTCCCAATTATGTCAGGTGAAGAATACAATGCGTGCGGTTCTGCGTTGTGTAACTTTCTCCATTCTCCTGTAACTTCATCCCTCTTAGCCCCAGACATTTTCCTAAGCACCTTATTCTCAAATACCCTTAATCTCTGTTCCTCTCTCAAAGTGAGAGTCCAAGTTTCACAACTATACACACAACCGGTAATATAACTGTTTTATAAAATCCAATTTTCAGCTTTTTTGACAGCAGACTAGATGACAAAAGCTTCTCAACCGAATTATAACAGCTATTTCCCTACGAGTATATATATATATATATATATATATATATATATATCTGTGTGTGTATAAATTAATAAATATTAAATATCAATCCAATACTTAGGCCTACTTGATTCGGAGAATGGGACATGAAAAGATTACTGTACTAATATAGCTAGTTCTTCAGTAAGATCAGTCCAGTTTTTTCTGGCGGATCGCGACAGAACGGCACTTTTTTTGTAGTTTTTATCGTTGAACCGAGAAACGTATAAATAATTATGCTTTAACATAATTTTTTCTTTGAATTCCGTTTACGTTTTGAAAGTTTTAAAGTTGGACGAAAAGGGGGTTCAAAACGACAAAATTTCCATGTACTGGGGAGTAACTATAATATATATATATATATATATATATATATATATATATATATATATATATATATATATATACATATATATACAGTTTAGACCTAGGCTATAGCAATTTTTCCCATGTAGGACTAATTATTATTTACCGGTACTATTATATTTTTAATCAGTGTCTGGTATATATATATATATATATATATATATATATATATATATGCATACATATATATACTTATACACAGAGATCCACCACTTTCTCTCTAGAAGAAAAGCACTGAGCACGAGAGAAATCACGATATTTCATATGTGAGTACATTGGATGCATATGAATAACCTCATTGAAATAAATTAAAATACGATAATGTTATTTAATAACTTTTGTTTCAAATACAGAAAATTAAACAAATAGGCCTAGATCTACCTCAAATTACCATTATGATATCCTTAACGAGTGTCTGTAATTCTTCCATAGCATATATATAAAACTTTTTGGTTATGTTATATTTTCTATCGTGCACATTGCGTTTAATACATAATAGTTGGAGTTTAGACCTAGGCTATAGCAATTTTTTTCCATGTAGGACTAATTATTATTTACCGGTACTGTTAAATTTTTAATCAATGTCTGGAATTCTTCACTGTAGGATCTATATTTATATTTATATTTTTTATTCTAGAAGTGTTCAAGAAAATAAAACAATTGTCAGTTTGCTCATGGCCACCTAAAACAATAAACTGCTTGCTATGTGGTAATGTTGAACGAAAAACGCACAAAATGCCCATAGCTTTCAATTCCCGCATGCGTATCATTTTTAGTCAAAAAAAAGGCATCCTCAATTGAAGCACTATTACATGCATCACTTGAATGCGTGAAAGTTGAAAGAAAAGTTACAGAAATAATTGTGGGGAGAAATTATTATAAAAGAAAAAGATAATGCAGCGAAGTGATGTTTTTTTTTTCCCTAGCTCAGAATAATAGGCACAATATTGGAATCAAAGAAAGAATTTTACGGTATATAAAATCCGTATTAATTTGTCAGTGCTAATTTTCGTTTTTAGCGCATAAAAAATATTAATTTATGTGTTGCTTTTATCTAGTTGAAAATTACGATTATATTAAGAAACTGGAAAATTTGACTACGGTGTACAAGAAAAGGAGGGACCGAAAATACTTTCAATTTTATTTATTTACTCTATTGCCAACATTCAGAAAGTGTCGAGTTATTGGCGAAGTATCATATGTGGCCCAGCCGACAATCGATATATTGACTTCATTATCCTTTTTGTTCCCACTGAAACGTGGGGTATCCATGAAATATTTCCTGCCATTACTTCGTTTTACCTATGCTTTAACCTCTGTTCATGACTTTCATCCTTGACGGACTTTTTTCTATGTCCTTTCCGAACGGCCTATCTTATGCACGCCTTGTGGAGTCCAGTCAAATACTCTCTTCCCTATACACAGATCTTTCTAATTTTCTCAGCGTGTGACCAATTCAGTTTCATATTTTCCTCTTTTCAATGCCAACCACAAATGAGTCGTGAATTGCAGAAACCCTACATATCCATTTCAGTAAGGTTTTCAGACGACATAAAAAACTTATTATCTTCAAAAGCGTTTGCTTTTGAAATGACTATTTTTTATTAAAGCATACTAATAAGTTCTAGTCTTTGACATACATGAATTTCAATTTTGTCTTTAGTATGTATCTTCTGGGAAAGTAATTGCAGGAACAAGTGGGGTTTCCGCAATTTACAATTAGTAACAAACATGTTTTTTCTTTAAAACAATTTTTATGTGAAGAAGACGGAGAGCAATTCTTTTATATTATAAACAACTTTAAACCTATATTTAAGCCAATAATTGAAATGAGTACAGAAACATAAACAAATGCAAAATTACGTTTAATTCTTCAAATGCATTTAAACCTACCAAAAAAGACAAACTGAAATATTTTTAATTTCTAAAATTTCCAGATGCCTGGATTTGGGGTGTTCCTGTAATTAACTGTAAATTACTGCCGCTGTGAAATGTACACTTGGTCTAAATGAAAGTGGCCGATCTCTTGAGCAGTGAAAATTTTCTAAGTCCTTCGGGTGAGCGCGCAGTTCACTACCGTAAACCTCCGTGCGCAGTTTTAGTCAACTCCATAATACAAGGCGCTGATTTAGGCTACCTCCACAGCATGCTTCGAATCTCCGTAGAGAATTTTTTGTTTTGTACTTTATTTTATTTTTTACAACTTCTTTATTTTATTTTTTACAACTTCTTTTAGTGTAATATAATCAAATAATTTTGCTTATGTTAATTCATGTTACAGATAATTACAAAATCGGTGAAAATTTGTGGTTATAATTCCAGGAAAACAGGATACATTTTGTCATAAGGATTATGGTTTTTCTTCCTGTTTACAATTACTACGTTTAGGTCCTGATGATCACGAATTTAGATTAGTATAATAATCATTCCCTGTAGCACAACTTGCAAATTAATTATTGCCAATTATTATTTAATCGTCAACATATTTACTGAATGTTCCTTAGGCAATAAAGTGTAAAGCAATAGGGATTAATAAAATAATTAACACAGCATTTTAATACCTCTACAGCATGCATGGCGTGGAACAGTGGTTAAACTACTTAACTTCTATACAGACAGTTCGAGTTAGAATCTCCGCAGTAAATTTTTTGTTTTGTCCTTTCTTTTATTTTTTACAACTCGTTTTAGTGTTAGTCAAATAATTTTGCTTATGTTACTTCATGTTACTTACAGATTATTACAAAATTGGTGAACATTTGTGGTTATAATTCCAGGATATATTTTGCCATCAGAATCATGGTTTTTCTTCTTGTTTACAATTACTACCTTTTGGCCCTGGTGATTACGGATTTAGATTAGAATAATAATCATATTCCCTGTAGCACAACTTGCAAATTAATTATTGCCAATTATTTAACCGTCAACATATTTACTTAATGTTACTTAGGCAATTGACTGCACAGGAACAGAGATTAATAAAATAATCAACACAGCATTTTAATATTAAAGCCCCTAATTGTAGTCTTTATTGTTACTTCCATCTAGCGTCAAAAGTTTTATTAACACAAAAAAATAATAAACCGAAAAGTATTCTAAGGATTAAAACAAATGACGAAAACCTGTTATATTTTCACTGATGCATTTAAAAGGCAACAAAGTTTAGTAACTCCACGAAGATTTGAACTTGCAACCTCACGAACGTTTAGCTAATGCTCTACCAACTACGCTAAGAGTTTTACTGCAGTCATAATGGCATTGTAACGAGCAATGGTCGTACTTCACTTGAGAATCTGTTTTACAGTATATAGTGTTTGTGTTACAATATTCACTGTTTAAACACTCTGAACGATCTGACCGCTTGAAATCTCGTATATGAATTATTTTCTCGGAAGATTTTAGTGATTAATACTTGTGTTCCCCATTATAACTATTAGAAGAATATACGCAATCTTTTGAACAAAGTCTGGTTGTCCCGACCGCTCACGGAAATACCCGATTCGAACTTAGTCTCTCAGACTCCGGCCACTTTCATTTTGACCAAGTGTGCAAAAATTTAATTATTTTATTTGTTATGTCCTCAGATAAGAGAATAGAGTATATATGATTTACATCGCATCATTTATTTACTTTAGGAAGTCGAAAATGAGATTTCAATAATGCTTCTTCACTGTAATTCAAAAAAGTTAATTCTAAACATGACACTCCGTATATAATTGAGAGACTGATCACTATATCTTCAGTGGGAATTTATTTCAAGCACAAGTCACCTTCTCAAATGCAAATCTGGAAATCTTTAAAGCAACCACGTAGTACAGGGCTGATGCCTGTCACATGAACCGATGTATGAACTGGCGGTAGTTAATAATCACACAATCAGCAAGCGACAGACGGAAGGACGGACCAGGGACTCAGCCATATTGTAACCGAGTCCGAGGCGATGTCCTACAACAGATGTCAGTCATCTTGCGAATCCGGCCAATTAACATGATGACTCGTAGAGCAACACGCTGTCCTGCGCCAATCCACAACGCGTCGTAATTGTTCATGGTAGCTGACCTATCTTTAAACATTTCATTTTGAATGTATTTAATGTCGAGTTTACTAATGACTTACTCGTAGTATCTCTAAGAATTCTGTAGCTATTTTGTTCTGGAAGATACAGATTATCATTTTCAAACTATTGTCATCACCACTGCCAAGGGCACAGTCTAGGCTCGGTGATCTAATATATCGGGTCAGTCTCGCTAACTGGTTCTCTCAAATCCTTTAATCTGTATTTCTACATAGGCTACAACTCTGCAAGAGTTCACACAACCAAGTTTTATTATTACTTTAATCGGGTTCTCATTGAATTTCTTCCTAAATAAATTTTAACGACTTTACTTTCGTTAGGATCGTCATGTAACAAGCGACTCCTTTTGAAAGGAACTATTCCGTTTTATAATGTCTCATCTGTCCCATTAATTTAACCTAAAATATGTGTATACAGAGTGTAAGCGGTATAAGTGACATTATTTTAACTGGTGATTATTCATGCCATAAGTCCACACCTGTGGAGTAACGGTCAGCACGTCTGGCCACGAAACCAGGTGGCCCGGGTTCGATTCCCGGTTGGGGCAAGTTACTTGGTTGAGGTTTTTTCCGGTGTTTTCCCTCAACCCAATACGAGCAAATGCTGGGTAACTTTCGGTGCTGGACCCCGGATTCATTTCACCGGCATTATCACCTTCATTTCATTCAGACGCTAAATAACCTGAGATGTTGATACAGCGTCGTAAAAAGCCCAATAAAATAAAAAAAATTCATGTCATAAGGAAGAAAAAATGTCCTTACAATTTTTTTCTAATTGCAATATTTAACTAATTATTAAAACTTACAATATTAGACGTTTTGCAACGTTGCTGGATAGGGAAGAGTGGGTTTATAAGTACACAGTACAGTTCAAGCGGATACAGACATACCGGTACAGATGCTCTGTTCTAATGCAGGAGCGGACCATGATAATACTGTTGTTTACATAAAACGAGCAGCAAATACAAACTTTCAATCTCATTAATAGAACATTATGGTAAATTTACATTTTATGTAACAACATTGCTCCATTTTTATTGTATGTCTAAAAAAATAAACTATAATCTTTTTCTGCACAAAATCACACGAACTTTTTTCTAATGCAAAATTTTAATATCTCCCGCTTCCGTAAAACAGTATCATTTTTAAACAAATATTTTCTGGTTGTGTGATTTTTCGAAAGGGGGTAACAGACTCCTAGTTTATAAAAATCGTTGAGAAACTGCTACAAAAGTTCGCTGATTAGGTAACCTTCTTTGAGGGAAAAGTTTGACGGTACATCCTTCTTGTCTCACCTTGAATTACGACGACTTTCTCCATAAATTAATAACATATGATATTCCTAAACTGTGACTGACATTGTAAGTTGTGTATTGAATACCTGGTACGGAACTGCCGCCATCCGCTCGGCAGTAGATCTATGGATAGAGAGCTTGAACTCAGATAACTCATACTTACGTCTGTGCAGAGTACTGCCTGCTGAACACGTCGCCACGTCTCTCACGCCAGAATATTAACAAATTTAAGCATGCAATATTATTTAATTTCACGAAAACGTAATGGAACACACAAATATGTATTTAAACTAATATTGACTCTTTGCTAAATATACCTACTGATGTAATTTTTTTCGTAATTTTACTAACGATATAAGCAGTATAACGCAAATAAAATAAGAAAAGAAATATTTTTTCTTGGAAAACTATCAAGTTTTGACCCTATGTTGTACGGACATTTTTTTTTTGATCCTGTAGACCAGGGGTCGTCAGCGCAGAGCACCTTGGGGCTAGCGTCTCTTGCCCGCAGAGAACACAGTGCACGATGGTGCGCTTGTAGCTGCTAGCGGGTATGCTCTCTACCTCTTCCTGCTACACGACGGTGCACACGGGACGGCACTCTTTACCCACTGCACATTTCAGAGAGTGCTGACGACCACTGCTGTAGATGTGCCCCCGACGATTGTGAAAAGACGGCACTTATATCCCTTACACTCTGTATATATTCATTTTAGATTTATTTCAGATGCAATTTCAAATATACAGAAACGAGGGGAAACTGAAAACAAGGATCCAATAGAATGATAATACACAGTGCTTTTCTTCTGGAGAATAAGGTAGTGGGACTCTGTGTATAATATATACAGAATGGAAGTGAAATAGCCTTGCTGATTTCCAGACCGAATAACTCATGTTGTGACAAAAAACTATAACATCATATTATATTGATGGAAAGTTCACTGTTTTTTATGTTTAACAATCTCCTATTCGGTAACTACTGCGAGTAAAATCATGATTTTTATACATATCGATAACAAATATAATGAAGAATAATTTATCCCTCTGGCGTATTTCAATAGCGTGCACGGTTTTCGTGTAAATTTTATTTTGAAAACTCTTAAATTCAAGCCAATGCACGACGCGAGCGAGTGGCAACGTCTTAACAGATAGCAGTTTACGTACGGAGACTCACCGAGTTCGTTGACCTCATACATCTGTATCACGAATAGAGCGTACTATCGGCGAAGTTGCTGACTGCTGAAACTTCAAACTTAATTTTCTAATTAACCGTGCATTTAATCACAAAACGTAACATAGGTTTTCTATTCATTTATTTCTACCCTATCGTCCCTTTCAATCAGCAAGGTTATTTCACTTCCACCCTGTATAATAGCAGACAAGAAGATCATTAACTGTAAAATGCACAGGGTTCTGTCCTTTTTAACCTCCTTTTCGTCCAAATTTAAGACTTGGAAAGCCCAAGCGGCATTCAAAGAAAAATTACGTTAAAACATAATTATTAACACATTTGTCGGTTTCATGAAAAATGCAACACAATGCAGATCTGGCGCGTTAGGCCAAAAAAAAAAAAGAACTATGTATACACGAGTCCATAAACATAGAAATTGATTCATTCGCTGTTCATTGTTTACAGAACTGAGTTGATAATCAGAATTTTTTTAACAAACTTAATGAGGAACAGAGAGTCTTCAACATTTAAACGCCGCAATATTTACGCCACTGTTACATGCCAATTTATTACTCTTAACCGAGAGTTCTAATTAGACTTAAAATAAACTTTAAAAAGTTTTGAATATCTTATAATTTATTTTTTCTTCTTAATAAGGAGCAGAATCATTTCAATTGAAAAACTGAACAAGCAAGTCCCACTCTCTACGACAGTAAGCGTTACTGTCTGCAACAAGTAAGCCTTACTGTCCTCGACAAGCAAGTCACAATGTCTGGGACAAGCAAGCCACACTGTCTGCGACAAGCAAGCCACACTGTCTGCAACAAGCAAGCCACACTGTCTGCGACTTGCAAGCCACACTGTCTGCGACAAGCAAGCCACACTTTCTGCGACAAGCAAGTCACACTGTCCTCGACAAGCAAGTCGAATTGTATGGGACAAGTAAGCCTTACTGTCTGCGTCATGCAAGCCACACTGTCCTCGACAAGCAAGTCATACTGTCTGGGACAAGCAAGCCACACTCTCTACAACAAGTAAGCGTTACTGTCTGCAACAAGCAAGTCACATTGTCTGGGACAAGCAAGCCACATTGTGTGCGACATGCAAGCCACACTGTGTGCGACATGCAAACCACACTGTGTGCGACATGCAAGCCACACTGTGTGCGACATGCAAGCCTTACTGTCCTCGACAAGCAAGTCACATTGTCTGGGACAAGAAAGCCACACTCTCTACAACAAGTAAGCGTTACTGTCTGCAACAAGCAAGCCACACTGTCTGCGACATGCAAGCCACACTGTCTGCGACAAGCAAGCCACACTTTCTGCGACAAGCAAGTCACACTGCCCTCGACAAGCAAGTAGAATTGTCTGGGACAAGTAAGCTTTACTGTCTGCGTCACGCAAGCCACACTGTCCTCGACAAGCAAGTCTTACAGTCTGGGACAAGCAAGCCACACTCTCTACAACAAGTAAGCGTTACTGTCTGCAACAAGCAAGCCACACTTTCTGCGACAAGCAAGTCACACTATCCTCGAAAAGCAAGTCGAATTGTCTGGGACAAGTAAGCCTTACTGTCTGCGTCATGCAAGCCACACTGTCCTCGACAAGCAAGTCTTACTGTCTGGGACAAGCAAGCCACAATCTCCACAACAAGTAAGCGTTACTGTCTGCAACAAGCAAGCCACAATGTCCTCGACAAGCAAGTCACATTGTCTGGAACGAGCAATCCACATTGTGTGCGACATGCAAGCCACACTGTCTGCAACAAGCAAGCCTTACTGTCCTCGACAAGCAAGTCACATTATCTGGGACAAGCAATCCACACTCTCTACACCAAGTAAGCGTTACTGTCTGCAACAAGCAAGCCACACTGTCTGCGACATGCAAGCCACGATGTCTGCGACAAGCAAGCCACACTGTCTGCGACAAGCAAGTCACACTGTCCTCGACAAGCAAGGAGCATTGTCTGGGACAAGTAAGCCTTACTGTCTGCGTAATGCAAGCCACACTGTCCTCAACAAGCAAGTCATACTGTCTGGGACAAGCAAGCCACACTCTCTACAACAAGTAAGCGTTGCTGTCTGCAACAAGCAAGCCACACCGTCTGCGACAAGCAAGTCACATTGTCTGGGACAAGCAAGCCACACTGTGTGCGACATGCAAGCCACACTCTCTGCAACAAGCAAGCCTTACTGTCCTCTACAAGGAAGTCACATTGTCTGGGACAAGCAAGCCACACTCTCTACAACAAGTAAGCGTTACTATCTGCAACAAGCAAGCCACACTGTCCTCGACAAGCAAGTCACATTGTCTGGGACAAGCAAGCCACACTGTTTGCGACATGCAAGCCACACTGTCTGCAACAAGCAAGCCTTACTGTCCTCGACAGGCAAGTCACATTTTCTGAGACAAGAAAGCCACACTGTCTCCGACATGTAAGCCACACTGTCTGCGACATGCAAGCCACACTGTCTGCGACAAGCAAGCCACACTGTCCTCGATAAGCAAATCACTTTGTCTGGGACAAGCAAGCCACACTCTCTACAACAAGTAAGCGTTACTGTCTGCAACACGCAAGCCACACTGTCCTCGACAAGCAAGTCACATTATCTGCGACAAGCAAGCCACACTGTCCTCGACAAGCAAGTCATATTGTGTGGGACAAGCCACACTCTCTGGGACAAGCAAGCCACACTGTCTGCGACAAGCAAGCCACACTGTCTGCGATAAGCAAGCCACACTGTCCTCGACAAGCAAGCCACACTGTCCTCGACAAGCAAGTCACATTGTCTTTGACAAGCAAGTCATACTGTCTTGGATAAGCCACACTATCTGCGACATAGAAGCCATACTGTCTGCGACAAGCAAGCCACATTGTCCTTGACAAGCAAGTCATACTGTCTGGGACAAGCTACACTGTCTGCGACATGCAAGCCACACTGTCTGCGACAAGCAAAGCCACACTGTCTGCGACAAGCAAACACACACTCCTAGGCCAGCAAGTCATACTGTCTGGGACAAGCCACACTGTCTGCGACAAGCAAGCCACACTGTCCTCGACATGCAAGTCACAGTGTCTGGGACAAGTAAGCGTTACTGTCTGCGACACGCAAGCTACAGTGTCCTCGACAAGCGAGTCACATTGTCTGGGACAAGCAAGCCAAACTGTCTCCGACAAGCAAGTCACACTGTCTGCGACAAGCACGCAACACTGTCTGCGACAAGCAAGCCACAAAGTCCTCGACAAGCAAGTCACATTGTTTGGGACAAGTAAGCCATACTGACTGCGATATGCAAGCCACACTGTCCTTGATAAGAAAGTCACGTCTGGGACAAGCAACCCACTCTCTCTACGACAAGTAATCGTTACTGTCTACGACAAGCAAGCCACACTGTCCTCGACAAGCAAACCACACTGTCTGCGACAAGCAAGCCACGCTGTCTGCGACAGGCAAGCCACACTGTCTAACGACAAGCAAGCCACAGTGTCCTCGACAAGCAAGTCACATTGTCTCGGACAAACAAGCCACACCGTTTGCGACAAGGAAGCTACACTTTCTGCGACAAGCAAGCCACACTGTCTGCGACAAGCAAGCCACACTGTCTGCGACAAGCAAGCCACACTGTCTGCGACAAGCAAGCCACACTCTCTGTGACATGCAAGCCACACTGTCTTTGACAAACAAGTTATACTGTCTGGGACAAGCCACACTGTCTGCGACATGCAAGCCACACTGTCTGCGACATGCAAGCCACACTGTCTGCGACATGCAAGCCACACTGTCTGCGACAATCAAGCCACACTGTCTGCGACAAACAAGTCAACTGTCCTCGACAAACAAGTCGCATTGTCTGGGACAAGTAAGTCTTATTCTCTACGTCATGGGAGCCACACTGTCCTCGACAAGCAAGTCACATTGTCCGGCACAAGCAAGCCACACTCTGTACGACAAGTAAGCGTTACTGTCTCCGACAAGCAAGCCACACTGTCCTCGACAAGCATGTCACATTATCTGGGACAAGCAAGCCACACTGTCTAAGACAAGCAAGCTACACTGTCTGAGAAAAGCAAGCCACACTGCGACAAGAATATTACGCTGTCTTCGACAAGCAAGCCACACTGTCTGCGACAAGCAAGCCACACTGTCTGCGACAAGCAAGCCACAATGTCTGCGACAAGCAAGCTACACTGTCTGCGACAAGCAAGCCACAAAATTAAAATTCTAGTACACAGGCCTAATATTTGTTCAAACAGTCCAGCCGGTACAGAATTTATTGAAACTGATCTGTCATTTTCAATTTTAGTATTGTTGCCTGAATTTTAAACTGTAAATACGCTGGTTATTTTCTATTTCTTATGAAATTTTCCAGTTTTGAAGCTATGATTGTATAATAAATAGAGAAGATAGGCTAACACTACATAACAACTTTTCAAAATGAAGGGGGGTATGCTACAGTAAATTATACAAATAAAAATAGTTGCTCATACTAACTGTATGGCTGTGAAAATTTACGTACTTGGAATGTTGCATTAAGAAATAATGGCGCGTGCTTACAGAGAATAATAGCTCTACCTTCGTCCTGTATCAACACAGAGAGAAACTGTGGCCGCAATCAAATGAAGAGTACAGGGGGAAAAACAATCAAAGTCACAATTCTCTTAAGAATGATATCTAATTCAGGATATTACTGCAAAATGTATGTGTTTTCTTTATCAAAACTGGTAAAGGAGAATTATCACCACGGATACAGTCATCCTTTCCTACTTTTTCATTAGGAACGGCAATAAATTCTGCAGCAATATACTGAATCAGACGATGACATTACCCTTAAGAGAACTGTGATTGATTTTTTTCCCCTGTACTCTTCAAGTGATATCGAGAGTTCGCTTTTATCAACGATTATAACGTTCACAGTCATTATTTTGGTGACGCAATTATTAAAACTTCAAACTCGCCGTATTTCTCACAATTGTTTGTCGATAGTTAGAACTCCAGCACAAGTGATCCCTGATTATAATCCTACGTGAACGGAACCAAAATTATTTCTGCATTGCACATATAAATTACTGTTGTTTAGTCAACTGTCCAAAGATAGGTTAGAACCTTATAAGTGACACCAATAAGGCATCACTAGAAAGGGAACGATGGCAGGATGTAATGGGGTTGGGTGGCCAGTTCCTTTCCCCTTCCATTGCACACATCGCTAACTAGTAACATATTTCACTAATCTGACTCAAGATGTATACCAATGATCGGCAAAGACCACGTCATATAAAATGCAGCCCGCAATACACAGCAGAGGGAAGGGTTAAATGTTATGTTTTATTTAACGACGTTCGCAACTGCCGAGGTTATATCAGCGTCGCCGGTGTGCCGGAATTGTGTCCCTCAGGAGTTCTTTTACATGCCAGTAAATCTACTGACATGAGACTGTCGCATTTAAGCACACTTAAATGCCATCGACCTGGCCGGGATCGAACCCGCAACCTCGGGCATAGGCCAGCGCTATACCAACTGCACCAACCAGGCCGACTACAAAGGTAAAGATAGGAGGGAGAGAATACCCATCTGCTTATGAATGAACAAATGATGGCTAAGGGGAGGGAGATCATGTCTTACCCCTCCGTCCTGCTTGTGTATTAAGGGTTGAATTGAAGTAAAAAAAAATCGATACATGTCAAGTGCTTATGTACTGCCTGATAATAGATATGCATATCAGCCATATCCTCAATCAGAGGTAGATATAAACTACTTTATAAAAGAAATAGCTAGTGCTTTTCATCTTCAATCCTTCCCCCCTTTTAAAACTCCAACGCATGACCCTGATTATTTCAATTTCTTCCACGGTAATTGGGTTCTGACGAAGATTTTGGGTTTTTCAACCTACGTTGAAATTTAATTTTTGAAATGTTCCGGAACTATTTGGAGGTTTCATTAACAGAATAAGTTACCCTTTCAAGTATGAAATAGTAAGTACTGGAGATGAACAAAACTATCTGCCACTCTCGCTCGCTGTGTTCGTTGCATTTGTCTTTAGAGTCTCGTATCATTCTCGTGCGCTTCGAGTCTCGCTTATCATTCTCGAAATAGAGTTTGGCTGGCGTGGAAAGATTTCGTAACTGAATAACATACATCATTGAAATAAATAACATTATAAATGTTTAAATGAGACAAAAAAGACAAAACTGAACAGTATCTTAGTTATCAAAATGTTCTTGTTTTATTATATATTACCTATACTTACTCACAAATGGCTTTTAAAGAACCCGCAGATTCATTGCTGCCCTCACATAAGCCCATCGGTCCCTATCCTGTGCAAGATTAATCCACTCTCTATCATCATATCCCACCTCCCTCAAATCCATTTTAATATTATCCTCCCATCTACGTCTCGGCCTCGCCAAAGGTCTTTTTCCCTCCGGTCTTCCAAATAACATTCTATATGCATTTCTGGATTCGCCCATACGAAGTTATTACCTATGGTTACATAAATATAAAAAAAAAATTCTCAAATAAATTTTCATTTCTAAGAAACATAACACATAACATTAATATCTTTTTACTTGAGATTGTACACTTGATCTCAAACATATCGCTGGCTCAATGTTACAAGGGCGTATGTAGTAATATTTCTGATATTGTAATATTGAGCCAGCGATATGAAAGGAAAATTCCTAGCCTTTTAATAAGGGCCTAGTAATTAAATAAAGACTGGGGAATGGATTATTATATACTGAAAGGTATAGATGTTTAAAATAGCCTACTTGATTGTTTATACATATATAACAGTTGCCAAAGTAGATAAAAGTTCAGTCAGGTGTAAACAACTGTGGCGATTCAAGGCTGCTTGACTTCGGGACTTCGGGAGTGATCAATCTCAAGTCTCGGAACACTTACAAGCAGTCTTTACGTCAAGGATGCGACATAATACAACATTGTCGTGCTGGTTTTCGGCTTTACGGGCGCTGTTAGTCTCGCTTTCTCGAATGTTGTTCATCTTTAGTACCTCTAGTATCTAACTATGGACCACATTTTTCACATTTTTCTTTGTATGTTCAGTACTATTAATCCTGATTAAGTGAAATTTTGGCTTCGAACTCTTGTAAGTGTCTATTAAATAAATATTGGCATATGTGTTTGAAATTATTTAATTACAAGTGTTAAAGAAATAATAAGCATTGGTACATAGTTGTATTCCGAGTTGCCCAACTATGGTCCACTTATATATTCATGCTTTCGGCATGAATGGACTACAGCTGGAGCTGTAATTATTCGTAAATGAATACACTGAGTTTCTAATTTAAGGGTAGAAACACAATCTAGCACAGAAATATTAAAGATAAATTAAAAGTACATGGAATCTTTTTATTAGTACACATTACATAAACACACACTAAATAAGTGAAATCTGAAAGTCATTTTCCTGCAATAATGAACAACTACACTCACCGGCAAAAAAACCGTCCACCTAAAGTTTCTCAATTTTTTATGAGGTGAGAATCAGAAAACCCGTTATGAAATGAAGAAAACATTGCTTCCCAGAAAAAAAAAAAAACTTTTTCATTATCATTTGCGCTATTATTTTCAACGCCAAACAATGGATATAATCAAAAGGTGTAAAAACTTACAAATTGTATCAATTTTCTTCCAAATGTTCAATTGATTTTGTGGCCACCCAGATGTTGGTAATAGCGGGTACTGCCTCCCCGTGACTGTATGACTGTTACCATTCACCGATTCAACCCTTCGATCAGATTAGGATGTCAGTCTGGTCGATTCTATTCCATTCTTTACTTAGAATATTTCTCTCTAAAGCGATGGTACACTCGTTGTACGGTCGATCGAGGAATCCCAAGAACTGCAGCCACATAACGCTGACTATTCCCACCTTCTATCAATGCAACCACTTTTGCTGAATCGGTAGGACTTAGTGACATTTGTATACAATGAAGTACTCCAATGCTGCCTCAAAAGAGCTTACCAGTCTGTAGGCTTCTTCGGCTTAGCTTGAAATGAGTCCGAGAAGTTTAGACACAATATTACAAGAAGAACGAATCTTCTTTTCAGATCATTGTTGGCTATTACGTATTCAGTATTACGTATCACAAAATAAATTAATAACTAAATGAACCTCAGCACAACTACAATTATTTTAAAAATTCTACAATTTTAAAAAATTTTAAAGAAAATGTAGTTGGCCCGGTTTTTTTTTCTTCTTTTTTGCCGGTGAGTGTATATTAAAGAACAAAAGTACGGTATCAAAATAAACTAACACATTCTTAGCAAAATATTATACAAATAAATTCACTGATAATGTTTATTTATCATATTCAGAACTACATTCAGTAGGCTTATTTCGATCCTTTGAATCTCCACTTCTCTTGTAATTCTGAAATTGAAAATAGATCTCTCTTTTTCGAGACGCATTTGGGGTCTTCAATTTGTTTTATCATGTTTTCCTTTCTTAGAATAAAATGTCTTCCATTTCTCGCCACCTCAGTAATTGCCGCTTCTTACGATACATGAAACAACAGCTTCATTGTTCTTCACTTTCAAAACTTTCCCTGGCCACAATTCCTCCTCATAAGTAACTACCATATAACTATGTGCCTTTAGCATTAATTTAACAGATTTCATCTTCTTTTCCACATCTGACTCACTGTCTGTAAATATGGAGAGAACACCAAAAATAGCATAATATGTATCCAATTCAATTTCATCGCTCTCATAGTCACTTACAAGGACGGTTGTTTTCCTTCTACCCTGAAGTTTTCGTTTTACCGGACCATCATTCGTGCTAGTACCATTGATGCTGGAACAGCCTGTTTCTTTGTTTACTTGACTATAATGTTAAATGGTGTTTTAGAATATACTGAGATACCGTATTTGCAGAAGTAAATAATCACATTGATCACATTTTATTAAAACAAATATTTCAAAATGAAATACAACTATGGTCCACGAAAAATTGTGGTACATAGTTGAGGACTGACTTCTAGCCTTGAGGTTAAACATTTTTCACGCAGAGTCCTTAACCTCTGCCAGTGTAATTATTACGTGAAGGTAAACACTATATAGCCAGGTTTAATTGTACAAAGAATCACATATCTATAACGTACCAGTTCTATAAAGGAGAGCTTAATAAAACAAACACAAACTGAATGATTTCGTGTCTTCACACATTCAATAGAACGATGCACACTGACCTTGTTAAGCATCCATATCATTGCCACGTGCAATGGTAGATAGAAGCATCTATGGGGAACATAATTCCATTACAGTGGCGCCTTAAAGGTAAACACCGAACTCTTGGGGGACTAAGTAATACATAATGCGTTTTGGACCATAGTTGGGTGCCTGGACCATAGTTATGGGAAATTACGGTACGTATTGTACTAAACAAGTCATTTAGCGCACTATAAAAAGATGATACTGAATTCTTTTCTTTAAAAACATAACGACTATAAATATTTTTTTTTTCAATCTTACGTACGTTTTTAGCCGGTTAGTAGTTAACAATACTGCATGGTTTTGTAAAGTCTACAGAATTGGGAACAGCGATATAGTACTTTAAGAATTCACCCTGAGATTAAATATTTTTCTTACAGTTGGACGAAATTTCGGTCAACATCCAACCACGTAATCAGCGGAAGCGGATTCTAACTCACGACCGAGCTCAGCCTACCACTAGACAACGTCGGTGACTTGTGTGTGTTAGGCTATTATTAGTTAATTTTATTACAGTTCACAGAGTTTACTTCGTTTTGAAGGAGTTCAAAATTTAACAATGCGAATAATTTAAAATAGAAACTACAGTTTGGATGGATGCACCAAAAAAGCAGATATTCAAAGATCTGAAAGAGAAAGAACGGAAATGATATACATATTAGTTTCGATAACACGAGAAGTTGAAAGATAAAAAGAAGAAACTGAACTCGGAGGGAAAATTATAACTCTGCCAACGAAACTGATGGAAATGCCCGTTTGCTATAAGAATGGTGCTAAATGCTTCGTTTAGATATGAATCATTGTACCACTCTGACAATTAAAAACTTTTTAGAAGTTCATCACTTTCGGAGAAGTAAATCTCAATATAAGATTAAAGAATATAAAAACTTAAATAGTTTATTATCATTATTACAATTATCATAGTTATTACAATTATCATGATCATCAATAAATATCATAATTATCATCATTATTCTTATTTATATTTTCACTATGGCTTTCTACATAAAAATAACACACGTTTTAAGAAAGCACTTTACATTACGGTCACAGGGGAAGGTTTATCTCCCAATTATTTGGAGGTGACAAAACATCAGCCAAAAAAAAAAAGAGACAAAAGAAGGGAGTAAGAAAATAAAAGAAAAATTTATATATAGCAAAAAAGTGAAAAAGGGGTGTAACGACAGGAGATCAAGAAAAATAGGGGTTCGGTAAAAGACAAGGGTGGAGAAGAGAGAAAAAAACTTACGAAGCTCATACAAAAGGTTGACGGAAGTGTACGAATTATCTCATTAAAAGAATGCATAAGAAGAAGGTAAAGAAGTTAGTAGAGGGGAAAGCGAGAGGGGAAAAAGAGGCGTTAAAGAGTTTTAAAATGTGCGTAATTACTTTCAACAGTCGTGGTGCAACAAGACGAAAGTTGCGCGGGAAGAAAGGGGAAGGAATTGAGAGGGGATGGGGCTCCGCAACGCGAGGAAGCAACATATTACTTCCAGTACATTCTCCAAGTCCCTTTGTGCATATGCCTTCGTAATAATTCGTTTCATTAAAACTGGGCGAAGCATCTGTCAGTGAGACAAATATGTGTGTGATAGAGAAATGCAGAGAAATGGTCGCGTTGGCTGCAGTCCATTTTGTTTTGTAACACCAGACTGAAGTATTGCTTTCATTGATCAAAAGTGTTATAGAGACACACAAACCTTTTAATTATACACATTATGCATCAATTAAAATATTATAAAATTTGTAAAATTATTTACGATCACAGTCTTACAGAGTTAGCAAAGTGTTTTAGTTCTGTATCTCCTATAATCATTACCCCCGGAAATTGCAGCACACAACAATACAGAGTGCCATCTTCAACAAAAGACACGTTTTCAACCCCAAATAAACTTCCAATTTTATGCAGTTTCTTTTAAGAAGCTTTACTACTTTTTGTATGAATATTTTAATCTCGAAATCTAAAACTAAAGTCTTTATATCAACAACCTGTAAGAAGTAAAACAGTAGGAGATAACACATTATACCAAGTGGGCATAAATGGATTTTTAGTAGGTTATTTAACGACGCTGTATCAACTACGAGGTTATTTAGCGTCGATGAGATTGGTGATAGCGAAATGGTACTTGGCATTACCTGTCATTCACCTTACGGTTGGGGAAAACCTCGGAAAAACCCCAACCAGGTAATCAGCCCAAGCGGGGATCGAACCCGCGCCCGAGCGCAACTTCAGACCAGCAGGCAAGCGCCTTAACCGACTGAGTCACGCCGGTGGCTAAATGGATTTAACTATGTATGATACCAATATCATAATATGAAGGTACTAAATATGTTTTACGAACAAAACTACTGAATATCAACAAATATTGGACAAACTGAACCAAATTTACAAACATAATAAAGTTAAAAAAGAAGACAAAGCATACAACACTTCCAACAGTTCCAACATTACTGTATAGTGGCGAATTTATTACATTTCGGGAACAAGATGTACAGATCACAAAATAAAAAGTAGCCGCTCTCTAGATACTTTAGGGTACGTGCAAGACGGAGCCTGGTTCGTTACCGAGTTGATCGCTCGTAAGCTAACTGGTGGCTGGACAGAAGGTCGGAGTGATGAGAACGAAGTTTTTTGCGCCTGCCAGTCAGTGTAGCTGAACTTACTCTGCTTTTCCAAATTGTCTTTGAAAAACAATAACAATTTATAAAAGTGCCAGGATGGATTGTATTGGTCTTCAGGTTCTCCTAAACGTACCTTAATATTTGGATATTTTCAGTACGGAAATAACCACGTAAATAACTCCTCTTTTCTGGAAAGCGTCATAATAAAACTCTTTCATTAAATCCCATATAACTCATTCTGATACATATAGAGCATTGATAAAATAATATGTATTAATTGCCAAAAGGTCAGTACCGGTAATTATATTGTTTCTGAAATCGTTACTTTCTGTAAAATATCAATTATTCATTTACAAAGTTACTTGTTATTGGTAACCATTTCACATCACCTCATTCTAGTGTCGAGATCAAGAAAGCTTAGGGCTCTATCTTCATGCCCCCGAAGTGCTTTTATGGCATCTCACAATTTCACAATAAGATATGGGCTTTGGTGGTCGTGTTGAGGCTGATTTCAAAATTTGTAAATATTGATTATCCTACGGAAAAATTGTTTTTAGAATTTAAAGTCTTGAAAATATATCAAATTTATATCAATGCATTATTAAATTTTATATATAAAAATCACACATATTTCAGATCATATACTCACAAACAAAACCAAAACCTTTAATACAGTACGTTTGTTGGAACCCAAGTGTTTAACGAGCACTGTTTTCAACCAAAGTACTAATATACGCCATAGAATTTATAACAAATTAATAAAGAAATACGCGAATTTATTTATCTCCAACAGTTTGAAATTTAAAAATGTATGTAAGTAATTTGTTATGAGTAATAATTAATTTTTAGATGCTATTATGTTGTAATTTATGCGTCTACATTCATTATGTATCGAATCCTACCCTGAGCACGAAAACACTTTCTTTTAGGGGAGTACTAGAATGTTGTAAATTTACAATTTCTTTGTATTGTATTTTTCTGGCAATAAACATTATTATTATTATTATTATTATTATTATTATTATAAATTAATCTTTCCCAATCCATTATACGCGTCGAAATGATGAGCAGTAGGCGTTCAGCAAGTGCGGAAGTTCTACGGACGCATGCGCAGTAAAGACATTTAGGTCGCTGGTAGCTGGAAAAATGAGAGGATTCATTTTACGAGCTACCAAAGGGCTAACAGGCTACGTAGCAGTCTAACCGACTAGGCCTCGTCTTGCACGTCTCCATTGCTTAACGTTCAGGCATTCCTTCCGACTAGGTAACCAGTCAGGCTACCAACTACCAACCAGACTCGTCTTGCACGTACCCTAAGCTTCCTTCGGGTGTCTCCGCTACAATTCGGAGACAGGCGATGTTACATGTTGTTGGACCACGTTGCCTAATATCTACAGTTATAATTAAAGTATTGTGCGTGTTATTGTTGTAGCGTAATGATAGCATCAAGAATGACGTAAGACTTCGTACTTCGCCTATACGGCTGAAGCTTGGTCGCGTTAGCTTGTAACTATTCAAAATATGCTTAAAATTTTCTATTGCATAAACTCCAATGTAAAGTAAACACATTTTCACATAGCCTTGCGTACAAAATACTCCTAATTCAGTAGATTTTTACTAGTTTTGATTTTTGTCCAATAATAAAAAATAAAAAAATACAATATAAAAATCAAGTGCACCTCTCAGCAGCGATTAAATTCATCTGATATTTCCTTACATATTTTTGAAATTGCATGTTCGCTCCACAAATGAAGAAATAATTTTCAAATCTTACTCACAGACAGAACATATCATTATTATCATCAATACTGCACTTTAACCACTAATCAGATAAACATGAATTAAAGTTTCAATTTAAATATTAATACTGTAGTTATTTATGCAACAAGTGGATAATCTTGATTATTATGGTATGAGTGAATGTCACAATTTTCACGAATGTCACATAATAAGATTATCCCCGAGTTGGATGCAACACTTTATGGCATCTTAGCATTACAAATTGTAGGAAATAAATTATGGAATAATTCGGCATCCATAGCTGACATAAGTGTTGATATGTTCGTATTGATTAATTGCGCCTGGCATTGGCATTAAATAAAGAGAAATGGATGACCTTGCAGGTATTACAAACTCTAGGTATACCTTAGGTATCGAATTTTATGTTACAAATGTTCTTTTATTTTGTTAATATAGTTTCTCTGAACCACAGAACTGTTTTATATGATATTACAAAAGTGATACCAAATTGTTAAAGATTGGAAATAAATGATACGTTACATTGTGTCCTGTATTTCATTTCTTGTTACGTGGCGCGTAAAAGCGGTAAGCAAGATAGCCAGACAGCGTTCCGGTATTACATCATAGCGAATACATAATTGCTATTATTGACACGCGTGCCATAATAAGCCGATTACGCATGATATTGGTTGTAGTAATAACCTGTTTGAAATGCTAGGATGGCATAAAAATATAATAGCTTGAAGCTGTTGTATTGTCATAACTGGTTAATTCCAGTCAAATAAGGAGTAGAAGACAATATTATATAGATTCCACCACTCTCAACTTTGCTGATTTGGACATCAAAGCAGTCTAGAAACTTCAAATCAGTGTGTTTGCTGCCTATAAACTGTGCCACATGAAATCTAAAATTGATTCTGTCATCTGTTTCGGTAAAGTGCTGACATAAGCACTGGCTATAATTTTATTATTTGTACTTGTCAGTAACTTCATATTTGTGACAGTTATTTTTACTTGCCGGTAACGTTATATTTACATGACTGATTATTCGTTATATTGACAGTTAGGCCTATCATAGAATGATAGTGTAGTGCAGTGGTCGTTAGCACTCGCTGAAATGGGTAAAGAGTAAGCGGAGTCGTCCCTTGTGCCCCGTCGTGCAGCAGGAAGAGGAAGAGATCATACCCGCTAGCAGCTACGAGTGCACCATAGTGCAGTGTGTTCTCCGCTGGTAAGAGAGGCTAGCCCCATGGTGCTCTGTGCTGATGACCGCTAGTGTAGTGTTTTGGTTTTTTTAAATATTAATTAACATAAACTTCAATATTCAGACCAAAATGGTTCAATAAAGCGTCTCCAAATAAGTGAAATCAACCAAAGAGAGACTATAAAAACCTAATCTATTAATCCATGTGATCTATTTCAAGTAAATCAACAGAGTAAGCAATTAGGTACTTAAAATAAAAAAATTTGGAAGAAAATTGTCCCTATCTTTTCATTTTATACAATTTCTTTGTACCGAAAAACTTCAGGAAAAATCTTTCACACTTACTTCCAGTAAAGCTGGCCTACTATTTTGTGCATTTTTATCATGAGATCTCAAATAACTATTTACTATTGAAGTAAAAATTTATTGTACTTAATATCCACATTTTGGGGCTAAATTTTCTCCAACATATAGAGTACGAAATAAATCCATCCAATAAAATTTAATAGAAAACGTTGTAAACCATTGACGTAGCTCAGGGGGTAGAGCGTTTGCCTTCTGTTCCATAGTTGCGCTCGGGCGTGGATTCAATTCCTGCTTGGGCTTATTACATGGTTGGATTTTTTCCAAGGTTCTTCACAACTGTAAGGCGAATGTCAGGTAATTTATAGCGAATCCTCGACTCATCTCACCAAATGCTATTCCGCCATCATCAATTCCATCGATTGTAAAATAACTTAGTAGTTGATATAACGTCGTTACACAAACAAGTAAAAAAACCGTTGTAGATCCCCATCGCAAACTCGTGGCACATGCGCGAAAGACGAATTGGCATCCTCTTACAGCCCAGTTACAGGCCAGTTACTTTATGGTGACAGCTCTGGCCTGGCGACGCAGTGGTTTGGGCGAGTTCACTGTTTGTTCGAAGGGGTGTTCCTTTTAGTCTTACCCTGGCTGCGCTAGCGATCACATCTCGGGAACGTTAGTGTGGGCGTACAGTCGTGCTAAGGACGTACTACACCACCACTGCCTTGTATATTGCAATTTAGTGTGTTTGTTACGTACATTTCATTTAGTTACTTAAATAATTGTAGTGCTTCTGTTTTGTATTGTTTAGTATGTAGTATTTATTGTCTAGATTCACTGCTATTTTCTGTTTGTGAAAATGCTGCCTGTTAGAAGTAAACTGAAACAGTTCGGAACAATAATAAACACTAAAGAAGTAAACTAATGTGGAAATACAATGAGCAGCAGTTTGGAACAATAATCACTAATAAACACTAAAGTAGTAAACTAATGGAAATACAATTAGCAGGAGTTCGGAACAATAATAAACAATAAAGAAGTAAACCAATGTGGAAATACAATGAGCAGCAGTTCGGAACAATAATCACTAATAAACACTAATGTGGAAATACACTGAGCAGCAATCGAATCACTATATTTAACAGTTGATCACTAATTAACAATGAAATATACTCATGCGGAAATATCGGTAATGTTCATCAGTGCTTCACTGTTACCTTTCCCACCACCATCATCATCATCATCATCATCATCCATGTAAAAGATGGAGCGGCCTTCTTCTCTCTACTTCTTTATTTTCCTCAAATACTGCATACTTTTGGCCCTAATGCTGTGATGCTCGACCAGAATTTGGCGATTATTTTGTGTTTTTTTTTTTTTTTTCAATGTCTGTGAAATATAGAACTCGTGCTTTGGTTCGTCTTATGACAGCTTCATTAAAGGTGTCCACAGTTGATTTTGGCGCCGATTATCAATGTCTTTAGTCTCCCTTTTTATTATTTGGCTAACACAGCTCTCAGACATAGCGGTAAACTCTGCTACAAGTTTTCCAACATTTGTTACGTTTTTTTCTTCCAACTCTATCTTCATAAAGCGCTACACGTTGCTCACTACTTCTCGCGACTGCGAATGCAATACCCGACTTTTCAGTTTGCTTCTAACAGGCAGCATTTTCACAAACAGAAAATAGCAGTGAATCTAGACAATAAATACTACATACTAAATAATACAAAACAGAATCACTACAACTACACTCAGGGACAAAAAAACCGGACACTTTAATATTTGCTGGTATTTTGCAAAACATTATCTTCTCATACAATATTATGGTAGCCATCTGTTGTTATGGAGACGTGTATACATTGTTGATTGTTTTTTGTTTTATAAACAAGCCATTACAACAAAATATTCCAATTTTGCTTTCGGAGTCTTAGCTATAACAATTTTGTCTCAACCATTTTGTGCTTCATTATCGTTATCATTCGTTATTTCTTTATTTTTACATTTTCTGAGTTTAAGTGGGGTTGTAACATTTGTCTTAAAACAAGATGCGACCTGAAGATGTGGCTCGAGCTGTAGCCCTTTACGATGATGGACGCAGTGTACGTTACATTGCAAATGTTATGAATATGGCTAGAAGCACAACCCATGATGCCATAAAACGGTATAGAGAGACCCTAGAATATACCAGAAGACCAGGTTCGGGTCGTCCAAGAGCTACAAATCCAAATGAAGACAGGTAGGCCTATATAGTGTTGAGAGTTCTTAGCGAGCGCAACCTGCCAGCTACTAGTGTAGCCCAGCAGTTTGTTAACATGCATGGACGCCCAATTTCGGCCAAAACAGTTAGGAGGAGGTTGAAAGCAAGTGGACTGATATCAAGTAGACCTGCAACTGGTCCCAACTTCTCAGGATGCATCGAGTTGAACGACTGCGTTTTGCAAATGATCACAGGGATTGGAGAAATGGACAGTGGAGCTGTGTTCTGTTCACCGATGAGTCCCGTTTCAATCTGTGCTCACCTGATGGACGTGAAAGAGTTTGGAGAAGGAGGGGAGAACGATTTTCACAGTGTTGCATTTCCGAAAATGTGCCGTATGGAGGTGGTGGAGTGATGGTTTGGGCAGGAGTGTGTACGGATGCTCGTACAGAGTTGGGTTTTGTTGAAAATGGAAGACTAACAGCTGATAGGTATATAAATGAATGTTTGGCTGATCATGTTGTGCCATTTGGCCAATTTGTAGGCGATAAATTTGTTTTAATGCATAATAATGCACGGCCGCATATTGCCCACGCGGTTGGATATTATCTCCAAGAAGTGGGAATCCATGTTCTTCCATGGCCAGCAAGGAGTCCAGACATGAACCCAATTGAACACGTGTGGGACATGCTGGGACGGCGTGTTAAGAATAGACGACCGAGACCAGAATCGTTACAAGAGTTGAGGCGAGCACTTGGCGAAGAATGGGAAGTTATTCCTCAAAAAGACATTGCTAACCAAATTGAAAGCATGCCAAGACGTATGGATGCAGTTGTTCAAGCCAGAGGGGGTAATACCCGTTACTAAAAAGAGTTTTTAATGTTTAAGGCACCATAAAATGAAAAAAACAGACCAAACGATGCCATAGTTATACGTCCTTTGTAATTTTTTGTAAATTTTCTCATCAGAGATTTTTTTTCTAATGTTGTCGTATAAGGTGCTAAATGAAACATTATTTTGTTTAAATGGGTTTTGTTTCATTTTCAAATAATTGGCAACAAAATACAAGCAAATATAGAAGTGTCCGGTTTTTTTTGTTCCTGAATGTATTTAAGTAACTAAATGAAATGTACGTAACAAACACACTAAATTGCAATATACAAGACAGTAGTGGTGTAGTACGTCCTTAGCGCGACTGTACGCCCACACTAACTCTCCCGAGATGTGACCGCTAGCGCAGCCAGGGGAAGACTAAAAGGAACACCCCTTCGAACAAACAGTGAACTCGCCCAAACCACTGCGTCGCCAGACCAGAGCTGTCACCATAAAGTAACTGGCCTGTACATGGACTCGCCCAAATGTCTTGCTGGGGGGTGTTTCAACAGTACGCTCTATGAGTAAGAAGTCACCCGCTCACACAGAACCCCCCCCCCCACTCCGAACCCTCAGAAAGAAGCTCGCGCATGTTGGTGCCACGAGTTTGCGATCGGGCTCTACCCTAGAAGCCAGCATAAACTAAAAAAGCCATTTTGTCTCGGACCATTCTATATAAACGTGATTACACGCATCGTTATGAGGCTGCAGCATACTGCATCCGACTTTTGTCTCAATCAATCACGGACCGTCCCGGATGTTCTCGAAAAAACGGTGATGTCCTCTGAAGTTTCGTCCGCTGGCGAACACAATTGGATATTTCATTCTGCGCATGCGTGAAGTCTATTGTCTGCTCACTCCAATTGCTCTATGTTCATTGTCCAATGTGGATTATATTCAATCGTATAATTTTATTCTAAATGAGGCAATAAAGCAAGTGGACAGATTCAAATAGGCCTACTTGGGGTGTACTATAAGCAGTAACATGAGCTGCTGCCAGAAAGTCAAAAGAAGGATAGCAATGGCAAAGAAAGCTTTTAATAGAAAAAAAGGAGCATTTTCTGCGGAACTCTGAAAAAAAGCTAAGGAAGAGACTAGTGAAGTGCTTTGTATGGAGTGTGGCATTGTATGGAGCAGAAACATGAACATTACGACGAAGTGAAGAGAAACGACTAGAAGCGCTTGAAATGTGAATATGGAGGAGGATGTTAAATGGACAGACAGAATACGAAATGAAGCTGCGTTGCAAAGAGTGTCTGAGGAAAGAATGATGTTGAAACTAATAAGGAAGAGAAAACGAAACTGGTTGGATCACTGACTGAGAAGAAACTACCTATTGAAGGATGCACTGGAAGGAATGATGAATGGGATAAAAGTTCGGGGCAGAAGAAGATATCAGATAATAGAAGACATTAAGGCGGAGACTAAGAGGAAGGCAGAAAATATAAAAAAATTGGAAAATGCTGGGTTTGCAGTGAAAGACCTGCCATTTGGCAGAACACTATAGGCTATTGTAATTTTATTCTTGCATTGCATTTACGAGTATTTTCCAATTGAATTTAAAATGAAAGTGGACGCAGATAGACTTGTGTGCATGGAAGGACCCCATGTTTTGATTAGTCTATAGATTGATAAAGAAAGCATAGAAAAGACCCAGTAAACAAACTGTGGAAAGAAGTTGCGAAGGAAATTAATACATTTATAAAACGAAGTGCATTAATTTTTGGTTCGTAGGATGAATCGAACAAATTATATTTACGTGATTTTCTTATTTTTAGTGGGTTACTTTACGACGCTGTTTCAACATCTTAGGTTATTTAACGTCTGAATGAAATGAAGGTGATAATGCCGGTGAAATGAGTCCGGGGTGCAGCACCGATAGTTATCCAATATTTGCTCATATTGGGTTGAGGGAAAACCCAGGAAAAAACCTCAAGCTAGTAATTTGCCCCGACCGGGGTTCGAGCCCGGGTCACCTGGTCACTTTCTTCTCCTAAGCCAGCGGTGACCAAAACTCGAACTGCAGTGATTACATGCAACAGTCAGCCTATGAAGTAAGGAGACGGAGGAAAGGTACTTGGCATGAAAACTACAATCAGTGGTGGTTCCTGTACTAACATCTTGATCAATTCCGCGGATAAGATCTCAAGCTTTGCTGTATCAGTAATGTCCCTGCTGTCATCAAGAGCCAGTTAATAATATACGATTTTTCTTGCTTCTTTTTTTAACCTTCCTCTTGAATATAATCAGGAATTTTCTAAATTCTTTTCTCGATACTTGGTAGAGAAATTCATAGTTTTTCAAAATTAAAACCTTCTTATGGACAAGTTATTTAAGATATTTTAATCATTACTCTTTTGAGAAATTCTGTTCTATTAGAAGGCTTTAGAGCACGAGATATTTCAAACCCCATTACGTAGCTGACTTCCTTACATTTATTTATGTCATCTTTCTGTTTCTGGCTATGATTTAAGACATGTCAATTCCTGGCGTTTAACAGTTCGTTGGCACATAATATTGAATCAGTTTTTCTACAATATTATTATTAAATGAATAACTAATAAATAGTTATGCTCATTTAAAGATTAAGAAGATTAAAATTGGGATAAAACCTAATAATTTTATCCTTCTAGGTAGAACATCTGAAAATATCTATATTCATTCACATACAGGAGAATTATAGAAACATTTACTTAGTGGTCAGTAATAACAACAATAATAATAATAACAACAATAATAATACATTTTATTCAGTGTGCCAATTAATGTTTCTATATACTCCTAATTGAACCGTTGAGCAAAGTAAACATATTACATTTTGTCCGACAGAACAACAAAGAGGTTCTCCTTCTCATTCTTTACGAAACCACCTCTTACTGCTTGTAGAGACAGAGTTTGTAGAACGACATGATACCGCCACTGCTTGCCTTCAGTACGTGAAACACACAGCAATGTACAGGAAACTCCTCGTACTCGTTTGAATGTCTGTGATTACACAATGTAATGACGATACCCGCTTTGGTCACCGCTGTCCTAAGCACATAAAATAATAAATAAATCATTGCCACGATTTCGTCGTCGATTGCCCTCACGTCACACAATTCACAGCAGCAGTGCATTGAAAGACAAAATGCTTAAGTCGTGGCGAAATTCTGTTCGAGACCGTCCGAAACAGACCTCGACAGACCGAAACATTCTCGTCCGGTATCGGATGGTCCGAGACTAAATTGTCCCGTCCGAGACAGGTTGTCCGATGTAGTATGCTACCGGCACACAACCAAATAAGAGAGTCATTTTTTAGTAAGCTATAAAATAACAAGTTCACATCAACACAACTTAATTTTATATAACGTGAAAATAAATACAACCATGATAAACAAGCAGTCAAATGATGACTGAAAAGAAATAGATCAGTAGCAATATGATAATGAATACTTTTGATTAACCTTTGCTTAAAACAGCGGTTATTTTGATCGCTGCCTAATACATAAGACGAGATACTGTATCATTTAATGATTCTTTTTATCTTTTTAGCTTTACAAATGTTTGATCATAGGTTAGTGGGTGTCAACACAATGAGCTGTAATCGTTGTGGGGTATTACCACTAAATGCTGTTACTGCATAATTTTGTATAGCAATGTAATTTTCGAAACGTTTTATGAATTATTAATTGGAAAATTAATTTTCCAGCATTTTAAAATGAATTAGTAAGTTCGTTTATTTCGTCCATTCAGACATACACTAACTCCATTAACAACTCCTGGCTCCTATATCCCCATATTAAATGAGCGTTGATTGTAATGAGTGGCCGCACTCTATAATGTGCTCAGAGACGGACTGGTTGCAAGTTGTAGAGCGGCGGATTGTCTTAATTGTAAATATTCAAATTCATTTAAATTGCAGAAACTAATCAGAGGCAAAGAGATAATGAATCGATGATACTGGAGCGAAAGCATATGCGAGCGAGCAGTCGGAACAGATCGCGTAAAGTAGAACTCAGGAATCATTCGTTGACAATTGAGGCACTCAGAAGCAAAGTGATACAAGTGACGTTTAACAAGTTTTGAGATAAATGACTTTGAAGTTGAGAAGAAAATTAAAAAATCTGTTATAGGACTATGTTGCTGTAAATTTACAGTTGTATATATTGGTATCTATATATTTTAACTTCTAAATAGAAATTATCTATTCTAAAACAGTTTAGGTAAAATAGGGTCCTAAAGTCACTTGTATTATTTTGTCACGAAAATATTTTTGTGGAGAAGTAATATAAGTGCAACGGTTTTCAGTATTTGTATATTATTTAAAAGAAGAACAAGAACATTGCTTACAACATTGAAACATCCCTGTCTTAACAGCATTTGAGCTTTCTTATTATTACCATATTATAACACAAAATGTGTCTATATAACCGAAAGAAGTGGGTTAAGATTATTTTTAATTTTCAATGAAATTCAGTCTTAGTCGCTGTCCATTACTTCACTAGCCTCATCTGAAGAAGTCACATCTCTATCTGCTGCAACATCTATGTTTCTGTCATGAACTGCAACTGTAGGCCTTCCACCGCGAATGTTCGTTGAACTTCCTCTTCCATGCCCAGGTCATCAAAGAAAGAGTGATGTAGGCTATGGGTGGGATGAATTTCTTTAGCTCTTGCAAGTTACTCCATCTAGCAAAAGTTATCCTTATTGGCTCACTGTATATTTGATCCAGCTCAATGTGTGCAGGCCTTCCACGAAGATGTTTCGAAAAGTCAGCGCTGTAATATATTACCTCTCTCCGTTATGAGAAATGAATTAGTCATAAACAGAAGAAACGCAACAACACTGTGTAAACAACGCACTTGTATTAATTTTCCTCTCAGTCAAAACTCTGTATTCACTGTAATACAAGAATAAGACCAACATTGAACAGCACCGACTAGAACTGCACTTAAATTACTTTTTCTCTGAACAGAAGTGACATTAAAGATTTAGAATATATACTTATATCACTTTTTTCACAAATGTCACTTGTATCATTTTACTTCTGAGTGTCTCGATTGTGTATTTTTGTGCGTGTGCGTGCGTGTGTATCCAATGCCTACTCACTTCACTTACGTGATTCGGGTTCCGCATATTGCGGATAGATGACAGGACTGTGGCCCATTTTCAAGTTGCACACCACTTGTATGAGGTGTATCCGTGGAGAGTTATGTTGTGTAGTAGGGTGAGTATGTATGAATGTTTCCAACGTTCTCATACCTTACAGTTCGTCCGGCAAAGGTTTACTTTCCTTTTTTTTTTTTCTTGATAATCACATTTCTTCGAAGCCAGAAGAAAATCCAATTGTTTACAATCAATAGATTTTAGTAAGTCAATACTGAATAAGACATGAGAAGAATTTCCTCAGCATGCAAGAAAGATATAAATCATATACGAAATATTTCATCATATTTTAATATAAATGTACATGACTCAAACGAACCAATACATTTGTATGAAGTTTCTGTTATATGCCATGAAAACAAATCAGGAACGAAGCCACATGGCAACTATCGTAGCTAAAAAACTGTAAGAGTACTTTTACAACATGTCTAAATAATAATCCATTATTTTGTAAATAATAAAGGTGTGAAATAGGGATATCAATACAATACATTTACTTTCTAAAATTGCTGTTACGTTAACAGTTTTAGTCCTACGTATGAAGAGAGAAAACTATGCTATGTTGTTAAAAAAAATTCTTATAGCCCTGTCTACGTAATGGTTTAATAATAATAATAATAATAATAATAATAATAATAATAATATTTATTAATTCTATACACTTGAGCTACATTAGGCATTGCAGCCCGAAAGAGCAGAAGCTCGTGCTCGGGCGCAGTTCAGATCAGTTAAACAAAATATATCACAAAATTACGAGAGTTCATTGAGCACAATCACATTAATAAATGGTAAAATACATACAGCATGTAATAACAGGGTCTATATATAAATAGAAAATACAGAAGTACATGAATATTAGAGTAACAATTTTTAACTCAATTAGCTTAAACAATTAAATAATTAATCTGATTTGTTTCTTAAATCTATGTGTGTTAAGTGTACTTAGCTCAGGGTAAGCTCTAATTAATGTATTATATATTTTGGGTCCAAAATTTCTGCTGTGTTTTAATCCAGCAGTTGTGTGGCATTTGGGAGTATTTAGAAAGAAACTGTAGTTTTGTCTCGTCTGGTATTCATGAGGATCAAATTTAAATTTATTGTGGTTTTTATGGAAGTAAATCAGCAATTTTTGTTTATAAATTTGTTCTAGATTTGATGCGCCAAATTCCTGAAAAATTAATTTTGTTGGGTAATCAAAAGGTTTATATAGACAAATTTTGATAATTCTTTTTTGGAGCAGATTTAAAGGACGGAGAGTCGATTTTGCCACTCCTCCCCAACCTAAAATACCATACTGAATTATTGATTGAAACAGAGCTAAGTACACAGTACGCAGAACATAAACAGGTAAATAAGAGCGTAGAATGGAAAATTTGTGGATTGTTTTACGCAATCTGTTACACAGAAAGGAGATATGCTTGTCCCATTTTAAATGTTGGTCAATAATAATGCCTAAATATTTAACTTGTGAGGATATACTCAAAGCGTTACATGAGCAAGTAGGTAGGTTACAATCATGTATAGTTATACTTATATTATTATTTATTTCTAGTTGCTCAAGGCCATGTGATGTTAATGAAAATGGTATTAATTTTGTTTTAGAAACGTTCAAAGAAAGTAAGTGAGCATCCAGCCATTCTTTAATAATATTAATACCACTGTTAGAATTTTGATAAGTTTCATTCCAACTCGAACCGCTAAATATAACCACAGTATCATCAGCATAAGAATACAAAGTACCAGAATATTTCTCAATGTCAATTTTAAGTAAATCGTTGATATATATTAAAAACAAAACAGGACCTAAAATCGTCCCCTGAGGTACACCTATATCAATGTTACGTGATTTACTAAGGTGATCATTTATTTTAGTTGCTTGAGTTCTGTTACTTAAGTAAGATTTAAATAATTTTAAAGCAATTCCATTAATTCCTAATCTATCCATTTTATTCAAAAGTATACTGTGATTGACCGTATCGAAAGCTTTTTGTAAGTCTAGAAAAATTCCTAGACATTTATTTCCTACATCTAATTGTTGAATTATTTTTGAGGTAACTGCCATAATAGCATCATCAGTACACAAATTTTTTCTGAAACCAAATTGATTATCATTTAGTAGTTTATTTTTTTTCTAAAAATGTTATTAACCGTGTTTTTATACATTTTTCAAATACCTTAGAGAGACTGGGTAATAGTGAAATGGGTCTGTAATTATTAAGATTATTTTTGTCACCAGACTTGTGAATTGGTATCACCACAGCATGTTTTAGGGCTGAGGGAAATACACCTTGAGATATGCACAAATTAAATATAAAGGCAAGTGGTTTAGAAATAGCTTCGATAATAAGTTTCAGGGTATTTGTTGTAATATCATCAATACCAGGAGCCACATTATTTTTTAAACTGTTTACAATATTAATGATTTCACATTCGTTTACAGGAAACATAAACATAGATGATATACTTTTATTATAAAGCTTATAGTGATGAGTACCAAATACTTTCTTTTTTATATTAGATACGATGTCATGACTTACATTAGTAAAATGATCGTTAAATTCATTTGCGATAGTTTCCTTATTTTCAATTGTTATTCCATTTCGACTTATAATTGTCTTTAATATACTATTTTTATTACATTGGGTGTCAGTAGCTTCGTTTATGGTCTTCCAAAATTGCTTTGGATTATTTTTATTTTTGCTAAATTTTTCAGAATAATATTTGATTCTCTGATTTCTTATTACATTAGTGAGAATATTTCTATATTTTCTGTAGTAATTTAATAAAACATTGTTTTGTGGGTCTCGTTTAACTTGCTTAGCTAACTTATCCCTAGATCGTATTGATTTAACAATACCTGTGGTAATCCAAGGTTTAATTTTTTTGTACTTACTTGAGAATTTGAGAGGGACATGATTAGAATATTTACAAATTAGGTTACAGAGTATTTTATAAAAATTATCGAAACATGTATCTGCGTCTTCATTGTAGAATATAGATTCCCAATTAATATTATTAATATTTGATATTAGGCTTTTATGGTTTATAATTAGCTTATAATTGTCCGAAGGTTCAGTGGCTTCTCTGCTAATACTTTTATTACTGATTGACAACAATGCAAATGTCATTTAATGATCTGTTATTGCGCTTGCATATACTCCAGGTATAAAATTTAAGTTATTTCCCGTTTTTAGGAAAATATGGTCAAGACATGAATTCATATTGATTATGGGAACATCTTATCACCGATAACTGAACAGAAATAAATTTGCTCATATACATTTATTATTATTATTATTATTATTATTATTATTATTATTATTATTATATAGGCCTATAACAAGTAGTTTAAACGTAGTTTTCACGCTCGGATTATGAAAACAAACGCTAAAGCAGTTAACCTTCATTTCCTAAGCATTTTAGGTTCTTCATTTTAAAATTATCTATCATTTTCTAAAGCTATTTCTGAGAAAGTAATAAATGTTCTGACGAATTTTTTTCAGTTATTCCTAGGTGTGTGAATTTGTTTCGTAACTCCTAAGCCAGTTAAATGTTTATCACTCTTAGTTACTTATCTGGTGTCATTTACATATTTTGGCATTACTGAAGGAAGATTTTACGTTATTAAGTATATTCTAAAAATGCTTACCTTCTCTGATATATGCATATGTAATTTACTATGTAATTCATTATAGAAGAGGCATACAGATTTTACGCAATAAAAATATGCATTTGTATGTTTTCTTCTTAATTTAGTAATTTAATTTCTGTCGTTTCTGATCAAAATGACGCTAGCAACAGAATGCAATCTAAAGTTCGGTGAATACATTCATTCCTCATAAGTAAATGATGCAATAATATGCATGTAAACTTACCTTGATGAATATAGCGGGATATCTGTTAGTTTGTGTGACGCCCAACTCAGCAGTCTGGCTTACGTCGTACAAATACACAACTTGATTGACCACCCAGCACAACCGTAATTCACAAATACATTCAAACAAGATTCATACCATCGAAGCACAAAGTAATGTTTCTCATTTAAACAAGGGATTGGAGCAAAATCGTTCTTAGCAGAGTCCCCTCTTACCACGCCACCATTTGCGCATCAGTCAATATACTGTACGTAGGGGTACAGTTATGGCAGTCCATGCCTAGACCTAGCCAAGTTAGGTGAGGAATACTTTTTTTAGTGTCTCGAAATATAATGATATAACCTGTTTTCGAAATTCAACTACACATTGTTCGTCAACTTGGTCAGCAGAGATTTTCAATCGTAACACATGCCTTCCTCACTATTAACACAACGAAATAAATGATTACAGTTACACAGAGAAAGTTTATTAGGTAATTTACTACCATACAGCATGATTTCTTCATGGCTGCCGCTAAATCAACTGTAGCAGTTACTACGCGAGTCGAAATACGTTCGGAACTATGAGTAATATCGTCATGGTTACCAACGTCACATTCTAACCTGAGAATGAATAGTAATGAAAAATTCATGTACATTGAAGTGCAAAGGAATTGAAACGAAATTAGGCTCAATATGTGCACAGACTTAAAAGTATGAAAAAATAATGCTATAATGATAATACATTAACAAAACAAAGTTAATAGCAAATTACGCAGAGATTGAAGTCGTGAGAGAACATGTTTGAACAATAAAATGATTTAAAGCGAACAACACGAACTAGATCGAATGAAAATGCAATGAGCATAAAGATAGGGTTACAATTTTATCTGTGGAATTACAAATAAACGAATGAATGACAGAATAAACGTAACAATGTAACACTGAAGAAAAGAATGAAAGAAGTAATATATAGATGAATAAATGTATGAACGAATGAATAACTAAATGAACGCATGAAAAAACGATTGTATAAATGGAAGAATTGATAAATAAATGAACAAATTTAATGAAGTAATGAATTACAGAATGAACGAATGAATTAACTAATTATTTAACGAAAGAATGAATGACTGTATGGACACATTAATGCGTGAACTAAGCAGTGAATGAACGAATGAAAGAATAAAATAATCAAAGGATGAAGTATCTAAAGATTTAACAATTTAATGAGTGAAAGGGTGAACAAATGAACGAATGAATGAAATAATTGGTGCGTGAAAGAATGAAGGAAAGGTTAAATAAATTAATAAATTCATGAAATAACGATTGCATAAGGGAGATAATTAATGAACGAATGAATAAGGGAATTATTTACTGATGGTATAATGACAGAACGAATGAAATTATACATGTATGTTTGCTATTTTCAACTAACACTTTCAAAATCACCGAGTTCACTATTTACAATATTTAATATCATACCGGAAACTCTCTGCATACGCGTGTAAAACGACACGCCAGTTATGATACGCTAACTTCACTTAAGATCGGAGCTCACATAATACTGGGACAAGACGACCTGGACTATTAAGTCAAGAACAGCTGATCAGTGTTACCACGTTTAGAAATGTTAGTCAGGGAACACATTGCAATACTTTTCATTTAATTTACACGAAAATAATCAATTCTACTGAAATACGACAAAGGAAAAAATATTCTTTATTACATTCTCTATTGGTATTGTGAGAAATCAAGATCCTATAATAATAATTATCCACAACGACGACGTTAAAATTTTCGGACAAGAAATGTTTTATTTCGAAAACTATAAACTTCTCACCGATATGGTATTAGACTTTTTTTTATTATATCCAATATGACCAAATCGCTCTGCAAACCTGTAGGGTTATTTCACTTTCACCCTGTATATACCGATAACTGTGTAAATTAGTCAAATTCTAAATCATTGCTTTGGGTATCTAATGTCCAATATCATACAAACCTAGTAATACAGTGATTTGAGAGATGGCACATTTTGGTTAACAAAGATAAATATCAAGTAATCAGCTTTTCTATATTCGACATTGTCCTCGTGAAAATTTATATGCAGATCCCATCAAATACAATTTTTTAATAATGTAAAATATCTCGAAATTAACTTGGAATTACAAAAATCTATGGCATCAACATGATCAAAAAATTGGAGCCAAAGTTGCTGGAAGAACATGTCTATTATTTCCACTTCTAAAATGCTAAGTATAAGAAAAAACGTTACCTACACTGAATCAGTTACTGATCCTACTCATTCTGACATACGCTACTCCGGTATGGTGCCACATGACAAAGAAGCTTTTAATAGTTTAAATTTTCCAGAACTTATAAAAATCATACACGGTTCTGATTGGTACACTCGGATAACTCAAACCTATGAAGATCTTAAAATTCACTTTCTTATAAATGTCATCAAAAAGAAAGTTAAAGAAATTATGAAAATATTTTAAAAGTAAATAAATTTGTTAAATAAATAAATTTTAATCTGAATTAAAACAACCTTATTTTTAAAAGCGATGATCCTTTTATAACTTATGTGAACTTCGACAATATAATGTGCTTGTTTATGGAACTCACAGAGCACCGAAATGTTTTCTTGTGGAACATGTATAATGTTTACAGCATTCTGAAGTTTTTTATTTAAAAAACATCACTATACGAGTATTATGTTTATTCGTTAATAGTCCAATAACGATTAAATATCAAGGCAAAGACAATTATTGTTTTGATACTTCATTTAAATGCCATGAAGAATTAATAAAAATGTCCTCAACATTGCCGTAGGGATGATCCATGCTGCATCAGATCAATTGTAATATTAATGGAGTACTGTTGACATGTCGAGAAGGGAACTGAGATTATTCCACGTTAACGTACCTTTCCCACCGAGTTTTTCTCTTGAACTCGCTATGGTTTGGAGCTGAGTCTCTAATTGGCTAGCGCTGCGTCTACTAAAAAATACTTTTCAGCTAACTAAGCTATGGTTGAGCAAATAATTATGCAAACACTCGATCAAATGACAGTGTTGCATTTGGTATGAAGGGAAACAATAACGCGTTTCCATGACAACGGGTAAATGCGGCTTCCGTTAAATATCGCGTCGGAGAGCAAATGCATTTATCTTCAGTTTATGAAGCTGACCTCCCCGTCTCTCTTTATCTAATTGTTGCCGGCGTCCCTCGTGAATATGGACGCTTCATTATCTTCGCTCGACCCAAAGGAGCCATATTTGATCGAGTTTGCAGCTACAGAGGGCAACAGTGGCTTGCGTCCCGCTCTTTCCATTTTTACTCAGGTGTCTACTTGAGTTGTCTGTTAGATGCCTGGCAAACTAGCTCTGTAAGAACTTGGCAAATGATAACTATTAAAAGCTTCTTGACTATTTAGAAATCTCACAGAAAAATGAATTGCAATTTACTGATTGTCTTTTTAACTTGCAACCTTTAAGTGGGCACCTATTTGGGAAAAATGGCCGTTACCATTTTTCTACTACGCGTGTCTTTGCTACCTCGCTATGAGAAACTTGTCCTGTTCCCGCCCATCAATCCCTAGAACCACATGCGTTCTGGTTCTACTTTCACTTATTTTGTCGCACTTCGTGCTATCCAAAATATAAACTTGTCCTTGAATGTGTCTTGTGCTCATTTTGAAAAGCTTTGTTTGATTATTTTCAACATCGGTACCTCTTGTTCCTATTCAGGCGTGCTGTCTTGTTTTCATTCGTTTTATAATTTTTCTGTAGTAATGTCACAAGAGATCGGTCTGAGATTTTCCGATAAATCCACGAACGAAGCGAGTGGATTTATCTGGGAAATCTCAGACCTCGAGTGACATTTATTAGGATATTTCGTGAATAAAATAAAAATATAAATAATATATCCCTAAAATTCGCTCACAAATTGTTAATAATTGTATATTTACGAATACTTTACCTATTCAGACATTGTGAAGTTGAGATAGATTGAATATCGATTACTGCAATAAAGAAATTGGATGTTATTCAGTAATGCCAATTGCGAAAAGCGAAATACAGGTTTAACAATGTTAATTACATGTACTGTACTTTTCTCTTATTACACTAGTCTACAAATTTTAACTTTGAAAATTGTGCCGAAATGAAATATTGTTATTATCCACATATTTGCTATGCTGAATCCAAAAATGGAACCCAGTTTTCAACAGCACCCTCATATTTTCAGTTATTACCCTTATTACACTTCTGAAAAGTTCGATACTAATTAAGCAGTTCACACTTTTAATGTCTAATGCAGAATGCATAAACATAATATTCCACTATTATAGTAGTGTTAGTAGTAGAAATGAAGTGTCCTTCGTGTTATAATGATGTAAATGGCTACTTACATTTACGTAGTAGAAGGCAGGCGTCGCTTTAAAACACTTTTCTTTTTGTGTGTTGTAGTATCCTCTCTTTGTAGGAACCAGCAGTAATCACTCATCATAGATGGATCCCATCTCCCCTTATAGCGCTGCTCAATCTGTAAAATGTCTTGGTGAAAGCGTTCCCCTTGTTCGTCACTCACTGCACCCAAGTTTTTAGGAAAAAAATTTAAATGAGAATGCAGGAAGTGAATTTTGAGAGACATCCTGCATCCCAAATTCTTATAATTTTGAAGGAGACTCCGAAATAGTTCGTCACTATTTTCTTCCTTCTTCTTGCCCAGGAACCCATTCACAACACTTTTAAATGACTCCCATGCTGCAAGTTCGTTTGGAGTTAATTTTTCTAAAAAAGATTGGTCACCAATCACTTTTTAAATGTGAGTTCCAATGAATATTCCATCTTTTAATTTTGCATCACTCAAGCCAGGGAAAATTCTTCGTAGATATTTGAAACCTTCGCCTGTTGTGTCCATACCTTTCACAAAGTTCTTCATGAGTCCTAATTTAATGTGTAAAGGAGGGAGATATATTTTTTGTGGGTCAACTAAAGGTTTAAATTTTACATTATGTTCTCCGGGAGTGAAATCTTCTCTTCTTGGCCATTCCTTGACTACATAGTGATGTTGAGTATCCCGGCTGTCCCAGAGACATAGAAAACAAGGGTATTTAGTGAATCCACTCTGCATTCCAAGTAGAAGACCGATAACTTTAAGATCCCCTCATATATTCCAACAATGGTTTTCATATTTAATGGCTTGAAGAATATGACACATGTTTTCATATGTTTCTTTAATTGCCGCACTGTATGCTACAGGTATAGAGGGAAGTTTATTGCTATTGTGTAACAAAACGGCTTTCAGACTAATTTTAGAAGCATCTATAAATAAGCGCCACTCTTCAGCATTATATCCAATACCTAGTTTTAACATCAGCCCATTTACATCGCTGCATGCACAAACTCCAGAATCTGTAACTATGAAAAATGGTAATAGGTCCTTATTTCTGTTTCTAAATACTGCAACATTAGTATCTTTATCCAGCACCTTCCATTCCTGAAGACGAGATCCTAGAAGCTCAGCCAACTGTTTAGGTAAGTACAAATCACGTACCAGATCGTTGAGTTCTACTTGCGTTATTAAATGTGGCTTTTCTTCTTTCTCTTCGTCTGGAATGTAGACGTCATCCCTTGATGTAGAGGGCTGCACATCATCAGATAACAATATGTCAGATTCCGATTCTTCTTGCCATGTAGAAGGTGGAATGGGAACAGGTAAATTTTCTCCATGAGGTATTGGTTTTATAGCTGATGGAAACTGAATGAGTCTCTTATTTTTTGAAGAAAATCCAGTAACATTGGTTAAGCAGAAATAACAGTCATCTTCGTGGTTGTTTTGTTCAGCCATACCATTGGTACACCGAAAGGTAAATGCTCTTTCCTGCCCTTTAACCACTGAGTCAGTCTTGCATTACATGTTTTACAACTCACATGGGGTGCCCAAACACGATCCTGATCCCCAAGGCCGCAATTAAAATAAAATTTATATGCTGTCTTAACAAGATTAGTAATTTCGCGCCTCTGAGATTTCGGAGTAAACTCACCACATATGTAACAAAATATATTCGGAGAGTTTTTACAACTACGCCTTTGCTTCTTCATTTCATTTCACACAGAACAACTCACTCTGCTAACAAAACTTCTACACCCGAACTGAACAAAGTACAGACTGACTGTCTTTGTTTTCATTACCAGGCACCCTCTAAGTCTATCTTATCTTTCAAGTATCAGCAAACCATAATTCAGATGTGTCAAGTTAAGAGGGTCTTTGTATAATGGACGAAACCAAAGAAGTGCTACATATATACTAGGTATTGAGAACTGCGCATAAATTCTATATTTATAATGCTAAATTATTTAAATTTATTTCATATGTACCTTCTTAAGTGGGAATACGTATGAATACCTCAAAATTAAACGTAGGCACCTGTGGCTTCCACTAGTTTCTTCAAGCGGCCGGTAATGGAATCCACAATCTTCTGGAAGAAGTCGCGTGGGGCATTGGTGATAGCGCTCTGAATCCGTGCCTCCAATATTCTTTATTGTGACAGTCCTTCCTTTAACTGTATGCCACTGTCTCTGAACGAGAACAACGGAATTCCACACTTAATAGCGTGTACCAATCTGCACTCGCTCGCGAACAAAACAGGTGATTAACCATCTTTGCTATTGTTGCGCGAACCGCCTCTCACGGCCACTATTTGTACTACAGACGAGTAAAAGTTCAAACTCTATTTAATGACCTATATGTACACACTATTTTCATTATGGTTCCATCGATATTAAAAATGCTGCAGCCAATTAATAATACCTAGTTACTTCCCGCCCGCACTGTATTTATGGCTATTCATAAAATGTAATATTGTTGCAGTGCTCAGAAACGTGACGTGATGGAAAAAATCTGATTACATATTCGTAATCAGCGTATCATACTTGGTAATAATCAGCATTCTGTTTGTCGGCACAAGAAATGCTGTAGACTAGTGTTATTATTTCAGAAATACGTTTTCATTATCTGCTGAAATCATAACATAGTTTAAATATTTTATAATATAATTACAAATAACCTCATTAATACATTAATTAAATGAAGAATTGTTGAAAACGCAGTTATCAAATCTGAATGAAGAAGTGTAATTTTTTTCAGATAGCCTACAATGGACATGGCATTAGAAGATAAGATGTATATATGTAATATACAAGGTCTTTGAGTTTGATATGTGCTGGTGTTACAAAAATTTGAACACCTCACTTTCTATTAATTGTTTAATTTCATTCACAAAATACAAATTTTATAGGTTACAATTAGGTTAGTTACCTATGGGCGCGGGACCATGTGTCAGCTGTGCCTTATTTCGACCGTTACTCCGTGCTACAGGAAAGCATTTTCCATAGCTCGACAAACGTATTCTCGCTGTAGTGTATAACGGGGCTAAAGCTGCATCTACACAGTTCAATTTTCCATGCGCGTATGCATGCAGTCTGGGAAGAAAATTGAAATGATCAAGTTTAAAACGTACGTTCAATTAAGATGCATGAAGATTTTGTGTCTACATGGTGCACCGTTTTCAACATCGTCTTCACTGCGTAAATATATTAATTGATATTAGAAATCAATCTTGCATTCATTGCTTGAATGAGTAAAGTTGAGAGAACAGTTTAACCGCGTATAATAATAATAATAATAATAATAATAATAATAATAATAATAATAATAATAATAATGATTTATTTTAGCTGGCAGAGTTAAGGCCGTAAGGCCTTCTCTTCCACACAACCAGCAAAAAGTGTATATACATATGCATATATGCATCTTAATGAATTCATGCTCATCAATTTACGGGGAAACAGTTGGCGACACCGAATAAACAAAAGAACGACCATGCGATAAATTGATAGCGATAAATCTAGCTGCAAAAATTATCGCGATGTTTGACTATGGTTGGAATTCAAAATTTCATTACACTTCATTTGTCGAAAATGGAATGACGTCATATAATCGAAATAGTCTATTAAAAATGCCGTATAATGATGCAACAAATCAGCAAATCCATGTTAAAGGCAATTTCAGCTCGCATCATGAATAAGCTAACATCATCACTTGCTCTACCTGTAAAATTAAAAACTTTAATTTGGTGAGTCCTGTATTATCTCTTGGCTGGCTTCGCTCTAATCAAATACGTAATACATAAAACACGTGGATAGGAAGTGAAAAGACACAACTGGATGTAATTATTAAATACAAGGAAGAAGGGGAATCGGCTGTAGAAGCTTTAAGTCGCTAGCTTGTTAAATCCAATTGTGAGAGAAGTCTGTGGAGGTGAGAGAAAGGATGGAAGGAAAAGAAACGATGATAATAGGGCGGAAAGAGATGGAGATATCTGCTCTCGGAGCTCTTGACGGGAGGGGGGAGGAGAAGAGTGAATATGGACAGTCTGCTGAATGAATTGACTTGTGAATCAAAGAACAAAAGAGGTAAGCGGTGCGAACAATGACCTATTGAAGCATAGTACTGTATATACGATGATACGATGTACTCGAGTTCAACTTATTATTGAAGAGAACACGGACAGTTAGGAACATATACTGCAAGTGCGAGAGGTGAGATAGGTAACGATCTCATCAAATCCAAAGTTTTGTGCCTCTCCGCTTGTAGAGTTGCTATTACACTAACAAAGTTCTTTGACAAAGATATTTTATAAAATATATAAAATAAAAAAGTAAATCCATGGCGCTACAGCCCTTTGCAGGGCCAAGACCGAACAGCCGGCTGCTGGCCTCACGTCCACTTGCCGAAGTAGAGGTGGACGATCATCCAAGCAGAATGGAGGTATCGTGTGGTTAGCACGATGATCCCCCCACCCGTTATAGCTGGTTTGCGAAACCGGATTTTCGCTATCTATCGTAGCTCCCCAAGTGCATCGCGATGCTGGGTGGGCACCTGTCCCATACACTGGCCGAAATTGCATGAGAAAATTTCTTCGCCCATTAGGACTCGAACCAGCGCGCATTCCGTAACGCAAGTCCTAGGCGGGATGCCTTAGACCGCGACACCATGGCGCGGGACTAATAAAATATATATTATAAAATATATTATAGTATAATGCGTTTTCTTTTATGCGTTTCATTGATAAAAGATCTTTCATAAAATTTAAGTGCATTTGTTTATGGTGACAAGATTCGCATCGATAAAAAGAGGACACAAAGCTTAAAAAAATGAGGACACAGTTAGAAAAAAGAGGACAGAAATTATGTTCTTAGATTTAGGCTTAGACCTATATTATACTTTAAATTATGTCAATTTCTATTTCGTTACAAAATGTTTACAGTACAGATTTAGGCTTATATCATACACAGAAGTATGTTAATATCTATTTTATTACAAAATAATTATGAAAAAACTTAGGAATAATGATTTTACAGTAAGTGCATATGAAAGTCAAGGGAACTATAATTATTAAAGAGGACAGAAAATATATATTTAGATTTTACATTTGCACCCCGTCTCTCGATTTACTAGCTACTTCTGACCCCATATCACATATATAACAAATTGGCCATCCCAATGTTAAAAACGGTACTAACTTGTAGAAGAGAACAACCACCAGAATCGCCACTGTCGACTAGTAACGACCGCTGGATAGAAGTACAGTTGCTTGATGCAATTGAAATGGGAGTTATAACGTGACTTCTACTGTCGCTAGATGGCAGCATAGTGAAAATGATAAAAGTTATTGCCTTCAAGGCCCATAAGAGTGATCAATCTGTTATGGTCAGGGATGGAAGTACAGTTGCTTCATACAATTCAAATGAAAGTTATAACGTAATTTCTTATGCAGTAATTAGTTGGCAGCATAGTGAAATTGATAAAAATTGCCGTCAAAGCCTAAAAGACTGAGCAATCTGTTATATATGTGATCAGGGTTCTGAGCAACGACCATAACAAGAAGGGGCAAAGAGAGTTATGATCGTTGGCAAATGGTATATTCCGTCGATGTTGCTGCCACCTATAGGCAAATTACTTGAAAAAGACGTCAAGTCAGATAATTTCAAAATATCAGGCCCTACAAGTTACGAAAAGGAGGACATCTCTTGACTTTTTTTTTAAATCCGTCCGGACCCCGGACAAAGGCCTAAAAAGGAGAACATGTTCGGAAAAAAGAGGACGTCTGGTCATCCTAATCTTGTTATCTTTGATAAAAGATTGCTATACCATGGATAAATATATAATTATCCATGGCTATACCTTGAAACAAATATGCTACCACAAAAATTCTGATATCGGAATATGAAAGAAATGAAATGTTGTTATTATTATTATGTTATACAAATTATGTACCGATACAATAATAATATTTTATAATAATTTGTATAACTTTTCAAGTTCTCGCATTGTAGCTCTCTCAATAAGTTCTGATGGATATCTCCCTTATCACGTTTTGCAATCCACGGTTTAACCCTCAGGCGTTTCTTTTTCAGCAACATGCATATTGTAATAATTGAACTAATTGTAGCTATAGTAAATAAGCATAACACTGTTCTTCATTCATGGTGTTATAAATTTAACGTGTAAATATTAGTTTCAACAAATCATAAACTTCACGCCTAAATAATTATATATATATATTAGTATCAACAAATCCTCGGAACACGTATAACAAATGTTAGGAGAGCTTTTGTTCCTAATTTTAGATTATCTTTGATAACATCTTTTATAAAAAATTTTCTGTACTGTAATATACCCTAAATCCTATCTTTTATCAAGGATCTTTGATGAAATATTTTATCATATTCTTTGTCAAAGAACTTTGATAGTGTAATAGCAGCCTAAATAAAGTGGCAAGTGTTGCTCAGTTATCCTCTATGAGCAAGTGGTTTACATACCACCAGACCCGAGGCTCTAGGGTTGAAACCTTGTCGAGGATGAGAGATTTTTAAGGACAATAAAATTCTACTGTGGAACGTATCTTCTCTGAGTTTGTCCTAATAATAATAATAATAATAATAATAATAATAATAATAATAATAATATCTTTTCGCAATGTGCCCTGGTACTATTTTATTTACGACTACACCCCTGTTACTAATGCAGCTTGCATTGCTGAGAGCTGTTATGCTCAGAGATGATGAAGCAGTCTTCTAGAACCACTAGAAAAAATTTGAAGGGAAAACTGTGAAACATGGAGGGACAGCACTATTAGAAAAAACATTTGACGGAAAAGCAATGAAACAAGGAGGAACCTGAATACAAACTAAAAACGCTCACAAGAACCGGTATAACACGTGATCTTAAAGATTTTCATTTGAATTATGTAGTAAATTTTCTTTATATCCTACGTCACTAATGTTTTTATCATTGAATATTCGTTTCCCTAGATACTACCATGTTATTGAGAGGAAATACAGCAGTACAGTACGTACATGCAAAGTTTGAATTATAAAATATTTGGACACCCCCGTTATATATAAAACATAATCTGCCTTTTGAACCAACACGTCTTGGTATAAAAACGTGCCGTAAAACTCTTTCACCAAATCGCAACAGCTCTGTGATTTAAAACGCTTTCCCCTCCGCTATCTTAAATCGTTGATTCTAGTTAATGCTGAAGCTAAACCGTTGCTAAGCTCCGAGTGGAACAGTTGAACAAACACACGCCTCGTAGTTTGATATTCTAGCCTCAGATGGCAGCACTATACTCGACTGAACCGACATCGCTGGCAGCACTATATATATATACTGAACCGACATCGCTGCTTTGTTGATAACACAGTTCCAAAACTCATGTATAACATTTTTCGTTATGTAATGAAACCCTCTTTTACCCAAAGGCATATTACGGTTAAATGTTTACAATCATCACACAAAATTGAATTTAAATTACAACATCGAATAATGAATTTTATGTTATCAATACATGCTCTACACTTCGAATCAATTTTGTTTATAATACATAAACAATTTAAGTGATGCTCCTTCATCAACCAAGTTAGTTAATGTATTTTTTTTAATTCACAGTCGGTAGTGCTAAGCAGTGAGAATATTTCATATCTTTTTTTCGTGGACTGCCTTTAATATGGAATCTATGGAAATGCTCCCGAAATTTGTCATGTCCTCTAAGAAACTGTGTCAGCACAATATTAGGAATGTATTATGTTAAAGCACTTTTCTCTGGTGAAGTTAGAAGAAAACAACTCCAAAAAAAAAAATCGTTTGTGCATTTCATTCAATCATTATTCCATTTTTGTGTCATGTAGTTCATTTGATTCTTAAAGAAGAAGATTGTACACGAAGTGTATGAATGTGTTAGATTTAAATCCGCCGCCGATTTTGCTAATGCTTTTGCTCTAGTGTTTACTGTTTATAAATGATCTTGCAGCCCCAACAAAAGATGAAGGTCATCCCATATTATTTCCAGATGACACAAGTATAGTCATTACAACCAATAACTACAACACATTTCAATCTTCATTCTCGTCAAAATATGTGATTGGTACTCAGCCAATAAATTAGTATTAAATTGTAACAAAACTAACATAACGCAATTTAAATCCCTCCAAAATTCAACCTCGCAAATTTCAAGCGCAATAATTAACATTAGGTCTCTAATAGAAACGACAACCAAATTTCTTGGCTTAGAAATCGATAATATTTTAAATTGGAAAAATCATATTAAATAAATTGCCCCCAAACTAGATTCAGCATGTTTTGATATTAGATTTATGCAAGAGATAGTAAATAGGCATATCAGTACCTTAAAAACAATATACTTTGCATACTTCCACTCGGTAATGAGTTTTTAAATAATACTCTGGGGGAAATTCTACAGATAGTAACAATAGGCTATATTCCTACTACATAAAAAGAGTATATAGAATAATAGTAGGTGCCAAATCTAAGGAATCGTGTAGGACCATTTTCAAAAAATTACAAATAATGTCCATGGCTTGTCAGTATATTTTTTCATTAATAAACTTTCTTGTGTTTAATTGTGAAAACTTTGTAACTAATTCATCAGTTCAAAACATAAATACTCGTCAAAAATGACTTTCGTACTCCATCGGCAAGAGTGCGTTATACGGCAGCAAAGTTTTTAATAGTCTCCCTATGGATATAAAAAATCAAACACAAAACATGATATTTAGGGCCAAATTAAAGAAGTGTCTAATTTCTCACGCCTTTTATTCTGTAGGTGAATTTATGACATTCAACAACGCTGCATGAACATTTCTGTCTTGTATTAAGTATCGATAACAACCCCTTATGTTGTACTAGTATATTGTAGAACTCTTCTGTATATATTTCAATTAGAGTGTGACTATAATTAAGAATTTGTAGTACTATTAAGATTTTTTTTCTAGTTCTATATTCTAGCTGTGAAGCAATGTAAGAATATCATGGAACATAAATACAATACAATACTAGATCGAGTAAGTTCAAGACACTTATTAAAGATGTTCAAGAACAGTGTTGGGTGGCTTTATGTAGACCTATATTCTTCACAATATCGGCTAAGACGTGATTTAATTCTGTTGCTCTAAGATCACTTTGTTTTAAAATAATGTACTCCACTTAAGGCAAAATAAATAGAAAACAATTCGTTGTATATTTCTGAAAGAACGAGGTTTCGTAAAACATCTTCCGTATCATGTGGGCAGAATTTACAGATCAGAACGTTTTCAGCTTCCAGAGCAGTAGTCGTGAAACACAGTTTTCTGATTGTAATATCGTCATTGCTCTACTGAGTTTTTTTTTCCGACAACATCTATTCCATGGACCTTTTTAGAGTTTTGTGGCTAGCAAAAGATTTTCCAACTATTGATTTTAGCTCTCCTCATCAATGTTCTGTATTCGGATTAAATTTTATTATATTCTTGCTTATATTTATTGTGAATATTTTCGCACCGGGGGGGGGGGCAAAGGCTATTTGGGATTTCCCGGTCCCTGATCGGGTCAAAAACCCGGATAGAACTGATATTTAACCCTAGCGGTGAATTTCAATGAAGTCCGGAGGGCTCAATTAGTCAAATCTACTCTCCTCACCTCCACAATGAGGCCCCTGGAATCTTTTAAGATGCAAAACAGAGAGTGGTGTGCGGAAAGCAACGGGAAGCTACCGCATTTATCTTTCCCAAGAAAAACTGCAAACATGGCATGATGAGTCTTTTCATGGTAAGTTGGAAGAAGAGCAATTTGGCTTCAGAAAAGGAAAAGGTACAAGAGATGCAATTGGACTACTACGAACAATTGGCGAAAGATACCTAGAGAAGAATAAACAAGTGTATATAGTATTTGTGGACCTAGAAAAGGCGTTTGATAGAGTGGACTGGAACAAACTGATGGACATCCTGAAGAAAATTAATGTGGATTGGAAAGACAGGAGACCGTTCAGTAACCTATAATTATATGAAACAACGGGACAAAGTCAGGATAGGAGAAGAAATGTCAGAACGAAGTGACATAGGGAGAGAAGTATGACAAGGATGCCCTTTATCACCTACCCTGTTCAATATCTACTTGGAGGATTTAGTGAAGAACTGTTTTCAGAACATGGGAGGGGTAAAAGTAGGAGGAATAAGAATAAAGTGGATAAGATTCGCTGATGATATGGCGTTGTTAGCAGAAGAGGAGACGATATTAAGGGATATGCTACCGGAGCTAAATGACAGCTGTGAGAAGTATGGGATGAAGGTAAATGCAAACAAGACGAAGACCATGATTGTCGGAAGAAAAATAAAGAAGGTAAACTTGAAAATTCTAAATGACACAGCACAGGAAGTGAACAGCTTCAAATACTTGGGGTGTACTATAAGCAGTAACATGGGCTGCAGCCAGGAAGTCAAAAGCAGGACAGCAATGGCAAAGCAAGCTTTTAATAGAAAAAAGAGCATCTTCTGCGGACCTCTGGAAAAATAGCTAAGGAAGATACTAGTGAAGTGCTTTGTGTGGAGTGTGGCATTGTATAGGGCAGAAACATGAACATTACGACAAAATGAAGAGAAATGAATAGAATCATTTGAAATGTGGATATGGAGAAGAACGGAGCGTGTGAAGTGGACAGACAGAATAAGAAATTAAATTGTGTTGGAAAGAGTGGGTGAAGAAAGAATGATGCTGGAGCTGACCATAAAGAGAAAAAGGAATTGGTTGGGTCACTGGCTCAGAAGAAACTGCCTACTTAAGGATGCACTGGAAGGAATTGTGAACGGGAGAAGAGTTCGGGGCAGAAGAAGATATCAGATGATAGACGACATTAAGATATGTGGATCATATGCGGAGACTAAGAGGAAGGCAGAAAATAGGAAAGATTGGAGAATGCTGGATTTGCAGTGAAATACCTGCCCATGGGCAGAACACGTATGTATGTATGTATGTATGTATGTATGTATGTATGTATGTATGTACTGTATGTCTTTTTATTTTAGTAGGTTATTTTACGATGTTATTTTAAGATGTTGATCTTAGGTTATTTAGCGTCTGAATGATATGAAGGTGATAATGCCGGTGAAATGAGTCCGGGGTCCAACACCGAAAGTTACCCAGCATTTGCTCATATTGGGTTGAGGGAAAACCCAGGAAAAAACCTCAACCAGGTAACTTGCCCCGACCGGGAATCGAACCTGTATGTATGTATGTATGTATGTATGTATGTATGTATGTAATGTATCTATGTATGTATTTTCGCACCAATTACGTTTATATCTTAGATGACTTGCGAGCACAGGCTTTTTCATTACTGCAATGTCAGGGTGATTACTGATTATTTTTTAGGTTTAGAATAGAATTTTGGGAGGTAAGTTTCATAGAGATTTACTGCGATTTTGGTCATATTTACTATCAAACTATTCAATACATTAGGTGTATTAGAATACTGTATTTGCTCCTTGTAATCCTGAGATCCGAGATCGCTGCTGTCTAAAAATGTGCCAATAAAATGTATATTCTGTAAATAGGCTTAAAATACATTACATTGCAAGAGATATCAGAGGTTTGAGGGGGCCTTGTTTCAGCAACAAGCAGTTTATGATCTAAAAGTGTAATAAGTTACTGACTGTTCGCCATCAATAATTCACATATTATCATCATCATCATCATCATCATCATCGTCATCCATACCATATAGCCTGGGTTAAGTTCACGGTGCGGCGTGCTATACTTGTACAAGAGCGCGGCCGTTCGGCTACCCAATCAGTCACAGAATAGGAGCGGTAAGCACAATAAGCCTCAGGCTGCAGTGTTAAGTCTTCGGGTACCTCCTCCGTACAAGAGAAAATAAGTCACTGACTGATCAGTCAAATATAGGTAAAGAGTTACACTTGACCTACAGAAACGGTTATAAGTGGGTGTGTCCCCGTCGTAAGGATATCAAGATTACTGATACCTGAAATCGAGCAGATTCTTACCAGAATCATCGTCGATTTGACTACGCCATGCTACATGCCGCGCCTGTGACTCAAGCGATTGTGCATTTTTATGGAATGGAGTATTCAGAGACTCTAAATGGAAATGATTCAACAAAAAATTAGAGCTCTTCTGTCCCCCCCATTCCGCAAATCCAGGAAATTTGTCTCCAGAGTCGCAAATAAAATTAATTGAGGAGAAAAATTCGCTGTGGATTGAATTCGGCGTAGCTCAGTGGTCAGAGCGCTTGGTACGTAGAACCAAGGACCCGGGTTCGATCCCCGGCGCCGGAGCGAATTTTTCTCCTCAAATATTAAAGTGTCAATATTACAGAGAATATTCTGTAGGACAAATTAATAAATCTATAATATTAAAATTAATTGATTTTTTTCAATTTGCTGCGAAGATTAGTATATTACGATTTTCACCAGCACATACGTAATGGTAGGTTTTCACAAACCTAACAAAGGCAAAATTAAGTGCCAAACTATTCCATCATGATAAGCGCCCTATGCTTGGATTTATTTCTTTAAATAACATTTTGCAAAACGTGAGGCGGAAATCACAGAGAAAATTCTAGTGAAATTTTATCTTCAAAGGTTTATCTTCGCATAACAGTATTGCTATTTTGACTTCACTCCAGCACTTTCGAAAGTTGTACACGTGAACGCAGTTATTTTTAAGTTATTCAATCTGCATTGGAATGTACAAGGAATATTCTGTTAGTTATTCAAAGTCGTGCATATATAACATCGTCTGCTGTGAAATAATTGTATTGTATTTATTAAAAATTTATAAACAAAAGTATAAAGAGTTATTGCATCTCGACATCATATGTTAATTTTGTTTATCCATGTCTTTTGGTCGTTCCTATTTGTACAGCATATCGTCGTTGTTCCTGCAATAACTCCTATGTGTCACATATTTATCGAGTTTCAGATTTTTGTTCTATTAAATAATTTAAATAGTGATACAGCAAATAATAAAAAAGTCTATATGTAATTATATTTCTTTGTTTCGAAATTGTAAGAATTCACAGTCTCCAATGTACTACTGCCATAGAATGAATAAATGTGTTTTTTCTTCCTACTGAAAAGTTTTATATTTTGCACATAGGAGTTATTGCAGGAACAACGACGATATAATATACTGCAGCCAGGTAGCACAAGTCGTTCTCTTGTGCTATTTCTTATACATCTCTGGTGTAGCGTGCAGTTTCCCCGTCCCGCCTATCCACTCCAACACGCAGCGCGAAGACAGTAAATGAGCAATCTTCACAACGTTGGATTGGACACACCTCAGCCGACGACCAGCATCTTATCCAATAGCCTCCCCCTAACCTGATGTGATCCTTTGTGATTTCTTTCTATGGCATTACGTTAAAGCTCAGGTTTATGAAATACCATTGCCAGCTAATTATAAAGATCTGAAGAACCGGATCACCGCGGCTGTGGCTAATAGTTGACCAACATAAATGCTCCGACGTGTGTGGAAAGAGGTAGATTATCGTGTCAACGTGTGTCGTGTGACACGGGGAGCGCACACGGTAGATCATTCGCTTATAGCAGTGATGTCAAAGCAAGCGCACTTTTCTGACCTTGACATAGTGTGCGGGCATTAAGCGCTAGTATGCTACGAGGAATAAGCAGCCTGTTGGATTAAGAAAACAGTGGTGCACAAACTTCAAATGGAGCGTGAAATTTTATGTCGTTATTTTTATATGGGTTCTTTCTGTTTGTTATTTTATATATTGTCTGTAAAATAAAAATACTAACACCTATTTCTTAACCTAATATTGCAGTTGTGTTTTAAACGTTAATAATATAATAAAGAGTAAAGAAAAAATATTCACACAAATTCCATAATATCTACAACTATACTGTACTAAGTGAATTAAACACATTATTCATAAAGAAAGTGTTATCCCAAAGAAAGACACTGAATATGACATGATAAGTTGAAATTGATATTGATGGTATCTTTAGCCTTATAAAAGTAATCAAAACAATGTTATAGTATAAAGCAAAGTTGTCTAAGTATATGTTTTAACTGTAACTAATATTACATAATAAAACTCTTATCGCATTATACTTTTAGATGATATTGGTGTGCAATTTTCTGTTATCAGAATATTAAATTATCTCGAAATCTGCTGAAGCTATAGAGCTGACGTTTTACCAACACATAGGCACATATCTTTTGTTTGTGATGTAACAGTATTTGCTTTGTTAATTCATTTCCTTACAAACATTTTTCATGCGAATATTTTCAAACATTTTAATACACTATCTTCAGTAATACGTTTTTACGATATATTAGATTTACGAAAGCATTGCTTTAGTACCTGTAAGGCTACTAAACAAACATCTGAAAATTTCACTTTTCTGTAAAAAAAAAGTTGAGAAAATATTCCTTTTGAATAAAAAAGCAAACTTGTGAAAAATGATCATTAAAATTAAAACTTACATTCTTATAACGCACTTATACTTCTCAGACAAATCTAAAAATTAACATGGATAAGTTTTAATAAGTTCTCTTCCCTTTATCCATTGAATCAGTGCTGCCCATCCCTTATATAGCTTGACCAAGCGGCATATACTACTTCTTTCGTCTGTCTCTTTCCTTCCCACTGTAAAGCGCTCAGGCTCTCCTGGGCTTTAAAGCGCGCGCTTGCTCCTATGGGCATCAGTTGACATCATTGGCTGAGTTACTCCTCTGATCGCGCTATGCTCCATTAATATGTATCATCCCACGCCCATAACTCACTACATCTCGCCACAAAATTGAAAAAATTGAAATTGAAATTGTAAAAAAATGTAAAAATTGTAAAATTTTGACTTGTTCCACATCTTAAAGCTTCATTGTAATGTGAGATCTATGAAATATAATAAATGATATGAAATGAAAAAAAAAAAAAAAAGAAGTAATATGAAACTGACATCGGGAAGATCATTTGTAGCAGCCTTGTATTTTAACTCTTGAATTGCCAGGAACCAATTTTAACAATAATTATTTCATATTAAAATTAATTATCTACCATTCAACATACATTCCACTCACTTTACACATCTACGTTCTTGAAGCAAGAACGAAGAGAGGTCAGACGAAAAACAAACGGCACTTCTGTAAAAATGTTAAAAAAAAGTGTAATGTGCTGTTAATGAACCCAATGTGTATTCTGTATGTTCTACGGTTATTAATAATGATTCATTGAATGTGAAGCAACATGGGAGCATACCAATGGCGGCTCACCTAATAAATATTGAGTTACAATGGCGATCTTTAATAAAATTGAAAATGTCTGTGTTAGAAAAAGTAGGGCATGTTAATATAAAGGTGTTAGCCAAAGACTGAATCTTGCATCATGTGAAAACCCAGTATTGTGGGAAACTCATAAACAAATATGTAACCGTGTAACTATCCATTGCGTTGAAGAGAACTTGAACAGGACAATACTTTGAAATAGATAACTCTCCATAACTTTGAAATAGCTCTTCGTCCGAAACCTGACAAATAGAGAAAAACAAACAAGACATTGGCTGCTGAATTCAGAATCGAAGGGCTATCTTCTGCATTCCATGTTTCCTATTTGGTGGCTTGAAAACCGAAATATCATTTACCTCTGGTTTTTATGATTTTAAAAATGTCTCAAGAATGGTGAAGGAACACTAAAATTTAAGGGTTCAGAGCCATAGCGGGCTAAGTGCCATTTATTAAAAACGGAGAAAGCAAGGGTTAAAGTGAAGTGAATGCCATAGTTTAATGAAAATTGACATAAAATTTATGGTTCTGAACCCTTCAATTTAACCTCACCACAAATGTGACAAGTCTGATATTGATTAGGAATTAAAAATTTCGGGCAATTAGAGAAGGAATATAACTATTTGGAAAATATTTTGAAACGTATTGTTGGATCAGTTAAGCTTAAGTTTTTGGCACTAAAGAGACTATTTTTTCGAGAGGACAGATAAGCATATCGGCAGTCTTAACAATGACAGAGCCATCGGCATAGCTCAGTCTACTTAAGTGCTTCCCTGCCGATCCGGAGTTGCACTCGGGCGCGGGTTCGATTCTCGCTTGGACAGATTACCTGATAAGATTTTTTCCCGAGATTTTCCCCAACCGTAAGTCGAATGTCAGGTAATCTATGGAAAATCCTCAGCCTCATCTCGCTATCACCAATTCTATCGACTCTAAATAATCTAGTAGTTAATACGACGTCGTTAAATAACCAAATTAAAAAAAATGGCTTTTCCCATTTTATTTGAATTTCTGGCTGCATTCGATCCTATTATAGCAGTACATATACCTACTGGCATCTATTAATGTGAGTTATGGGAAGACTTTATATCTAACAAAAACAGGATATTTCATTCATTTTCATTTAGTGTTCTGTCCAAGGGCAGGTCTTTCGCTGCAAAACCAGCTTTCTCCAATCTTTCCTATTTTCTGCCTTCCTTTTCGTTTCCTCATATGATCCATTTATCTTAATGTCGTCTATGATTTGATATCTTCTTCTACCCTAACTCTTCTCCCGTTCACCATTCCTTCCAGTGCATCCTTCAGTAGGCAGTTTCTTCTCAGCCAGTGATCCAACCAATTCCTTTTCCTCTTCCTGATCAGTTTCAGCATCATTCTTTCTTCACCCACTCTTTCCAACACAGCTTCATTTCTTATTCTGTCAGTCCATTTCACACGCTCCATTCTTCTCCATATCCACATTTAAAATGCTTCTATTCGCTCCTCTTCACTTCGTCGTAATGTCCATGTTTCTGCCCCATACAATGCCACAATCTATACAAAGCACTTCACTAGTCTCTTCCTTAGTGCTTTTTCCAGAAGTTCGCAGAAAATGCTCTTTTTTCTATTAAAAGCTCCCTTGGCCATTGCTATCCTCCTTTTGACTTTCTCATTTTACTGCTTATAATAGCCTACACCCCAAGTATTTGAAACTGTCCACTTGCTCTACTGCCTCATTTAGAATTCGCATCACTCCTCCCAGCCTCAAACAATATAATGAGGAACTAATTGTTACTTTAATCTTTAATGAGTGAATTTGTCGTTCAGGAAATTGCGAAGAAGATCGAACAAGCTAACTACAATATTTCGATATAAAGCCAGTCGAACGGTCTTGCCAAATGTGAGACATAAATCTGAAGACATATAGGCGAATGCAATACCAGTACTCAATGTTTTAAATAAATAAGACATTCTATATTCCAAACTGTAAACACCAATTTTCTGACTATATCAAACAAATCTGGTACATTACTCGGGATTTTAGGCAAGATTAAAGGAACTTTGATTTGTTAGTATAATTAATTTTATATAATTAGCCTTGTAGCGTTTTATATACTACATTACCTTAGGTAAATTTATCCATGAAGTGCAACAAAATAGCTTTGCTACAATCCAAACACAACCTTTCACTTTGAGTTGTAAAATGTAAAGAAATTGGGGATGAAAATGTCAACTGCTGAAAAATGTTATCGACTAAAATAGCGATGTTTAACCTTGTTATTTGCTTCCGGTTTAAATGCTAATAAATTAGGCCTATAACTTTTCGGTAGAATCCAAGATTCACTCGCTGTTTTTCAGACCAATATGTCGTCACGCACGATGACAATATTTAAAAATATGAATGTAATCGAGGGCTACCACTCCCAGTTTCCTTTCTCCCACCCTACATCACTCCACTCCCTCACATATTTTTCTCCACTTCTTTTTTTCTCCCTCTACCTGCTTTATTTTATTAACTATTTTATATTAAATTGAAACACATTGCTTATTCTTGAATATACCAGGATTTTTCCACGATCTGAACCGAGAACCTTTCGTTTAGTGAACTACTATCATAGCCATTATGCTAAGAATTCATTGATGAATAAATCCTTAAAAATTATACTTACACACAATTAACATTAAATACTTCGAAAGGTATTAAATATATGACTTTATCATTATACAGAACTGAATTTATTACTTTGCTATTACCCTTATTACAGTTAATATGGATCACGAAATAAATCACGAATTAATTACCTTATATTGCACAAGAAACTGTTATGATATATGTCCGAATGATGGCGTTACTACACTTATCCAGTATCAATTGTCTTACTATAAGTATCTATATTAAAACTATTCACTACACTACTCCCTTTAGTGTTCTATTAATCTTATTGAGATACAGATCTCGGATTTTATCTCTGCCGGTGGGCGAAGTCATAGTTTGCAGTGAAGAGGAAGAGGGACAGCAGGGGTTGTACTAGTCTGTGAAAAAACGTTCGCCCAAATGCTTAATCCTCAGTACCTAAGTATTTAGTTTCCCTACGGTCGATGCATACTTTTCCAATGCGTAAAATTCGTGCACTGTCCTCCTTATCATGCAGTGGTCAAAATCGTCCAAGTTCGTAACAGTCTTACGACATTCGCGATTTTTATCTGGTGTTGTGAACGAACTGGTTTACCCTTTCTCAATGGCGAATAGTTATTGCTTTATTACACGCACCGTTCTCTCCGATATGCCTGTGGCAGCCGCTGTCCCGTCTTGTAATTTAGTGACAAAAATATTGAAGTCACCACGAACTGAACAGTTTCAAGGAAAAATTGTTCCGGGGCCGGGTATCGATCCTGGGCCCCTTCGCTTAGCGTGCGAACGCTCTACCGACTGAGCTACCCCAGGAACCACACACGACACCGTCACAATTTTTCCTTTGTATCCACACAACTCAAATGAGCTGACAAGACGCCAGAACTCAACTATGAGTGCACACAAATACTGTGTGACTTAAATTGTGGCTTTCTGTTAACATACCTCCAGTAACGAATGTATTATGCAAATCTGACTTTCAGGAAAGGAACAATTGTGACGGTGTCGTGTATGGTTCCTGAGGTATCTAAGTCGGTAGAGCGTTTGCGCACTAAGCGAAGGGTCCCGGGATCGATACCCGGCCCCGATACCCGGCCCCGGAACAATTTTTCCTTGAAATTATTCAAACAGGGAGCTTCTATCTCAAAGCCAGATTTGCATCACCACGAACTGCTTCATTCTTCATAAACTTTAACACATTAGCCACCAACTCCCAACTTTGACCACTCAATTTTTTGGTTTTAACTTTGGACATGATCGGTGAAAAATTGAAAATTACATAAAATGACTACACACAATTCACACACTTTGAACTATTAGTAATTACGAAACTAAAGCATTAACTACTATAGGCTAAGCTAGACTTCTATAACACTATAATAATAATAATAATAATAATAATAATAATAATAATAATAATAATAATAACTATGGTTCACACCTGTGAAGTAACGGCTAGCGCATCTGGCCGCGAAACCAGGTGGCCTGGGTTCGATTCCCGGTCGGGGCAAGTTACCTAGTTGAGGTTTTTCCCTCAACCCAATATGAGCAAATGCTGGGTAATTTTCGGTGCTGGAACCCGGACTCATTCACCGGTATTAACACCTTCATCTCATTCAGACGCTAAATAACCTAAGATGTTGATAAAGCGTCGTAAAATAACTTACTATAATAAAAAATTAATAATAACTACAACTCTGGCAATATTGCAGATCCGAATCGATTTTCGACACACATTACTAACAGGGAGAACAGTTCTGTTGGGAGCAAGGCGATCAGATGTCCTTTGTTTTGCTGTATTAGTACTCAACGCCCTCAACCATGACAAGCGCTCGATTCCCAACTGCCATTCACCGGCAGAGATAAAATCCGAGATATCTAAGTTAAACTGTCACATTTTTATTAAAATAGTTTTTCTTTGTAATGTAATTGTGGACATACGTGACGTCATATTTGCCTAATTACGTCATCCAATTTCTTGATCAGGAAAACAGATACGCTTCCCTTAATTCTACCTTCTTTTCCATTATCCTCTGAAATATAAAGATTTAAGACGCTAAGTTCATTTTTGTGCTTTAGCTGACAATGTAAAGAAAGATTAAACAATAAGAATATTATAATATTAAACTATCACACAATAAACAAACAACGCCATTACCAGGGAATAAATGTGTCAAATGTAAAATTGTAATAAATAACAAACCATTAGAATAGGGTGACCAGATATTTGTTGATCAAGAAGAGTATATACAGGTACGCAGGGGCGTACAGAAGGGGGGAGGAGTTACCGGATTTCAATCCCCCCCCCCCTTTGGACTTAAAAAAATGACACATTTAGATTTGAGTATTTTTTTATCCATCATCGTTTTTCCTTTATAATTTTTCATTGTCACAGTAACAAAATCTACATCGACATAAGGCATAGTGCTCCTATCCCTCCTTCAATATAATCTCTGTGCTTGGTGTTGCGGCATGTTCGAATTATAACAATGCTATCTTTATTATAAAGAGACTTACCGTCTAGTACGGACCTTATAATAAAATGAATCCAACCAAATATAAAATTTAACTTCTTGTGAAACATATTGAAAAGGTTGTTTTGACAGTTCTGTAGTGCACTGTGGATTTTAAGAGCGGTATTCACCAGTTCTTTAGTTTAAGTTCTGACTACATTGTGAAACGTTCGTTTAACATTTTGTGCATTTGATATGGTAATTATCTATAAGTACTGGTTTTGGTTTTTTATGAAATTAATATTTTTAAAACTTTGTGATTATGATTCCTAATGTGGACACACTTAGAAAAAGTGAGCGGAAAACAATCATAGTTTAGATTTATTATATTTACATACTTACGGATATCAGTCGATTGGAAGTGGTGGTCAGCCATTTTGATGTTTACAACAAGACAGGAACCGTTCGCTTTGGCGCATGCGCTGGCCAGTCACGGAGTGCCGGCCGGTGTGGTGTGACGTTTACGTGAATTTATTTTCGCATGTACATTCTACATCAAATCAAGCAGTTTCCTTCGTGCACTTTTCACACATCTTTCATTTATACGAAAGTGTAGGTTTGGTTAGTTACTGTCGCGAGTCGGACATGTATAAGTCGATATTTGATGACGTCATAGTAATTCGATATTCGATTGTTTTCAATTTGTCTCTGTCACTTTGACATTAGTTCTGGTAATGGAAAGAGCGTGTAATTCTACGTCTGTGTTGATGCTGTATTTACAGATATCGGATATTAAGCAGAGTTCATGTTCAAGAAGACATCGCAGATCATCGTGAACGCATGCATTATTTTTTCATGGAAGTGGAAGAAATGTATTCAAGTCTTCATTAAAGTGCGATAAGTGATCATAGTTTGCTATTTACTGAACTGTTTCGTTGTTGACATAGGTTAGGTTAGGTTAGACTATATAAGCTTAGGAACGTTAAGTTTTTATTATGAAATGAAATATAGCTTCGAAGTTGTCTATATTTAACGTTTTTTTTTTTCTTTTTTGATTTTGTGAATTTTTTGTATGTTAAATTCACTTGCGAAAATTGGGAGTTATTTATTTAATTTTTTTGTACTTTAAGTTTTTCGAAATTTTAACGCTTTCCGCTCATTTTTTCATAGTGTTTTAATTTTTGGAATTTTTTTTTTCTCGAAAAGACAGAACAAGTACTTACAGATATTTACCAATAATAATAATAATAATAATAATAATAATAATAATAAAAATACACAAAATTTAAAATAGCTACTGGTAATATAAATTATAAACAATTTTAATAAATACCCCTTTGACAAAATTCTTCGTACTCCACTGAAGGTACGGATACACAAAACATTGGAAATATATTGAAATAATGAGGAATTTTACTGATTCTACCGTGGGAGCCTATAAAACAGGAACACGGATTCAAATTACCTACTTGTGGATCTGATGTCATGCGAACAGTTGACTTACTTATCGTGTGGGATATTTTGCCTTCTTGAGTATGTTAAGACCATCCTTTATTGTCAGTTTAAGGTCTTCACAGATCATGGGTACAATCAATTTTACTTTCATTACTTGAACCACTGTTGACTCCAGAATTTGGCTTTTTTCCTACCCATCAGTGATGGCGGCTGATGCTGAAAATCTTGTGGGTGGTGTAAGAACTTATACGCTAATAAAAAAAGAACAAATGAATGAAAGAAAGAAAAAATTACACTACTCACTCAGTGGCGAAAGATGAAGTCCACACCACGATTCCTCTTACTGCAAATCACACTGGCGTTGAACAGCTCTACGTTGGAAGATTTCTCAATTGGAAGCATTACAAGTGCACTTTCCATGTCTGTTGTGTTTTTCTACATATTCGTAAGAAGTGCAATATATATACATTACGTAAAACACTAAGATCTAAAAGTTTATTTTCACAATTTCACTGTATTTTTTAATTAACACAGTAAGTCCTAGATCTGTCACACAGTTACTCCACGCATCACTGTTGCCAAAAAGTAGACATCACATGAGACCATCCCTGATTTCACAACCACATACCCATTCCTGGTCATACACCTTTCTACTGAACTTGCGTGTGTATGTTGATTTGACACGCTTTTTGTTTTAAATGAACGTCAGATGTAGTCTCTGTAGGCCTAACTAGTTCCTTCATATCAATCATACAGTATGTATTTTTTTTTTAATTTACTGCTTTAGATAGGTATTTTAAATGCTCCCAGAATTCTCCATCACTTAACAGTAGGCCTATCATATACCAATCACAAAACTACAATACAATTAAGGCATTCTGAATTGATGCAATTTCACCAGCAAATTTACACTGTTTGTGATTCAAAACATGCACACACATACTCATCGATCAACAGCTAATATTAACCCCGCGAAAATTTGATAGTGGTACCAACTGTGATTTCTTCAATATTTCTTACACGTATTCAAAAACAGCTAATACTGTATATTAGCATATTTTTAAAAAGGCTTTTCATATGTCTCTAAAAATTGCTAAGTGGCTATATCACGAATATAAAACATATTACGAGTATATTGTAGTCAAATGAAGACTAAAAAATATCGATCTAACTATAAAACAACTATCGCCACCTGTGCATTCGAGCTAGGGAACTCACAGCGGGTGACATGATGGGGAAGGGGCAAAGAGAATTACTACGCACGCGCAAAGTGAGTTTCCTAGTCTCATGACGTCATGAACCTTCTAGCATGTGAAATCCCAAAATATTGGAGAGACAAAATGGTGTATATGAATGACGATAAAAATAAAGAAATCCCGTACAGTTTTAAATATAAAGTTTTCTTTTTAACTACTTCAGTCCTTGAGAGAAAAATAAATTCCAACCCCCCCCCCCCGATTTTTGCCCAAAATGAGTGGAAAACGTTAAACTTTGGAATAAGATGAAAAAAATCTAAAAACTCCCAATCTTCGCAAGTAAATTCAAAACACAAAAAAATTCGCAAAACCAAAAAAGAAAAAACTTCAAATATAGACAACTTCAAAGCTACATTTCAATTTATAATAACCAACTTAACATTCCTAAGTGAATACAGTCTAACCTAATCTATGTCAACGACGAAACAGTTCAGTAAATGACTACGATCACTTAGCTTACATTAATGAAGAGTTAAACACATTTCTCCCAGTTCCTTGAAAAAATAATGCATGAGTTCACGATGATCTGGGTATGCCCCCTTGAACATAAACTCTGCTAAATATCCGATATCAGTAAATACATAAGTACGACATACACATCATCACGAGACGTAGAACCACTTTGGCTGTCTGCGCATGCGCGGACTTGGTTAATAAAAACCTAAACAAATTAACCAAACCTAACCTTCGTATAAGCACGAAGAGAACTTCTTGATTTGATCTGGAATGTACACACGAAAATAAATTCAGGAAAAGATCACGCTGGCACTGCATGACAGGACCGCGTATGCGCCACAGCCAAACTGTTCCTGTCGCGAGCCGCCCTCTTATTAAACATCAAGTAGTAGGTTATTTTACGACGCTTTATCAACATCTTAGATTATTTAGCGTCTGAATGAGATTAAGGTGATAATGCCAGTGAAATGAGTCCGGGGTCCAGCACCGAAAGTTACCCAGCATTTGCTCATATTGGGTTGAGGGGAAACCCCGGAAAAAACCTCAACCAGATAACTTACCTCGACCGAGAATCGAACCCGGGCCACCTGGTTTCGCGGCCAGACGCGCTAACCGTTACTCCACAGGTGTGGATGTTATGTTTTATTTAACGACGCTCGCAACTGCAGAGGTTATATCAGCGTCGCCGGTTGTGCCGGAATTTTGTCCCGCAGGAGTTCTTTTACATGCCAGTAAATCTACTGACATGAGCCTGTCGCATTTAAGCACACTTAAATGCCATCGACCTGGCCCGGGATCGAACCCGCAACCTTGGGCATAGAAGGCCAGCTCACAGGTGTGGACATTACACATCAAACACAGCAACATGGCTGAGGACCACTTCTAATGGGCCGATATACGTAAATATAATAAATCTACACTAAGATTTTTAAAAAGATCTTCCTGTCTGTCCGATATAGAAATTGTTGCAGCTATTACATGTGAGTTTGTATATACCTGTCAGGTTGTACTCGTACTTATATTCGAGTAGGCTTTCACTGCCGGCGTCAATAGGGAAAAATTTTTCGGGCTATCAGGCCGTTTTGTTCACTGCTGTGGTGAACATCTTCAATGGTGTAGAGTACTGGTGTGGCTGGTTCTGCTGTGCGTGCGGCACGCATTATTATTATTATTATTATTATTATTATTATTATTATTATTATAGGCTATACTAGCGCTCAGGTAGTTCCCTCAATACTCTGCTTATACACCGTGCATATACGAATCTGACGGGTTAGGTTTGGTTAGTTTAGGCTTTTGTTATGTCTTGCATATACGATCAACTGCATTTCCATTTAAAAAATCCCGTTGAGGTCCACGAAGAGGTGCACTGCATTGCATCTGAAGCAGAAGAATTAGAAGAGCGGGCACTGTGTCTCTAGACAAGACTAATAGTAAAGTCTTCATACTGGACCCAACTGTTAAGTTTGAGATGAGCCAGACCCAACCATTTGAGGTCAACAAAGAAAAACAACAAATTTATGAGCTTACTATTCCGTATTTTCGATTACCACCACCACCAATAATAATAATACAGTACTTACCTGCGCACTTAAGCCTATATACAGTTACAACAGCGAATAGAGAATGATTCCCTGTTTCTTCTGAGGTCCGGATTGATGATAATATCACAATACAGGGGGCTTTGGGGCCCAAACATTTGGTTGAGTAAGACAGGTGCTGATCTTACTTACGGTCATACTGAGTAAATGGTCAGACAGACTTACTGTATCTTTTAACATACAATTAGGAAATAACTTAGCTGTAACCTTGAACAGTGTCTGTCTGTCTTACTCAGTATAATTGTATAGAAGTATAGATATAGAAATTGAATAATTACAGAAAAGTAACTATGGCGTATATTAGCATGAAATAGCTTTGTATTTCCATGTATTTTTTTCAACCAGTGGAATATCTACAAACAATATATTCACATAGGAATCAAACCCGAGCCAGCTAGTCTGAAGGCAGATACACTATCACAGAGCTAAATCGGCGGACCAGTTTCAAATGTTTCCAGAAGACATATTTTAACATGAGTATCAACATAGGCACTGTCTCTATGGCGCGAAGGTACTTGGATCCCCTAAAAAATTTCATTACCTGGAGCCAACCTCCACCCCCACCACCAATATTCCCAAGTAATAATATGTAATATATTCCCGCAGCTGGTAAGTGTAAGTGTATTTTAGTTATGGGTGTGCAGGACTGATATCGTGTCAAGTTCAGAGAAGAAAATTCTGTAAGAACTGATGGTCATGTCGACTGATATTAGCAACACGAATTCTTACTTATCTGGAAATTGTCTGCGTCCATATGGTGGCAGACCATATTAATATACAATATCCAACTATTTCCCTAGCATACCTGCAGTCTTATTATCCCTGCAATCAGAGCTGTTGAATAAGATAAAATGCCGCAGCTTAGAAATATGAACACTTTCATTTCTTCAGATTAAGCTTAAGGATATTTATGAGCACATAAAAAAACTGTGGTACATGAAGCTGCCAAAGAAGCACTTGGCTTGGAAAGAAAATTAAATACAAATCTATACAATGGATGACTGGAGAAGCCAAAGATATAATTAGAAGGAAAAAGGAGGCTTATAAAATCTGGCTACGATCCAAGAGACCAGAAGATCTGAAAAATTATAAGGAATTAAAAAAAGAAACAAAAAAGATCGTTAGAAAAAGTAAGGAATAATCCTGGAATAAAGTATGTGCAGATATTAATCACACATTAGGATATAAGAGATCAGCTCAAGCATGGCAAACAATAAGACGTACGAGAACATCCACAAGCAACTCATATGCACCAGTAATCCTTTATCAAAATGGGCGCAGTATTTCTAGCAATTGTTAAATGAAGAGAGACTGTAATATAAGCAAGATACAAATGATGATTCAACCACTATAAGTATGGTAGATTCCATACTAGAAAGTGAAGTGAGAGATGCACTGGTTAGATGTAAAAATGGTAAGGTAGCAGGACCAGGAGGCATAATTATTATGAAACTGTGGAATTACAGTGGTGCTCAAATGTTAAGGGTAATAACAAAGATGCTAAACCAAATATTAGGAGATGTAATTCCCAGTGATGGGTCACAATCTTACTTAACCCCAATCTTGGAATGTAGGCTTTCACGGCCGGCGTTGATAGGATGTGTATTTTCCGGGCTAGAGGGCCGTGGTCTCACTGAAGATGTCCACCGGAGCAGTGGACGAAACGTTTGTTTGTAACACTGACAGACCACGGCCCTCTAGCCCGGAAAATACGCATCCTATTAACCCCAATCTTTAAGAAGGGTAATAAAACTGACCCCGCTAACTATAGAGGAATAAGTGTAATGCCATCTATGAGTAGATTGTTCAATGAGATCATTACAAAGCGGTTAGAAGATGTATCACTCCTTACATGTCCGATGATCAAGCAGGCTTTACCGTTGGAAAATTTTGTTTGGACTACATATTCTCCTTGAGACAGATAGTGGAAAAGAGGGTAGCTAAAGGCCAAGAAATGCATAGGATATTTGTGGATCTTGAGAAAGTCTATGACTCAGTTCCAATCAATAAACTATGGAACTCAATGAAGGGAATGAATATTAATGAATCACTAATTAATCTTATTAAAAGATATAGCTGTAAAATGTGGCAGATATCTATCATATGATTTTGCTATATCCAAAGGTTTGAGACAGGGATGCGGAATGTCCCCTACCCTATTTAAAATCTATCTGAAGTATGTGTTGAAAAATTGGAATACTACATCTTGTAGACCAATGGATATTCTGATAGGGGATAAGGTCATCCATTGTTGTATCAGAGTGCCTGGGGAAAACCTAGGACAATGGATCACTAGTGTATAGGATATTTGGTTACCTCTTACATTACAAGAAAAGTCACCTTCGAATTAGTAATTTAATAAACTGTAGAAACAATAAAAAGTGTAGGAAATATTACTAGAACTATATAACAAAATAACTTATAACTAGAATAATAAACTGATTAGTGAAACTTCTCCAGACGACCACCCCTATTCCCGTCCACTATTATCTGGCACAGAATATTGTTCCCATAAGACTAATGTATTTTGTCCCCCTTTAAGAAGACCACCCCTTTCCCCGACCAACGACCGTGGATTCTGATCGCGACAAAATTGGTTTTCTCCCTTTAAGACGATCAGAATTCAAAATAAAATCGGAAATACTGTAGTATTTTTCCTATACAGTATTCTTAGAATTAAAAAAACAGATGCTTCATTCTCGCCCTGCCCGCAGACCGCTTCCAGTCATTCTATCGGTCGTCTCATGTAGTTGTATTGTGTCGTCTTTAGAATTTTAAGAATAATGGCATTTCAGCTCCAGCGAGGAATAATAAAGCCAGGTTCAAGGTTACTGCTAAGTTATTTTCGTAATTGCATGTCAAAAGATACAGTAAGTCTGCCTGACCATTTACAATATCATAAGAAAGATGGATTTGTAGAAGTTTTTACAATACAATACCCTAACAAGTTCTTGGCCTACCTGACAAACTGGATTTAAAAGGGCAATTAAAGATGCTCTTGGCAGTATTGAATTGCATAGATCTCTAGCTCTTGAATTAGGAATTAAAAAGCTTTATGATTTAATCGATCTCCAATATTTATGGCCACTAATATTCATCCTATATGATTAATTGAAGAATATGTTAAGATTTTTCGGATTGAAATTTGATTTAATCCACCAATAGATCCAATAGTAACTGATATTAAAATAATGGTATTTATGGTTATTGAATATCTCGTAGATAGTTACTACAAACAAAATCCGTCCAATTTCTGTACACAGACAAGTAGATAACTTGTCCAAAACCACTTTTTTCGATATCGGGATGATGAAAACGTATATTTCCACTAATATCTCGATTTTTGCATGCCAGTACTTTTCCTGTATACTTCCTATAATGAGAAAATAAAAATTGTAATAATGTAATCCTGTGTAGTAGGGATTTTTCAAGTTACCAACTTCCAAAACAATCACAGGATCCACTCAGCCTCCTACCAAATTGAGTACCAGGTCTCTCCCAGGAATGAAAAGACGGTCAAAGCATGATGCTGCTCATTCTAGTACTGAGGTCATGAAAGCATGACCTGCTTTGCCTCCATGCCCATCATGCACCTTCATGGCATCTAAAAAGGATACACCTTTTACCTTTAATGGACTTACTTCATATTGTGGGACTCTGTTACACAAAATTATTATGCATTTTGCTTACACAACTTTTAACACTACATAACTGAGGAATATAATATATGGTGATTATTTTCACGTGTTAATATTGAACTAAGTTTATAAATACCTAGTTGAATAGTTTCAGCTTGGGAGCCATCTTCAGAACTGGTAAGGTCCTTGCGTCTTCCGGTGTCTTCATTTGGTTTGCTGGAGGTGCGTTTTTGTTGCGTAGTGTCTGAAATTCAGTTGTGTGCTGAGGATTTGTTGTGGGTGTGTTTTGTGTATCTGTATATTTCATATTGTTCTAGTGTGTTTAGTAGTTTCTGGTTTTCAGGTTGGATATGTAGAATTTTCATGTCTGTGTTTATGTTGTTGTAGGTGTGGTTGGCATTTGTGTTGTGTTCTGCGTATGTGGAAGTGTTGTGTGATTTTGTTATGACTGTGAGTGTTCTTTGTAACGTGTTTGAAATTATCTGCTTCTTGTGTGTTTGGTTTCTGGTTTTTCAATTGAATATGTAGAATTTCCATGTCTGTATCTGTAGGTGTGGTTGGCATTTGTGATCGGACAGATATGCAGATCATTTAAAACACATTACAGAAAACACATCACAACCATAACCAAATCACACAACACTTCCACATACGCAGGACACATCATAAATGCCAACCACACCTACAGCAATATAGACACAGACATGGAAATTCTACATATCCAACCGAAAAACCAGAAACTAAACACACTAGAACAATACGAAATATATAGATACACAAAAGCATACCCACACAAATCCTCAGCACAAAACTGAATTTCAGAACTCCACACTGCACAACACAAATGCATCTCCAGCAAACCAAATCAAGACACCAGAAGATGCAAGGACCTCACGAATTCTGAAGAAGGCTCCCAAGCTGAAACTAGTCAACTAGGTATTTATAAACTTAGTTCAATATTAACACGTGAAAGTAATCACCATATAATATATTATATTCATAAAATTATTAGCTCAAGCTTATTCCCAAGATATGTTAAAGGTAAATAAAACATTTCTTCAAATATGAGTATTTACTCTCACTGTTGATAATGTTGAAATCCAGAATAAAATACTAGCGTTTTTCCTTTGATGCAAAATAATGTTATATTACATGTAAATAATGTCAGTTGGAAGGGTACATATTTAAATTGTGATATGACAGCATACGGTATTCATTTTTACTTACAAGATCAATTAAATTTTAGAATACTGGTACCGGTATGGAGTATTTAAAAATACTTTAAATTTATTTTGCAGTTCATGTGAATGTACAAAATGCACCAACAGAAAAATAATAAATTTAGCACATGTACTTACATACTTATAATGAAACAGAAGAGTAAGATATATTCCCTAAATTGTGAGCAGGAAACTGAACCAACCAAATAAAATTATATTCATATTGAAATCTTTATTTCAAACATATAACATATTTATGCATCAATGTGAATGAATGCTGTGCGGTATCACTTTTTAAAAATCAATGAAGAAGTAGATAAAATTACAGTAAATTTATTGTTCAAATAATTAATCTTGAACTCTGTTACACGTCACTAGTTGCATGTTTCTAGCTTGAGACATCACCATGCAAGAATGAAGTACAGGAGTCAAGTGCTTATTATATGCAACATTGTAAAAAGAAACTTCCTATGTAAATTTATCCACAAGAACACAAACTTGTCAGAAAGGTCCAATTTGTTGTTCATCTATATTCTATGGGCTGGTTTTCATTTAGAAAAAAGTATTAAATAATTTTAACATTGCTGCCAATATTACACACAACATACAGCCTTCTATAATCACACACAACAAAAGTTACAATAAATTACCTTTTAACCATCTTTAAAATCGTTTTGCAGCAAAGATATTACATGATTCAACACTGATTACCGAAATGTAAATATCTTATGAAAATGTGATACAGTACTTTTATGATTAAGTACAACATTCGGCTAAAGAAAGATTATGTTATCTTTATATTATTGTATGTGATTACAGAGAGATATATGTTGCACGTAATATATACTAGAATTACACTGGAGGAGAGAAATGAACAATATTAAATTAACATTGCCTATAATCCACGCGCACACACATTCACACATACATCCGTCTATCACTTCGAACCATTTGTACAACCACAGCAACTCGAGTATAGTGTATTTACTACAGCCCCATATCTTTAGTTAATTATTAACATCACAATTTTTCAATTAAAAATACAGCTACGGTACTTTATAAAATGATATGGCTGCTTCACATGTCAAAATAAGCATTACTTCAAGAATATGGTTAGAAAATAAAAGACATGAGCACTTTCTTTTATATGGAAATTATATAAAAAACATTTTGAAACGATTTATCAAATATTTTTCACAAAAGACCATCATAAACTTATCTGATTTTGATATAATAGCACGATATTTTTATTTCATTTCATAATAAACGTTTTCGGTTTTTTAAAAAACCATCATCAGATTATCATTAACCCTTAAATTGAACAGTTGTTACATTATAAGCATTGAAAGACAATGAGTTACATAAAAAGCAAATCATATTGAAAGTGTAAAATCATACAAAGGAATGAATATCATAAAACATTAAATGTATGTATGCTGTATATTTCACATAATTTTCATATTGGACCTACTAAGAGATTTTAATTTTAACAATTTAAAATTTGTATATACATTTAATGTTTTATGATCTTCATTCCTTTGTATGATTTTATACTTTCAACATGATTTGCTTTTTATGTAACCCATTGTCTTTCAATGTTTATAATGTAACAACTGTTCATTATACATTTATCATGAAATGAAATAAAAATATTGTGCTAGTGTATCAAAATCAGATAAGTTTATGACGGTCTTTTGTGAAAAACATTTGAGATAAATCAACACAACTTATCAGATCCAACATGGGTATTAAATTTTTAAATGAAATAAGAATTTTTAATTTTGGACCAATAGCTTTTCTGTTGGTGCAAATGCTTATTAATCTTTATTGAGGTAAGAAAGGAATTTGCGAAATCATATACTGCAATAGAGCTACAATAATCAATTATGACTATTTCAAAATTAAAAATGTTTAAATTTAAATTCTGTCTTCGAGAGAATTCTTATTGAACACGACTGATATGAAATCCAGAATACATGCTTTTTTGTTATTAGTCTGCAATAAGGAAAATGCCGAAGACTCGAGAACTATAGTTGGCACTTCCCATCCACATATAGCATTGCCACTCTTTTATATGAAATGTATTGTATAGATACTTCTAGCTCATTCACATAAAGTTTACTAGACATTACATTCCTGGCCTCTGCTACACTAACAGTGTAAATTATTCTATGCCCGACAATATAATGAAGATGGGCAGCAGAGACAAATTTTGATATGGACGATAAATGGTTAGTAAATTATAGCATACAAGTTGCCATTTCAGTCAGACACAGAGTTATTTTACATGTCATAAATCTATGACATGGAACCCTGAACTTTACTTTCCTTCTGGAGAAAGTAATGCTAACAATTTTCATTGCCCTTTAATATATTGTCCTCCATGAGGTTTGAATTTATTAACTTCGGATCTAATGTTAATCACTCGACCACAGAGGACGATTAAAGAACTGATTTATACTCCAATACAAATTATCAAAACGAGGACATATGGAAACCAACAAACTAAGGACCAATTAATGAACAAATTAAGGAAAGTGACAATGGATTGGTCATACATTGGTAAAGTCACACAGAGCTGTTGAAAGATCGGCACTAGATTGGAATCCACAAGGAGCAAGAGATGTGGTCGCCCAAGAAAGACATGGAGAACTGTCGAAGAAGAATCCATGAAAATTGGTAAAACGTGCAATGAAGTGAAGAGGTTGGCTGCTAATGCTGCCTATGCTCCACTTAGGTGCAATAGCAAGTAGGTCAAGCCAAATCCAATACAAATACTTTCGCCCTAATTTATTTAAGAATGCTCTTCATAAGGAATAAAATAATTTGTATCGTAACTATAATGAAATAATTTGTGATAATAGATCAGAATACACAAGAGCAGAGTGAAAATGAATTAATGATATATGTTCTTATACACTATTAGAAGTGGATTTAACATAATACAAATATATTATACAGAGTGCAACAATGTTGAAACTATTTCAGGGATGGATTCAGGACTTTAAAATAATAAAGAAAGAGCATATAAACAAAGCTCCAATTTTTTTCCAAGTTACAGACAATTTTTCTGTTGCAACAATTACTTGCATACACAGAGTGAGCATTATTGGTCCCATTCAAGTGTGCAAACAATGCTCTTATGACATTTAACCTTCCATTGGTCGCTACATTGTAATGATACGAATCAGTCGCAATGTATCATATTGATACATTTCACTTTGGCCTAAAATAATGGCTATAAAATTTATGGTATTTATTGACATTTATTTTTGTTATATGAGGTGCGCCCATAAAGTAACATTCCCACTTGTCCCACAGCTAGCAAATCATATTATGTTGCTCGAAGCAACTGCATGCACGTGATAGAGTAATGTCCTGGCATGGTGCATGCACTAGCAGTAGCTTCGTTGCATTGGTTGAAGATGGACGCTCCTATTCCAGCTCCTGCCGCATATGAAGTGCGATCAGTGATAAAGTTTTTGAATGCACAGGGATAGCGCCGATTGAAATTTATCGTCAGCTGTGCCAGGTCTATGGGCCTAATATCATGAGCAAGCAGATAGTGCATTGCTCCACAAGGTTGTCTGTGATAATGACTGGCCTCCCACTGCGCTCCTCGTCATGCACATTTTGGCATCCTGCTGAAAATTGTCTACACCAGCAATGCACCATCTGCTTGCTCATGACATTAGGCCCATAGACCTGGCACAGATGACGATAAATTTCAATCGGCGCTATGCCCTGTGCATTCAAAAACTTTATCACTGATCGCACTTCACACACAGCAGGAGCTGGAATAGGAGCGTCCATCTTCAACCAATGCAACGAAGCTACTGAGAGCACTCGGGAAGTTCCACTAGGGCATGTGCCATGCCAGGACATTACTCTATCACGTACATGCAGTCGTTTCGCGCAACATATGGTTTGCTAGCTGTGGGATGAGTGGGAAATTTACTTTATGGACGTGCCTCGTACACTTTAATATGTTTATTTTCACTTGGTAATAAATATATTTATTAATATTTATATTGTTATCTTTTATTTAATATCTGAAAAGTTCACATCAAAATACATGAACATGAGTAATAGCATTGGTCACAATGTATCAAAATGATACAAAGAATCTGAGAAAGTGTGTCGTATACATATTTTAGTGACTGCAATATTCTTTTTATCATTAATTTATTATTTATTTTCAAAATATAAAGTATAACTGTAAATAGATTGCACAATAAAATAATCACCACATAACTTTCATTACTGGTACCAGTTTTATTCTAAAACTTGAGACAAATATTCAGAAATAATAAAAATAATACAAACTACTAAATAAAGAATAAACACAAAAGTAAAGTTTAGCTTACTCAGAGAAACATAAAATATCGGTATGTCAGTATTATACTGTCCATTACATTATCAGTCAACACTCAAGGAATCTTCTTTATCTTGGCAGCTGTATGATTGCCACAGATACATCGTTTACAATTCTTGCAAATGGTCTTAATTAGCCTTGTCTTCCAAGACGTGTGACACAGGATGCAGAGACGCCGTTTTGCAGATGGAGTGGAATTTTTTTCTCTCATAGTTGGTCCGGTTTCCTCAGCAAGTTATTGTTCACATCAGGTTCTTCATCAATTCCACTCACCTCAGAATCAGAATTACCCATCCTTCCTTCTTCTGGCTCATCATCCGCATCTGTATCACCTTCATCTTGAAAATCCTCTTTTAGTGCGGGATTTTCGTCCTCTACATTGTTATCATAGATTAAATTTAGGAAAACTTTTAAATCGCCTGGATCTTCTAAATTATACACTTGCCTCTGGTCCAGTTACACTATATGTTGCAATGTATCAATCTGATACAAGACGCGTGCAGTCACACAGCCTAACGGCTAAAGCAGTTGAGCGACACTGACTAGTATTATTCTGAATATGGGAAGGCATTGTAATGGGAAAGTCGCAACAATTGAAATTTAAAAATTGGCGGTAGAAAAAAGGAAGCTTGTATCAATCTGATACACATGTGACCAATGGAAGGTTAAACAAGACCTGGTAGTGGTCTTTGAATGATTCCTGTTGATTCTCTTAATAAGAGCTTTACAATTGATGCTTATTATTAATTATAATGAAGCCTTACTCAAATCAGAAGACAGCAGACATGCATCCAATTTATGGACTTTGGAATACAAAGCAATTGGAACAAATGTCTGTAAGTACTAAAATCTTTCACAAGATACATTAACAGTTTATAAGCAATTGTTTATTTCACACCAATTGGTGATAAATTTAGACATTAGATTCATAGACACTAAAAGTTGAGAGTATACTAGAATAGATGTCGTGTCTCTTGCAGATTTCCAGGTCTGATTCACAAGTCTCCGAAATCTAAAAAATAAGTTAATGAGTCGCATGGACTGAATTTTGTAAACTGCGCATTGACATGTGACAGTTAAGACCATTAACGGTATCAAAATAACATAAAGACAATACAGGGCTACTACAAAAGAATCATTCGTTTTCAAACTGCTATATTCTCCAAAGTTTTACTCGTACAACAATGAGTGATACATCAAAAGAACCGGAAACACCTGGTTTGCATTGTGTACACCAGTTGGCAGCACGAGTGTAGTGCCTGCACAAAATGGTGACAAAACAAGAAAAGAGTTTTTGTGTGTTGGAATATGCGAGATGTATGTCTGTTATAACAGTACAACCCACATTGAGACGAGAATATGGACACGAACAGCCATGTAAACAGAGCATTTTGCGGTGGTATCGGCAATTCAAGAGCGTGTTGGTGCAGATGACCAACCTCTGTTCCCTTGGCCCCCCAGGTCACCAGACCTAACGCCATGTGACTTCTACCTTTGGGGGTGCATTAAGGACCGCGTCTACGTACCTCCACTGCCACAAACACAGCTCAGGAAGCACATCAATAATGCAGTAATGGCCATTGTCAGGACAATGCTACACAATGTGTGGAACGAACTGGACTACCACCTGGATGTATGTCGTGTCACCCGAGGGGCACATATAGAATATTTGTAGAGTGTGGGAATAAATGTGTTGCGTGTACGGTTCTTTTTATGTATCACTCATTGTTGAATGAGTAATACTTTGGAAAATATAAGCGGTTTGAAAACGAATGATTCTTTTGTAGTAGCCTTGTATTTTGTTAATGGTCATAACCATCAGATACATATCAGCAAATGGTTTACAAGATACATGTTGCAGTCCATGAGACTTATTAGCCTATTGTTAGACTTCAGGTACTTGTGAATCAAGCCTAGAAATCCTCCCAACTGCCACCACATGTACCCTAGTATACTCGGTGACATTCTTAGCATTTAGTACCAATAAATCTGATGTGTAACTGATAATGAAATGATTGGTTAACATGGGCACAAAGCTGCTAGTGAATCCAACAGACATCTGGAATCTTTGAGTGAATAAGGAGTTGTATGGCGAGATGTTCCTGGATGACCATTTTGAGCATTTATTGTAACACCGAGTTTTTAACTAGGTACCAGTAGTTAAGGAAACAAAAAGACTGTACTCAGAAGCAAGGAGGAAATCAGACTATAATTACATGAAACTTGTCTTAACCCACTTTAGGTGCTGAATCCCTTATGACATCTCTTTTATTTATGTTAAAAATCTTTCATTGTGATGAACTCAATACCCTGGAGAAAAAGTTCTGTATAGGATCTATGGAATGAAATCTATGATCGAGTTGCAGCAGTTGCACATGCTACTCCCTGCACATCACAAACTTGTCGCCCAGGACAAGGGAGAAAAGCACAAGAGTTACGTAGTACAGTAGATTGAATAGCAACGTGATCGTGTTTGTAGAGTGTTTACACTTCAACTACTATATTATGTTCCAATTTTTATCTTCAAACATATTTTTTCTTTTAAAAGCATTTTTTTAAATAAATAACAATACTATATCTCTACATTTACTACGAGAAATGACAAATACTTGTAGTATTAATGTTTTATTGTTTCCCACACTGTCCCGTATCTTGGTGATGCTACATCCCAACCGCACTTATCCCAGTGCTGAAAAAAAAAAGAATTAAAAAAAATTGTATAATCACGATTCCGTTGCCACAAGCTTGCTGCTGGAAAGAAGCTGCAGAGATTTGTGCAGGCAGACGCTTGTATTTTTTTTGTTTATTTAAATGTATTTTTTTCTTTACTAACTTAGTAACACTCAAGTTACAGAGACATTACATTATACAATTGGTATATAACTCTATGTACAGGTATATAGCTTCTTTTTTTATTGAAACCTACTTTTACATAGCTATAGCAACGTGCTTTGGGAGTAAGAGTGAGTGAGAGAGTGAGTGAGTGAATATCATGGACAAGTAATACAGAAATTAATTGTTCTTTTAAAAAATTCAAATTTACAACAACTGTGTTCTTCCATTTTTTTCTCTCTTTTTTTGATTCCTTCTTTATACAATAAGAGTAAAGACAGACCCACATAAATTCCTGCATAGTGAAATGACACTATTTTACTTTTTTATGGCAGAAAACTACGATTATTTGCTAACGGCTCCAAGTAATTTCTCCATTGATTGTTCCGTCATGCTTTTGAGGTAATGGTCAAAGAGGTCGTGTCCAGCCCTCAAATCTCGTTCTAGATTACTAACGACTGGCCGTCAGCAGAATGAAGGACTATCACTCAACTTGCGAAGTGGTACTATTGAGGGGGAAAGCTTTACAAATGTACATGTGCAGTGTTATAAACATAACCACTTAACAGCTTCCATTGCTGCAGTGTAAGATGTTCTTCACTGTTGCCAAAAAGAACAGTTTCTGTCATATTTCGTCAACTTCCTGGACCATTCAAGCAATACAAAATGCGATGTTATCTAAATGTATTTTGTCATTTCTTAATTGCCATTGCTGGTCCATTAAGAGACAAAATTATCGTATCAATTTTCACAAAAACATTTTTAAACTCATTATGTCTATCTTTTTCCAATCACTTGGAAGAATTTTCTTATCCTTGTCACACCTTTGATTTTTTTTTATATAATGGTGGCCGTACCACATTCAGTCCCTAAAATACTGCAGTCTTTTTTTTAAGTGTTAACATACCTTACATACAGAACAACAGTTCAAAACTCTTTCTGTGCAACTCAACGTGTAATCAGACACGAATGATAAATGGTATTATCACTGCATCAGCAAGCAATACAGCGTGAAAGAAAGTGGAAATAATAAAAAGGGGGGGATAACTTCTGCAACACTCTATGATAGGAAGAGTATGGCACCCTCACACCGACAATTAAATATTATACATCTAATTAATTTGGTACTTTACACATGCATGCACACGCACACACATATGTTACAGTTTCTTAAATTATTTTTCTGCAAAACTTGGTTCTTCTTCAATTGTCTCTCATTTTGTAAGGGGAAGATGTCATCTTCCACCTTCAGCTTTGGTGTCGTCTCTACCACATCTTTTATGTTAAATTCACAATTGTAGACCACAAGTGTGAAGACTTTCTTAGAAACGTCCTGCAATTTTTTTTTTATTTTACAGAATCACATACTTTTATCCAGTGCTGTTTTTATTTGAATAACTTTTTTCCTAATTATAAACACTAGTTCCTACCACAGCAAATAAATATAAAATATATAATTTATTTTAAAAAATGCTGAAGAATATCGTATTGGTAACACTTCCACACACACATATATTAATGACTTTTTTGTTTATCATTCCAGCGACTGAAATTAATAGAATCTGAAGCCTATTTTTTTTTAAGTAATATTTTTTCAGAAATTGTACACTTTATTACATACATTATATAATCATGATATATCCAATGCAGATAATACAGATCTTATCTTTGATGTACCACAATATATTATATTCTTTGTGTTCTATAGTATGAGATTCTATTCATTTTCCGCTCCTCATATTTCTTTTCTTTTTATGGCTGACTTGTCACATCTCGCTTCTGTTCCATTCGTCTGAATGTTAAGCAGTTACCAAGTCACTCACATATACTACACACTCGCTATTCTGTTTTTTACTACAATTTTTAAAAGATATTTATAAATAACAGTAAGTTGCTCCCATTCGACTGCTCGTCCCTCCATCACATTATCTTTATATACTTATTTTAAATTTGCTTCATTTTGAAACTATAGCAGAAATTTCTAAGAAAGAAAAAAATCTGCTCTCTCTCTCTCCCTTCAAAAACAAGGAATGTAGAGTATATGTCAGTAAACAAGGCATATTCATTCGGCATCTAAACTAGGTACATTCAATGAAAGAAGAGAGTGCAGGCATGTAGATTAATTTACACACTGATTTTACGTTTTCCTCATTCTCTTTTTCTTCTACTATTTCTTTACTTCAATGTCCATTCCATGTCTTTACCATGGATAAAATAACTTGTGTGTTCCTATTGTCAGTCTATAACCTTCTAGCTGCTCTTTATTGTACTTCTGTTCCACAAGAACGGGTCTATTTTTTCTCTCTCTCTCTCATGGGGGTGGATAGGGAAGGTACTGCAACTACATCCACCGAGGCCACCCTAGTCCCAGCGAAGGGGTGCCACCCGTCGACTGTCCAGCGTGGGTGAGAGGAGCGACCTTAAGGTGCTGCTACTGTTGCTTGTGTTGAAGTACTTGAGTGTCAGTGGCGACTGCAGGTGACGATGCCTGATCACCTCTCGCTCCGCAGGCAGCGGCCACAGCTCCTGCAACAAATTTTCCATTTTCAGTGCCTTTCCTTCCTCAAATCTTCCCCATCCGGAATTCAAGTATGAATTACAACATTTTTTTAAAACCGAATTTATACTTTTAATTAAATTCATGCTTTCAACCACTTAAAATTAATCTGGGATTGCAGAAACAGCACATGTCATGAAAACTAAATTTTTCAGTAGACACAAAAACGTATTACTGGTGGTAGACCACATCATTGGTTATAGTATTGGCTTCTTCAGACAAAAGTCTAATAGATGTGTCGCTTTATACCAAATTTATTGGAATCTAAGGAATTGTTAATGAAATAAATCAATACATATTAGCCTGACATGTGCTGTTTCTGCAAGGAATCAAAACTATAGTATAATAATTTCAGTTCAACTAAAATTTATTTGTCAGATTAGGGATATAATATGTGCATAGGCCTACTCTGTACCTAATACATAAGTGCAGCATATAAATGAACTTATTTTTCCACAATAGGTCACTGAAGAATACTATTGTAAAATTCTTGATATTCATGTGGTATATAACGCATTAGTTTGCTTATATCGTCAAGCTTCTCTCTTTGAATTGGCACGATTTTGTCTGGATATGCCAATGAAGAATGTAAATATGGTATTCTCCTTTGTACTTACAAGCAAATATTCTCATGGCGGCAGATAAAAAAATTAATCTTTTTCTTCCATCATTTTAATAATATCAAAAGAAGTGCTTACACAAATGTTGGCCACTCGAGTGCAATTACGAGGGCTGTTTACAGAAAGAGACAAAATTTTATGGAAAGTTTTATTGGAACAGCTATAGCAATTGTTGAGTTATTTTTCAACGTATTCCCCACCAGAATTGAGACATTTGTCATTCAGTGGGATCAATTTTTGTATCCTTGTGTCGTAAATGTCTGCCGTCTGGAATCAGAACCAATATGTCAGCACATGTGTTTGACATGAGTTGTTTCTGTGTGCTTCCAGGATTTCACAAGTCTCCTAATGTGAGACGTCTATACTGACATATGTGGTTTCTGCATGGAATGATAGCCCTATATCAACAGTCCATGAAAGTCGAATAAACTTATTTCGCCACAAATAGTGACATGTGCTGTTTCTGCAATCCCTGATTCAAATGTTCTTCGCTTGAGGTTAATATAAAAATTTGGTAGTTTCAGTTAGCTGACAACATACAAGTATGGTGTCGGCTTTTTGAGACATTACTTTCAACTTCTTCTCCATGAAATGAAACGAAAAAAGATTTTAAAGTAACCTGACCATCGAAATCATACGAATATTATCAATTACAAAAACATATAATGAACATAACATTAATCCTACCAATACATCACAGTGCAACAACTCGTACATATGACTCACAATGAGATGCTTAAAAATTTACTTTAGATTATGGTTACCGGTACAGTGATACTGCAGTATTTATCTATATCAGTGCTAACTATGGCTATTTTCAGCTGCACACTCATAGATATAGAAAACTCGCTGAAAACATCAAGAACGTTTATGACTGAGCTGCACGAGCAACTGACTAAGCAAACATTACCAATAATGGAATGTTGAGAAAGTTAGAACGCAGTCTATTGTTTGTGCACTAATATAAGTGTAGCTGACAAAAATAGATACAGGCATAGATATTATATCAACAAATTAACGTCGCTATGTTTTCAAAATAATTTGTGTCCGCATAAACCTTCAGCCTATTCAAAAGCTGTCACTGATGAATAATTAAGTTACATTCAGGTCTTGCTAACTCTCACAGTTGTCAACTTGATAAAATATCCTTGAGTGTTACACAACATGATACGACAGTATTTGTCAAACACACAAACCTGAGGCTTTTAAAATAATTATTACATAATGCACCTAAAAACTTCACTTGAAAGTTACTTTAAATGATCATACCGTACATAATTTCTTTTGTCATTTACCAAATTTTAGACTGACTATTTTTTGACATCACACAATGATTTATGGAGGGGCCATTCAATGTCAAATCAACACAAAAAAGTGAACTTTTCAACCCGACCACCTCAGATTTTCATTAAATTTGGTGGGATGCTAAAGAACCTTAAGTTAATTAATTATGTAAAATTTTAGCCCTCCATAATGCACAATATCCGTATAGCAATTCTGTCAATACGAGACAAAATGTAAAAATGTCGCATACTATGTCAACGAAAATAATTCATAGCTTCTCTTCTAATTGAGGTAGAATCTTAAACTTGGCTTATTTCGAAGCTAATGGATCATACGTTTCAATAAAAATAGGTTTGCATCAAAGTAATGAATTCTTTATTGAATAGTCAGTGAAACACATTTTAACATTGAATATATATAAATGCGGGACATAAATTATTTCGCGAAAAATGTATGTTATAGAGGTAAGAGTATTCTCCCCTTGGTGTAAGTTTCATTTTGGAAACGTTTCAGGTACGGTATATCAGTAAAAAAATATATCAATGTATTGGTTTGTAGCACTTAAACCCGTCTTACACCAACACTGCATGCGCACGAGTTCGTACTTGTCTGATAAGCTGCGTCATCAATCTGTCAGGCCGTCATGAGTGGCAGTTTATACTGTCTTCAATTTATACAAAACGTGCAATCTGTTTCAAGTGCAGTGTCGTTAGTTTTTGTAGTATGTGGTAGTTTTGTGCGATGTAATGGAGTCGCGTTTTAAGTTATAGGCCTATGTTTGCTGCAATCCCTTCGAGAAATCAGGGCATTGTAATTAGAGGAAAAATTTAAGAAGTGTTATATCGTGGATGCTTAATGTATTTCCTGATTTAAAACAGGAACAAAAGGTGTGCGCTATGTGTCACAAAGAAATAAAAATATAAGATGATGCTATTACGCAGAATCCTCATAATGACCCTACTAATGAAGAATACGCCGACTCTACAGCAAATGTAAGTTCATTAAATACAAGTCTTTTTGACCAAGGTGTATTCCTTATTAAACAAGAAAGTCTACAACAAGAGAAATATAAGAGACAGAAATTTGAAAATATTGTAAAAGATAAAGTCTTCGATATTAAAGATGCCGAGGAACCAGGACCATTCTGATTCTGAAATTTTGTCTCAGTTGCAGGAAAATTTTCAAAATTCAGGTAAAAGTGAGAAAATCACCATTTTAACACTACTACCTAAAAGCTGGAGCGTAAATAATATAAAAAAAGAGTTTCTTTCAGCTTTCGAATACATAATTCGGAAAGCAAAAGTCCTGGCAAAGGGAAAGGGAATTTTGTGTTCACCAAATCCGAAACCTGGAAAACCCTTGCTCGCGGCTGTTGCCGGTAAAGTTGAAGACTTCTGTTGTTCTGACGAGATAAGCAGAATGTTGCCTGGTAAGAAATATTTGTTGTGATTAAAGAATCAGGGAGTAAATCACATGAGCAGAAATTAATTATATGCAGTGTTTAAAAATTCTAACCCTGACCAAGAAATTGTATTCTAGCTGGAGTTAGTGGAACTATACTGTCTGTGTTTGTGTCCTTATCAGAATGTGAAACAAAATCCATTAGCTTAAGCTTGCAGTGACATAATAATTTTTATCTTTGCAACCTATGATGATTCCAAGTTGAAACTTATCAGTTCATTATATCACTAATTGAGCCGTACTATATATTTTTTTCCTTAAAATAGAACCCCCGCATTTTTAAATATGAATATATGAAAATTGTTTCACCATGTTTCTTTTAGTGTAATTGAATACATGCAGAAAACAATATAAGCAATAAAAACTATCACATATTAAGAATATATCACCCAATTTTTGTAAATTTATCTGGAGACGTTGTTTAGATATATAATTTTAATTGAAGCGGCATGCTTACAAAAATAGGATTTTTCTTCGTGTTCGAAACGCCACTGACAGAAAACGAAAAGCACAGGACGTATGAAACTCGGCAGTTTTAGTTAGAGCGGCAGGTAAAACAAACCCTCAAAATTTGAAAGAAATCTGAGTCGCTTGGGTTGAGCGCCTTGTTGATTTGATATGGAATGACCCGGAGAATAAAAAAGTTTAAGTGATACGAATAGATATGATTACAAGGAACCACGGACCAACAAAAAATCCCAATATTTGGAGGCTTAAATATTTGAATATACAAGTATAGAATACCCAATTAAAATCTACCTAACTACCTGCCTGTCTATTTATTTATTCGTTCTTTAGACTACTTTAAGTACAACTTGTTGGTGACATTCCAATATCAATATGTATACCACCAGTTGAGAAGAATACTGAAGTACAGAATTCCCTCCAGAATATAGTATGATGTGATAGCTTCTTGTTACATTCTGCAGTAGTGATAGGGTCGATTGGAATCTATGGGAAACCAAGAAAATGTGCCCTGTGCTAACACAGTCTCTCTCCATCTCAATTTCAGTCTTACTAGAATTCATGTTTGTCTTTAACTTTTACCTATTTAAGGAATTCTATGGCACATTCAACGAACAGAAAGAAACTACATATTATAAACAGCAAAGAGAATTAACCTTCATAAAGTTAACATTCCATCTATATGAACTGCTTCATTGTGCAGTTATTTATTTACACAAAAAGTTTTGTTACTCTTTACTATAATCTTTTTAAACAAGTAACTACTTCTCTCCACACAAGCCTGAATAATACACATAACATAATATACAGGGTGAACTGTACGTAATGTCATTAATTTCAAGGGATTATTCTTTGGAATATTTCAAACAAAAAAGTTTAATACAATTTTGCTTGTTTTTGCTTCCTCTTCGAGAAAAAATTGTTTTATATGAAATATTTCATAGTGTGTTTTGAGAAAGCCATTGATTTAAATTCCAATACGCTCAGTCAATTAAAGAGATCAGTGTATTATGACAATACATGATGAAATAATTTTAGTTTCGTTCTTTAAATGTGCAGAAATATGACCCGAACAAATGTAACTTTTCGTTCTGCTACGGAATTTTAAAAGGTTACATTTGTTCAGATCAAATGTCTGCATAGTTAAAGGACAAAATTAAAATTTCAACGAATTATAATGAAATTATAACGAAGAAAATTTTCACTTCTTATTTGGAAGAAAGAGTCATTCCATACGAATTCTCCATGAAACCTGTTTTTTTGTTGCAAATATCGCGATTCGTGATTATGAAATGATTTCGTGAATTTATATAAATTTCGCGAAAATTCGCCGATATATTTCACTTAATTTTGGACTTTCATTAAGGGATTTGCATTTTCCATGCATAGAATTAAGTTTTAACACATTTCATGTATATCGTTAATAGGTGGCCTACGTAAAAATCACACCCATATTTTATCACTATAATAGATTTTAATATATGAGAAGAGTACAGAAAATAATAACGCATTAGTGATACCGTGTGTAGTGGTAGGGTAACAATGGAGTACCTGCAGAGAGAGAGCCTCGTCTCAGGACTCACTTGATCCCTTGAACTGCCGGTTGCTACCACGGCCAGTAAGGGACCCAACCAAAGACTTGAGGGTTGCTCCGAATCCCTTGGCTCCACCACCAGGAGTCTGGACATTGTTTTGGTTGCGCCCCAGTCCTTGTGGATGTGCATCCAAGCACTTCTGGTACCGTAGCTGTGAAAGAAAACACCATATATTTGCAATTCTAAATTCACTCAACATATAGCTAAAATGAGATCAAATTGATTCTTATTCTGAAGTAAGCATAATACATCGTGTCCGAGCTAGAGGTATCAAGAAATTAAAGAAAAACCTGACTTAACCATGAGAGTAATTAACTGAAAATTTGTTTTAATGTTATATAAAACTCTCCAAGTTTTATGTCAGTTCAGTATATCTGAATGTGAGCACTTCTTGTTGCTCTGTAAATGTCCAAACGATATTCCAATTCCCTCCATGTGTTTTGCAACATTTGAGGCATTAAGCAATCAATTGCTAACCTGATGCATTGTCTCAATTGTAACAAAATTTGGATTGGTTCTAGCATATGAAGGTAACTGTGCCCAGTCACAGTTTTCTCCAAGAAGAAAAATGGACCAATAATTGCATTGTGCATTAATCCCATCCAAACATTAACTTTTTCCATGTTGCTCTCTGTAAGCTTCCTCTTTAGATCAGAACGCATCTCTTCGAATTTTTTCACCCAAATTTTGATAGCATGCGTAGATAGCACAGGATCATTATGATGGATACTGTAATGCCAAAACAAGCGTGTCAGTCATGAAACTATCGCCATTTTTTAATAAGCCTAATTGGCATATACACACATTATGCACCACTTCAGTTCTTCATCTTGACTAAATGGCATACATTTCTTCACACAACGAGAATGTTTGCAGCTGAACTTAACTGAGCTTAGCCGTAAAAAGCCGAGGTTTAAAATCGCCTATTTCATTGGCCCACCTTGTATATATGTTACAGTGATCGATGTAGAATGATCCAATGAACATATCCTTCGATTCCTAAACATTAAACCTTGAAACACTCTGTATGTTCACCCTTTGACACGAAAATCGGTTGCTGTTCAGAGACTAAGTCTCACCTCAGAATAGCTCGGGAACCATTGTGTGTTTACACGCATGCGTTTTACATAGACAGATTCAGTCTTTGTAACGAGAAGAAAGAGCTCTATCACCAAGTCATAGAGGCTTGTAGGGAGTATGTCATTTTGTGACATACACATACATTGCTGCTATGATTTGTTTTCATCCTCAGACCACGATGCTTAATATTTCACCGTGTGAATCTCGCATTAACCCGAACAACATTTAAATTCACGCTACAGGAGAGCAAACATTTTCGATGTCAAAAGGTGTAAAGAAAATCATTTCATAATTATATCATTACTACATCAATTTGCACTTTACATAAAGTAGTAAAAAAAAAAGATATTTGTGTGTTTGTATTGTTGAGGCGGCCACTAGAGAAACTACTATGCAGTAATATAGCGATAATTTATTCGTTGTCTGAAACCAGTTTTCTTTTGCATACTTCTGATTAAAGCTGAAATAAATACTAACAGACATCCAGCACAGAGGAAATCAAAGACTTCACTAAGTGAGAACATGGAAGTATCTTACCTTGCAGGCAGCTTCAACAGTTTTGCAGAGGGCCCCAGAAGAGGGCTCGCAGTGAAACACGTGTGCAATGAAAAGGTCTTGTGCAGTGTGCATGATGAAGCCGCACTGCTTCACATTCCGTCCGATTCCCAGGAAGGAGAGATACCTGACACGGCACTCTGCCACCAGCTTGTTTTCTTCCTGTAAAACGCAGCCAATGGAACACGTCATAAATGTCAGAATGGGCTTCACAGAAATGAGTGAAGGCAGTTATTTGATTTTCAAAAAATTCACTAGCATAAAATAAAACATGTCACGTCCAGTAAAAAAAAAAATATATGAATGGCAAACTTAATTTTACTGTTCTTTTGAAGCAAATAAATAGCATAATCTATTTACTTTTTAATACTATCAGTTTGTGTAAAAAAATTTCCAATTTTATGATATCTGTATATTAATCAGATAGAAAATGAAAGATTCATTAAATAAATCACAAATTATAAAATTATAAACCAATTAATAAACGAATATCGTGTCAAATTCAAAACTTTTACAGACAAGTTAAAAAACATGAAACAATGAATATCCGTTCATCAAGACAAAATGATAAAACTTTTAAAATATTACTTGTATAAAGATTACAGATTCTTACCCTACATTCACACGCGAAACCTATTCACCCACCACAGCTCAACCAGAACATTGGACCCCATGAACAGACCACAATGACAACAGTAAAACATGTCCCACTCCTATAATTCAGCCCAAAGGATCCATTATCTATTGACACCAGCCATGAAAGCTACAATCTAAAATTATAAAATTATTATTTAAATATGTATTTGCATTAAAATTAATTTATAATAAAAACAAATAATATGTTTCCAGATTTAAAATAATATTCTTTTGTACAAGTAATTATGTGTTCATTAAAAAGATAATCTGAAAGAGAACTTAAAGGAAATAACAATTAATATTTCTATATCTTAGTAAGTTTAGAAACCTGGAAGTTCATTGCCACCCTCACATAAGCCCGCCATTGATCCATATCCTGAGTAAGATTAATCCAGTCTCTACTATCATATCCCAACTCCCTCAAATCCATTTTAATATTATCCTCCCATCTACGTCTCGCCCTCACCAAAAGTCTTTTTCCCTCCGGCCTCCCGACTAACACTCTATTTGCATTTCTGGATTTGCCCATACGTGCTGCATATCCCATCCATCTCAAAGACTGAATTTAATATTCCTAATTATGTCAAGTGAAGACTACAATGCGTGCAGTTCTACATTGTGTAACTTACTCCATTCTCCATAAGTTTATCTCTCTTAGCCCCAAATATTTTCCTAAGCACCTTATTTTCGAACATCCTTAGCCTCTGTTCTTCTCTCAAAGTGAGAGACTCAGTTTCAAAACCATACAGAACCGGTAATATAAAAGCTGTTTTATAAATTCTTTCAGATTTTTTGAAAGCAGATTGGATGACAAAAGCTTCTCAACCGAATAATAACAGGCATTTCCCATATTTATTTTGCATTTAATTTCCTCCCGAGTGTCATTTATATTTGTTACTATTGCTCCAAGATATTTGAAATTTTCCACCTTTTCAAAGAATAAATTTCCAATTTTTATATTCCATGTTCTGATCATGAGACATAATCATATACTTTGTTTTTTCGGGATTTACTTCCAAAACTATCTCTTTACTGGCTTCAAGTAAAATTCCCGTGTTTTCCCTAATAGTTTTTGGATTTTCTCCTAATATATTCACGTCATCTGCATAGACAAGCAGCAGATGTAACCCATTCAATTCCAAACCCTGCCTGTTATCCTGGAGTTTCCTAATAGCATATTCTAGAGTAAAGTTAAAAAGTAAAGGTGATAGTGCATCTCCTTGCTTTAGCCTGCAGTGAATTGGAGAAACATAAGGTAGAAACTGACCTATACAGACTCTGCTGTATGTTTCACTGAGACATATTTTAATTAATCAAACTAGTTTCTTGGTACATATCAATAAAAACATGCATTTTCATGCAAATCTTCGGTCTAGTCATAGTCATAGTCATCATCGTCATCGTAATCATTGTAATCATCATAACAATCATTATATCTTCATCTCTTCAAAATAAGAATTAATAAGTAGGTGATTTACTTAAGAATCTTTTTATTGTAGCCCTACTATTAAGAATTTCTTCAAGTTTCTTAAATGGAGGGATTTAAACATCAAAATTATTCTGGAAGAAATGAAAGTACAAACCGAGGGGTTCAGTATGGAGATCATGGAGGGAGCCACAGCCACGTTGACGGAGCGCCATTTCTCTGTAGGCACAGTGGAGACGAGCCTCTCAATTGCGTCATTGAGGATGTCCATTCCTGTTGCACGAGTCACCTGGGTCGAGCCCAAGTACTGCGCCCGGAGCACCTTCTTGGGCTCTTCCATTGGAGTAGGGAATGACTGAGCTGCAACAGACAATCAATCTGTGTAATTCATCTGATTCAACAAAATGAAGTTATTCACAGACCCTTGAAATGAAAATTTTGTGAAAGGTATTAAGTTGGTAATTTCTTTATTTCTCATTCTTCATAGTTAAACATTTACAGTTTATAAGTAACATTTACATTATAGGCACTCAACTTGCATTTTTTTTTAGCCAAAAACATGCTTTCCTGAGTGAAAGAAACTTTGAGTACCTGCAGTGGCGTAGCCACACTAATTATTTTGGGTGGGTCACATATGCAGGATTTATAAAGTACCTGACAAAATTGCTAGATTACAAACCCTTGTGCTTGACATGGTTGTCCTGGTGTAAGTTTTTATTCGTCGTGATCCAGAAAATGTCCTTTCTGCAGATGCAGTTATGATGGGACAGATCAGTATGCCTATAATTTGTAAAACTGGAATGCCAAACCCATGCTTATGTTGTGTAGTTTAGAATATAGGTAACACGCATCTTTTGATTTAATATTCATTCCTTTCACTAGGGAATCCTGTCTCTCTAGAAATTCCTTGTTTATGTTTAACACACAATTTGAAGATCCATACTAGTCAGCCAGTTCTCACAGCATCTTGAAGTTCATGAAATCAGAAGACTTTGGATCACAAACTGATACTGCTTCACAGAAAACAGAATTTTCTTCAAACCGTATTTTCATTTGTGATATGGCATTATCAAGTATATCATATAAACTTGCTCTCAGCAAAACCTTATCTTGTTGCTCTGAATCGGAACTCTTCAGCTTAGCGCCACCATCATCAATTACGAAATAGTCTGTTACAAGAGACTGAGGTAGTCGATAATTTCTTTTTTCATGTGCAGAGACACTGATTCTGGAAACTTTTGTCATACAAACAGCACTGGAATAAAATTCTTCGAATTTTTCTTCGTTTCGGAGCTTTGAAAAGTTTTCTATCATTGCATTAATGGGGGACGAACATTTACTAACATCCATTTTTTAAGACTGAAGTGCTTCCGATAACGAATTTGCAAGAGCAAGAATATCGTCTAAATAAACCAAATAAAATAAGGTGTCAAATTTTTCTAGCTGATGTAACAATTCAGTAGCCTCCACAGTTTCCTTCTTTTTATCGCTGCCAAACAGTTTTTTCAGGCCCAACCTAACACAGTTAAATTGGCTCTTGAAAAAAAAAATAACGCATTTTTATTTCTTATCTTAATTCTATCGATTGTAATTACTGCTCTGGATCCATGGTTTATTTTTAATGTTGAGTATTTTCCATAAAAAACTAAAAAATTTGCAAATTTTTTCGGTAGACCTAGGCCCACCTGGCCCATCCGCTGGCTATACCACTGAGTACCTAACTGTCTAACGAATGACTCTGTATATGAAATAAGAAAAGATCACCGGTACTGTATTACTTTTCCAGCAGCTTTATTAACTAACCACTTCCATTATACTCTTCTAATTTCCTCCTCTCCCCTAAAACTGTTAGTTTTCAACCCCCAGGTGGTTCAGTGAAAGGTTTAAAAATAAAGACTAGCCAATAATTGCAGATCTTCATGTTAACAGCATCTACCCACAGAGCAGAACAATTTGTAGAGATAGAAGCATTTCACCTGTATTTTGCTTAGTTCACAAATCTTTTACATGTAAATTTATAATAAAAGATCTCCCATTTTACTTTCCTTCTAAAGGAAGCCATAATAAGAACTTTTATCATCCCCTCTTAAACCAATACCGGTACCTTCAGTTGACTTTAACCTGTGAACTTCAGATTAAATTGGAAGCATGGTGGACTGCCAGTATGGCTTCCACCACCCTTAACCTAGAGGGAAAGGAAGACTCAATAAAACATAAAGTCACTTTCAAAGCTGTATTAGAAAAAGAAAAACGTAACCTGATTCCATCTGGAAATGGTATCCATGTTTTTCATAATCCTGTATTAAGTGGATACGAGCCAAAGTTGTATAGTAAACATCGTAGAAATTATTTTTGAATAATTTTGGAGAAAAATTACAGAAACTTCTCACATAAGGATAATTTTGTAAAAGTATAGTATTTGTACCAATTCTTCGGTAGCTGAGTATTTACCATTTTCGCAAATAAATATTAGCTTTACAGATACAAATATCATCGACTTGATGGATTTTTAAAGCTCGTAAAATTATTTCCATGACTTCCTCTAAAATGAAAATAATACTGGTACAGTAGTTCGTTAGATTTACTGTATATACAGAGTGTTAAAAAATATTCCATATTTTGAAAGGAGGTAATATGCACCAAAACAAGAACAAAAAAAGTCTAACAAACATGAATCCTAAAATTCATTTCTCAAGAGCTATGAGCACTTGTTCATAATAACTCAATGTGATGTCCATTCATAGTAATGCATTCTTCTGCCCTATGTCCTAGGGAATCACGTACTCTTTGAAACACTCCTGGTTAGTCTCGGATGTGCTGGCAGGCATTGAAGACGCGCTCCTGTAGTGCTTATACGTCATTGATGGGAGTTGCATACACCAAAGCCTTCAAGAGTCCCCACAACCAAGGGATTAAGGTCAGGGGAAAGAGCAGGCTGATGTATTGGACCTCTCTGACCAATCTATCGCCCATTGAATGTCTGTGTTAGGTGTTCTCGGACATTTTGGTAAAAATGGGCCGGTGCTCCATCATCTATGAACCATATCTCTGGCCTTTGAAGGTATGGCACTTCCTCCAGCAAGATAGGCAATTCGTTAGCTATGAAATGATGATACCTAGCACCATTCGTACGCCCGATATGAAGAAGCAAGTATTGCAACGTTGACTCCCATCAATGATGTACAAGCATCATCCTCAGAGGGAATTATAATATTGCATGGCATTTAGGTGCTTGTTAAGACGCCACAAAACACTTAGAATGCCGCAGGACATCCACCACAGATAAAAGAGCCACTGCTATATAGCAGGAAAATAGTAAACCCGAATAGGATTAAAAATCCACTAACTTTACACAGACATACGAGTAATAATAATTATTCCATAATAAGTGAGCTACTAGTATGACAAATATTTTCCCTACAGAGTACCATACATTGTTCAAAGCAAATTTTCCTAGCAGGTACTAGCCAACACTTGCAACCTCTTCCATTTTGGTGTGATTGTCATTTGACTTTGATACTTAGGTAAATGCTATATAGAGGGCAGTGCCAGGTTAAGACTCTTAGTAGAATGAAGATATTCAAATGAAATTAAATATCACAGCCATCATATTGGGAAGAGAGAACTTGGACAGTTGAAGAAGCAATGGTGGTACCAGCTTTCAATCTGAAGTGGAACAGGACAAGAGGCCTCATCCACGATTGCTAAGCATGATGGTAATGACTAAAAACAACATCATATCTACAGCTAGTTTTCATGATCGAGAGGAGAAGCATCTTGCCCATTTGCCACAAATACGACCTTCGGTGTAAATTGTTCCCATTTATAATACAGAACGAAACTGTGCTAATATGTAGTGATTATGGACATTTAAATATTCAAAATTTCATACTTAGCACAAAATTATTAATTACATAATATTTCAAATGAATGGTACTTACTGACTAAAGCTTGGCCATTACGATGATGAAATCGTCGGTGTTCTGTAGGAAGATTTGTTGGACGTGTTGCCAGACCTGACCTTCCTCCACTCCCACTTCCACCTGCAACAATTAATTAATCTAAGTAAAATTATTCTATGGTAGAAACATATTATTGTCATAACACTGTATGGGAGATTGCATTTTGAGCATTCTTAAAATACCAGTAATGTTTCATTTCCATTTTCTTTTGAAATTATTATATTGTACCAAGTTCGTAGATTATTTCGGAATATCAAAGAGCTTCTTTAGTACTTATGATTGCTTGGGAACATCTTAAAACGTTTCAGACTATTCTCTGATTTTGTTAAAAGAGTTTACAATTTTCTAAAACCTTTGAAAAAAATCTGTTTATTCAGCCATGTAGCCTACTGAAAATTATTTTATTTTCGTCATCTTAAGGCTATTTACAGATTGCATCATCAAGGTCATATCACCCAAGACCTCGGAAGATCGCCTATTCTATTGGTTCAGTTTCTTAGTTTAGCCAAGTATAAGGAACAAAAAGGATGAGATGACTTTTTCCAGGTGTTGGGTGATAGGCTGTAAAATCAAAATTCTTTCCCACAATGAAATACTCCTGAAAGAATTTGGGTTACCAGAAAGTTACAGAAAGTTATGAAAATTTATAACACATTAACATCGGTCTCTTAATTTACTGTACTAAATACACATTATTTTCATTTCGAGAATTGAAAAATTTAATGTCTCTTTTAAAGCTATATTGCAGAAGATTTGTATTACCCATATAAGTAATAAACTACCATCTTTAAGAAATATTCACTAAGTAATGAGAGAAAATTAAAAGAACAAAAACTCAAACATAAATACTGTTGAGAAGAGTTCAGATATTTCAGCAGTTTTCTAAACTACGCATATCGACTCTAGGCTGTTATATTTACTGACCTGGTTATAACAACCACAACCTAAACCATATCTAAATACTTACTGTACCTTCCTATAGGAAATTTAGTGCATCTCTTAAAAAGGCTCTAATATTTATAGACCTAGTTATAACAAACTAAACCATATTTAAATACTTACTTTTCTATAGGAAATCTAGTGCATCTGTTAAAAATTTAAAGAATTAACCTTCTTGTTTTCATATTTAAAAATTTTGAATTAAAGTACAATCTTTAATTATAGAGATAAATAAAAAAAGAGTAAAAAATCTCTGATATACCATATTATAAGTGATCAAATTGTTCAACGTTTTATATGTATATACTAATGTACATCCAATGAATACAGTATTAAGAAAACAAAAAACAATACGTCAAAACAATTATATTCACTAATAGTTCTAATTGTACAATTTGCATACCAATAATATCTATAGGTTTGGCGAGGTTCTGTTGTAAGCTGCGCTCGATCATTATCTTCTTACAGATGTCCCTCAACGTGTTGGCAATAGTTCTGGCGGGAATATCACACCGGAAAACATGGCACATATGCTTGCGTGTCGTGCGATCTCGTGCCACATATGCAAAATCCCTAAACAAGGTTGAAATAAATCATTGTTATTAATAACGTTTAGCCACAATTTTCAAAATGTAAAATTGGAATTCAAAGTATGAAATTGCACGGAACATTATTCCGCATTATTTACACATCCTTCAGTTGTGTAGTATTTTCGTGCTTAATGACCTGTCTTACTTCGAAACTTATATATAGTCTTGGAGAAAAGCACTATTATGTTAAACACAATACAGTGTGTTTTTGGAATGATGTATAATTCTTGTATGTTAGCATGTGCACATTGTATAATTATTTATAAAGCACCGAATAGATCTCTTTAGCAAGCTAATGAACATGTTTTAATGAAAGATATACTGGAAAGTTCTTATGAACGCCAATGCCAATATCTCTTGCACAGTTGATGTCTATTATAACAATGAGTTATCTACCTGTAAATTGTAAGCCACTTTCACTATTAACTCAGGAGAGGTCGCTATATCAGAGGTTTAGATGGTCGCATACTCGGAATTTTGCTGAGACTAGTGCTGCTTTGGATTTTTTCTGTTATAACTTTTGAGAGGTGTGAAATACCGAATTGAAAAGACAGCACATGTTTTCTTAAAACATGAGGCTTTCCTTTCATATTATATAATTTCTTTGAAATAAATATTCATACCTGCTTTAATACTTCCTGCCCTATTATATTCAACTTACTTTTGTATTGCAAATTATTTTATTTTAGAAAAGGGTAAGTTGACTGGAGAAATACCTGCATTCAAAGAAGGGAATAATAAACCCGAATAAGATTAGAAATTCACTGACTTTACAAAGACTTGTCACTAATAATTATTCCAGCACAACTGATCAACTGGTCTGACAAATATTTTCTCTAGAGAATACCGTGAATTGTTCGAAAAAAGAAATTCTTCTAACAGGTAATAGCCAACACATAAAATCAGCTAGAGAGACAATCTTGCAACCCTTTTCATTTTGATGTGATTGTCATTTGAATTTGATACTTAGCAAGATACTCATATAGTGCACAGTGCTGGGTTAAATATGTAAATGTGCAAATACTATACATGTTATTGACTGTATACAGAGTGATTCACGAGGATTTACTGTCCCTTATGGAGCTTATTTCCGAAGACATTCTGAGCAAAAAATGTCATGTAAACATTTGTCCTCATCTCAATATTTTCGAAGTTACATTCATTTGAAGTTGTTAGTAAAATACCTTTCTTCTTTAGTTTTAAGGGTAAAAAAATATTACAAATAGAGAATGAACTATTCAGAAGTGTTACTTTTTTAATTGGCTAGTGTTCTGAAGCTAAAAATGTGTTGTTAATTGTTTTGCACAGATTTTATTTTTCAATTTTTAACTAAAATGACATCATTCTTATGCACTTATCAAAAAAAAACTGTTACAAATCATACGACTTTAGAAACTTGATTTTTCTTAGTCTAATTGTGCATCCTAATGTACAGTCTTAAAGAATTTACAAGAGTGGTGTGAGTTGTAACAATTCTTGTGATAAATGCGTAAGAAAATGTAATTTTGTAGTTAAAAATCGAAAAAAAATTCTGTGACAAGCAACTATGGAATTCACAACACAGTTTTAGCTTCAGAATACTAGCTAATTAAAGAAATGATACTCCTGAATAGTTAATTTTTTATCTGTAATATTCTTATACCCTTAAAACTCAAGAATAATGGTACCGTTATTTTACAAACAACTTCAAATTAGTGTAATTCTAAAAATATTGAGATTAGGACAAATGTTTACATGACATTTTTTGCTCAGAATGTCTTCGAAAATAAGCTCCGTAAGGGACGGTAAATCCTCGTGAATCACCCTGCATACCTGAAATGATCACTATTTCATTTATGCATGCCTCACATGTTTAGAATAAATTCATCAAAATTCTGTGAAAATTCTACAAGTGAACATTTTGTGTTATGTGGAACAGCATGATTTTCGAGAACAAATATCTAATTTTAAAAAAGGCCATTTCATTTAACTATTCTCAGTTAAGATACGCCATTCTCTTTCTATGTTCTTTGTTACACAAAATGATTTACACGAAATTTCGTCACTGATTGGTACATTGTGTTATCAGAAAGTGAACAATTAGAATAATTCTGAAATTTTCTGTGACACTTTCTCCATGGAGATCATATTTTGATGTCTCACAAATATATATTTCAGATTGTACTTCATGTACACATAACAGAATTACACCTTTTATCCATCTCTTACGTTTTTCTTTCGGTTTTAGACGCACATCACGTCGAAACTAATCAGCCAGATAATTTACCATAATATTAACACAGTAAAGCAGTTATTAGGCTACTTGTTCAGTGTCTTATTTTTATATATCTGAGCACTGTCAATATATGATACATCTGAAAAATCGATTAAGAATCTACAATAATTACTTAAAGTTCATGGAATTCTGTTCCAATGAAGAATGTTACCAGTATTTCATAAACAATGTAGGCCTATGTACTAGTGAAAGACGCTGATGACTCTACAATGAAATGTCAGGGGAGAAAAAGGTCTCTACTGAAGACATAATTCTTAAGTTTCGCGACGTTTGTAAAGATCTTCTCCAGTATTAATTTTTAAACGTTACTATAACTAAAAGATATCATAATTATGTAATAACATAAAAACAAAACGCCATTTCTTTTGAACAGATTTGTGAAACTCGTTAAAATAGCACTAAGCTAGGAATGGTCTGTATATTGTTGTATACATTATATTAATTTTCGTATATATTATCTAAATAATAAGATTATTGCACATGCTAAATACTTCAGTTTCTTCAAAAAGTAGAAAATATCACAGAAATGCATTTTTCGACAGAAAAAACATGCATATTTTTCTAAAATAAATCGATACATACTTGAAAATTTTATACATCAAAGCTAATGTAAAGTTAGTGAAGTGACAAATCAGAAGGTTGCATGCAGAAGAATGATGACTACAAAGAAGTGAAGTTTGAAACGAAGAGCTCTCTGATGAGAATTATTATAAAAATAAAGCACAGGAGGAAAAAAAAAAAAAAAAAAAAAAAGAGTTCAATTGTATTGCATGCTGAATAGACACATTTTATATACAAAGAGATGAAAAAGTCACAATGAACCTACATTACACAGAGTAAAACTTCACTTTCTTGGTGTTTATATTGCAAATCATGGTTTATATTGCAAATCATGATCAATGTGGCTCTAGAAAGATCAATAATCATCCATTTCCTTTCCTTTTTCCCCTCCTCCGTCTTCGCCTCCCCACAATACCACACATTGTGACAATGAAAGAAAATCAGCCAGTTCTGAGCGAGCGTGCATTACTGCATTGACAATGGATTAGATTAGGCACACAGTGACTTTCTGCTCTGTTTGTATAATGCTGTAGATAAATATTTTGTTTCATAAAAAGTAATAATGAAATTAAATAGTACCTTGCAAGATTTGTTTTAATAAGCAAAGAAATTAAAGGGAGCTAATTTACATGATTTCAAAACTATTATACTTCAATACTGTACTGCACACAAAATGCTATTAGGAAATAATGGGCGAAATTATGAAATTGCAGGTAGGAGTTACATACAAATGACTACAAAAACTTTACTTAAACATTACTATTTTTACTTTATCCTCTTCATTTTTAAGCATATCATGCAGTTAGCGATATTAATCTTCAAGATATAAGAAACATTCATTCTTAAATTAATCATATTAATGACTGTATGAAGTAATATGAACACAGAGATAGTGACCAAAGACAGAAGAAAATATAAGCAGACAATATTATACAATCATAAAATCAAGCATAGTATAAATTGGTCCACTACCCAAAGAAAATTACAGTATGAACGATAAATAATTTTATCAATGATGTGAAATTGTTTTCAGATTCGAAGTTAATCATTTTGTTAAATATTTATTTAAAGAAGGTGTGATATAAAAATGGAGTGTGCAACAAAATTTTTCATTGGGAAAGTTTTAAATACCGGTACCGGTACAGTAAAAGTTCACGTATAAAATAGTTAAATAACAGGTTGGAAGGACAAAACATTTTGGTACTAGCATAACTAAAAAATGAAAGAAGAAAAGCTTTTAAAAATTGTTATAAACCAGCGGGAAAAAGAAAACGGTGGTATGACTCGAAATTATGTAACTTACTGGTTTCAAACGGGATGAGTATTAAATTAAAATTACTGGTACTTTACATTACGAAATTCCTTTACAGTCTTTTAAGTTTTCTGAAACTGATTAAGCAATTACTGAATAAAATGTTAATTTCTCATTCAGATTATACAATTTATTACTGGCACTGTTGTGATTAATATCATACAGGATTGGAAATATACTATGTGATACTATATATTATCAATCAGCATCGTCATAGTTACGCAAACATTTCAACGTTATCGAAGTTTAAATAACTTTAAGTGAAAATTAATTAATATTCTTACTTGCATTTATGTATTTGTAGGCATATTTTATGTCAATTACCAGTACGTAGTGGATTAGTAATAATTGTTTTACGACTCTAATGAAGCAGTATGTCACACATCTTATTTTCCGTTATTTTAGATTAGCCTATATTAGGTTAGAGCTTAAGTGAGCGCTTTAGATTACCAATTTTCTAGTAAAATGAAAATTATGTTGCGTGGACATATACAGTAAGTAGAATAGCTTCAATTTAGTTATGTTATGCTAGATCAAATTAAAGTAGAGGTTTAGAGCCATGATTTTAGTCAATTTAACAACTCCATATCAACTACTAAGTTATATAGAGTTGAAATTAGTGATAGGGAGATGGTATTTGGCAATAAGAGGTTAAGGATTCGCCATTAGAATAACTGATATTCTCTACAGTTTAAGAAAACCTCGGGGAAAAAGATCCAACCAAGTAATCAACCCAAGTGGAAGTCTAACCCATGCCCGAGCGCAGCTCCAGAACAGCAGACAAATGTGTTACTGGTCAAAGAATGTCAGTGGCTAGATTCATGTTTTAGCTTATTTTATTTATTGTATGAGCAAACTTTTGTACACCTGTCGAACAGAAATAATCTTAGCAATCTTAATTGCATTTGTTACATTGTTAAACGAATAACAACATAGACAACTGTGAAATATGTGGCAGAATAAAACAATTAAATTACTTTGGGTAAGAATAGGTTAGGTTAGAGTTAGGATTACCGGTAATGTTTTAATTTATCTTATCAATTTATTTCAATAGGTATCGTTTTTGACCACGGAAAGATAAGTTAGTGTACGTACTTACTCATTATAAACAAAATTTTATTTAAAGAAATACTCTTCAAAATAAGTTACTTTTTATGTAGTAGCCTACATATATGGCACAGTCCTGTCCATTAAATTAATCATTCACAGACAGAGTTATATGTATGTATTATCCATACATAAAATGAGCGAATTAATTCTATGAGTAGTGAACCAGATGAAAGGTACAAGCTACAGTACTCTGTTTTTACCTCTCTCTGTAGCATCGTCCCAATGAGCGAGTGAGCGACCATCACCACAGGAAGACAAGACAGAAAGAAAAGAAAGATACAACGTTATTAGCTATGTACTATAGAAAAGAGTCAAAAGGGATGGAATCATCTCCACACTACTCCAGCTACACCTTTACTACTAGAAATCTCTAAACCTACTCAAATGTTGCAAAAAGTAAACTGTTATACTTATTAGTTGGAAGTTTACAATAGTAAAGAGTGAACAAAAGGAAACACTCCTCTTTCAAAAACAGGACATTAAAGTTTCGATGCAGTTATGGCTGAAAACATATTCATGACAGTACTAACAATTACAAACAACAATAATACACACTGCATATCGTGGCTAACCAGAAAGACAGACTACGACACAAATTGGAGTCACATGGTCATCATGGTCTAGTCATGGCCATCTTGACAATCGCCTAATATAAATGCATGTTAAAAGTTCTAAAAAATAAAGGAACTGCTATATTAAACTCATGTTAAACGTGCATTTATATATAAACTTGTTGAATATTGGCCATGTTATGACTAAGAATGTGACGTCATGCCATAACCTGTCTTTCTCGTTAGCCATGCTGTATACATAACAGTAATGACGCTATATGAATTTTCTTTAATAATATTATGCATATTAAAGGTGTCATAAAGCTCTAAATGTTTCATCTGTATTCGTATTGAAAGAAAGACTTCATATTTTCATCACAAGTGTTATAAAATAGAATAAAATAGAGTATATTATTTGATTATAACGTGGAGTAAAATATTCGCTATGAAATTACATATTAAATTACAAAATTACTGCAGTTCACTTACTATATATCACGTAAACAGCAAACAGGATGGAATTAATAACACTAAATTAATAAAATAAAATTTCTTTTGAATATCCGCCTTTCTGTATTTTGAAGATCCAGAACTGACTAAACTTTTAAAGTGATATTAAAATATATTAAAATATTTCCGCTTTCAGATATATTTTTCTGTTTTTTTCTTATCTACAATAGACACATTCGTTAAAATAATTTTCAGACAATAATATACTGGTACCGGTATGTACCAGTACTAATTTCAAGAAAAATAAACTATTGTAAACAACTTATAATATATGACACAAAATCTCTGACAATAGTTTATCTTAATGTCAACATGATTCTTACTGGAATAGCATAATAAGCCTACATTAAAATAAATGACATTTAATTGGTTCATATCTGAATTTGTTTGATAATAAAACTACACAGTTTGTTTAGACAACACAGATCACATCAAAATATTAAAGCCACCTTTGTAGATGTTATTCAAATAAACAAATTCACTCACTTATTTCTGGTAGAAGTGTCGTCTGTTGATGTCACAACTAAATGTTCAGAATTTAACTCACATACATAAGCTTGTATACTGACATCTAAAATGCATTTACATTAATACAATGCCATTCACTTTGTAACTGAAACTTATGGGTACCATAGCTACATATAACATATTCACAAGAAATTTACAAAGCAAACTTAGGACTCAGAGTAGCACAAGATGGATTTCTGTTTTTCATAAAATGCATGTACACCATAGGCACCGACTTTGGAGGTGCTTTGCATCTTGAGCACCCCCAAAATAATTACTGGGGGTGCCAATATTATTTATACCGTATATAGACTTCCCAGCTCCCACAACTATCCAAACTAATGATACAAAGATCAGATGCTAGTGCAAAAGCAAACGGCTTTTTAGTACAGTTGCAGTTGTTTAATTTTTTTTATCACCTAATCTTACTTGTGAAAGTATTGTCATGTTAATGCTACCAATACTGCATTGCAAAATCGAACCTTGTCTTTCAAGAAAGCTGTGTGTATTCTGCAGTGCCTGCGTCCCACAATGCAATCTTCCTTACGTTATTAATTTCCACATTCTGGAGTGAAGTAATAAATAAATCAACAACAGCATTGCTCGAACCACAACTCCCACATAACCGGCAGCCACCTCGACATTTTGGACACTGAATCCATGCCACATGTTCACTCATCTCTTGAAGATTTGTAATGTAGAGAGTTTTACGAAGTTGTTGACAATATTGTGAACTGTTTGGATGATCGTACTGACACTTTTACTGCAGGTTTTCTTGTTAAGATTGAGAATTTTCTAATTGGTTGTTTTAATGACGGTGATAAGGAACTGGAAGAAATTCCCTCATTTTATGCAGATGACTTGGACAAGGAGAGGCTACTTTTCAACAGTTTCAACATAAATTGTATTAAACTTGAATGTGGTTTTCCTTTTCTGAGTGAGCACCCCCAATAAAGTTCACAAGTCGGTGCCTATGATGTACACTACATAAAATAAATAAGTAGGGTACGTAGGTATATATAAATGTGTCATATAAAGAAGAGAGAAAAAGAAAATGAGACTTAGTGGGAACAATGGTGAAGTAGTTTTCAAGATAATTTGAGAATGAAAGCGGAAATAGACTGAAGAAAAAGGAATGTAAATGAAAAAGGAAAACTTCTTCTTCTTCTTCTTCTTCTTCTTTTTCTTCTTTCCTCACAGTTGATAATTTAAAATCACACAAAGACTGTCTAGGAATGTCTAGGGATAAATCAACCAGAGAAGAGTGTTGTAAAATCCTTCTCTGACATATCTGTTCCTTTTAACGGAATTGTAAAATACCAATATGCAAATAACTGCATATTTATTACCAACAGCATATCTGACTAATCATGAGAAGAACTGTGTAAATCTTGAAATTTATTGAACATGTTCTAACAGCTAAGTTGGCATAATTTTTGCATTAATTGACGAATTTGTATGAAGCATCCAATTTCAAACTCTGTCTGTCATCCTTAAGATTTTATGTTTCCCTGAAGACAACAAAGACTATAAATAATATTGCGTATGTTTCTGAAAGCCAAATAAAGTGACTTTATGCTGTTGTACATTCATTATTAATCAACGAAAGATGTATTTAAACTTCGTTAGAAAGGGACCAATAACGATAATTTCTTATCTGCATGTTTTCGATTTACTGAAATGATCTGATACTTTATTTCTATTAAAATGATCTGACACTTTATTTCTATGTGCAAGCTCTGAACAGATATATCAGTAGGCCTACACATTTTACAGCCCAATTCATTAGTCTTCATTACATCGCAATGTATGCAATCACCAGTCTTTTCATGTAGATATGAGAACAATGATATAAAGTTTTTTTATACATTTTATGACAATTAAGAAAAATACAATATAAATAGTAATATGATTGACACTATGACGAAAAACTAATCTGTGATGTTATGAGAATCATAATGTATAATGAGAAAGCATACTTCATCTTCTTGATGTTTAAAAGACATGGATGACTGCGTCTATAGGCTAATCTATTCCTTAGTAAGATTTTAATTAAATAAGCTGTTCCAAGGCTGCGACCTCCTCTTGGTAATTAAATAACTATGAGGCATGAACCATTGACTACTTTAGCCCTTACCTGCCATTATCCCTTCCAACACCCCAAACACGAATTGTATGTATGGGCTGTGTATTTAGAACAGTCAAATTCTCGGGGTCTATCAGCTTTAAGGCTCCCTCGTCCAAGTCCATGAACAACTCTTTACCCTGTAGGAGAGAAAAAGAGGATGACATTATAATAATAGCTTTCTCTAGTTTGTTACTACCGGTACCTTTATATTAAAATATTTTTAATTTTAATTACTGAAATTTACATTATGAATTCGTGAAATTGCTGCAGAAACTTACATGTAAATGATATCTATAACAATAAATCCAGCTTCAATTAACTATCTAACATCATCCTAAAACCAAAACTAAAAAACATGAATACAAAATTAAAATTAAAAAAATTATAATAGAATAGCCCTACATTTAGAATTACATTTCATTTTAGTCTCTGTTCCAGTTTCGCACCTTTCACGATTTTTAACAACTACGACGGATATAATGTACTTACATCTCCCCACCTCCCTACAACGTCTAGTAGGTCAAAACGGCCAAATGATAAGTCTACAATGCATTTGTTCACAGCCTTGCTGCTTCTCTCTGGAGTGAGGTCCTCCTCGGCAATTTCCACCCAGCCTAGTGATCTGACAGCGAATCTGATTGGTCTTTCCGAGCCTTTTGATTCAGAAGGTTCTGCACGGGCAGGATAGCTGCGCCTCCTGGAGAACAGAACAATGGAATAAGTGTCAGAAAATTCTGCAGGGCAGGATATTTGTGCTTTCTGGTAAATGAAAGAATGGAATAAACAATATCACACAAACTTGTACAGTACTGGTATGTACATTTAACTGTAGTGATATCAGCCTCTGAATATTGTTAATACATTATTGCATAACTATTCAAGTGGATTTTCAAATTTCACATTCACATAAAAAACTGATATGGGTAGAACTCCCAGAACAAGAAACAATTTTAAAATTGTGTGTGTGTGTCTAATCCTCAATATTTTAACAGTGAAGTCATTCTCCTTCTTGCTTTCCAACATTTAGATGTAAGGTCCATAACATTTTCCAGAGATTCCAGGGGCGGCTTTTGAGGCAGTGCTAGTGTGCCATGGCACCACCAATGAAAGAAACAAAAAATAATAAGCTGCTTTTTAGCAGCTGTAATAATTTATCTTATACACATTTTACTCGTATTTCATCTAAACGAGTGCGTGCATAGATCGCGACACACTCTTGCAGCATTTTTCCGAACATTGGAGCCAGTTCGGTGTGGCACTATCTGCGCCCATATAACACTGCACAAAAGGCTACTGATTCTAATTTATATGCGTTTCTTATGGCAGACTCTGAGCCGAATTCAATTTGACTCAGTAGTTAACATTTCGCCCGCTAGAGTGCAGTAATGCAGAAATTTCGCTAGATGGCAGGGTTGTTGGAGACGTTAGGCAAGGAACCATCAAGTGCAGACTTGCACAGAAACACAAGTTAAAGTTCCGCGCCAAATCTTAATGTAAAGTTACCAATTCAAAACTAATGCACACAACATGGATTTGAATGTGTAAATTATTATGTATCCATTTAACTATACTGAATGCAAAGATAGTCAGTCATGGTTCTTTTTAGAAAGATAAACATTTTTTCATATTATGTAACACTATTTGTTAATTTTTTGCAATATTTGTTTTATTTTGCGGCAACTAAATATCGCTACACTGTTTGATGCTTTTGTTAACGATACATGAGATCTGTGCAGGACATGAACATGTGTTATTCAGGCAGCTGCCTTGGATTCATCGGCCTGTTTAAGTTAAGTGCAAACGTGTTTCTTTATTATCCATATCATTGTTCATGTCGTGTATATTTGCCAGTAATTTTACTATAGAGTTATAAAAGTTATTTATATTTGACTTAACTATACTGTGAAAATTTTGCATTATCTGTATTTTTAAATTTCGTTATTAGTTTCCGAAATGTTATTGTAACTGTTACTAGGTGCTTTATTAACTGCACACCTGGTAAAATAGCTGGTTTAATTAATGTGTCTTATTTAACATAATGTAAACGTGAGTTGTGATTGTCACCTTTCACTAGGGTCATTTGCGTGCAACCTTTTTTCATTTTTGGCACCACCACCAGAATGCCTCACTGACCGCCACTGAGAGATTCACAAGTTTTTAGATGTTCCATGTCCTTGGCATCTTCTTTATTGCACAATAAACATTTAGCAGAGTCCAATAAGCTGATTCGATGTAGATGTTTTGTAAGACAGTCATGACCAGTAATCAGTCTGAACATAGCTAAAGCAGATTTTCGTGGTAGATCAGGAATGGATTTTAAATCTTATAGTAATTTGTTCCATCTTGAATTCTGATGTTCACTTGGAGAATTAGTGTGGTAATTCCTGTTAATTTTCCTTTTGATAACTCGTTTTATGTACTCATACGAAAAATTTAGTTCTTCTTTACGTTTATTATAGTTCCTTTCTTGGCCAATATATCAACTTTCTCATTACCATATATTCCACAATGGGCTGGAATCCATTGAAGAACTAAGGTGTTATTTAAATTTTGAATCTGCCTTAACATACAATGGATTTCATTAATTTTTTATGATTTAGCAAAAGTAGTTGTACTAACTCCCTGGATTGCAGCTTTGGAATGAGATAAGAGAACTATACATGGTGTTAAAAATATCCAATATTTTAGGAGATGATAGTAGGCATCAAAACAAGAAAAAAAGTCAAATAAACATGGGTCTTACAACACATACTTTCTGAGATCTGAACACTTGTTCATAGGAGGTGCTCAATGTGACGTCCATTTATGGCAATGCATTTTTCTGCCCTACAATACAGCAAGCTACCAGATAACCATACCGTAGTTGACATCCCTGGCATGGAATACTGATACCGTACGTCACAAGGAATACTGAAAAGAAAAGTTTGGTTGGATGAGCAGGGTTCAGCAGAGATTGTGTTGTGAATTTTCGTAATCAGTATGTGTGGGCTGATGAAAATCCCCATGCACTTGAAGAAACAAGGCATCAGCACCAATTCTCAATCAAAGTATGGGCAGGCGTTCTTGGTGATAGATTCAGGGCCATACGTGCTACCACAGAGATAAACTGGGGCTCGTTATCAGGACGTTCTTATTAACGTATTGCCTACTTTGCTGGAGTATGTGCCATGTCATCAAAGACTACAAATGTGGTTCATGCATGATGGCACACCAGCACATTTTTTCCGCAATGAGCGTGACCACCTGACACTCATATTTCAGGACCACTGGATTGATTAGGGAGGCCCCACACCTTGGCCTGCTCGTTCTTCACATCTAAATCCCCTAGAGTTTTGGTTATCAAGAACAACCAGGTCAATTTCAGAGAGTGCGTGATTCCTTATGCCGAAGGGCAGAGAAATGCATTGCCATGAATGAACGTCACATTGAGCACCTCCTATGAACAAGTGTACAGATCTCAGGAAGTATGTGTTGTAGGACCCATGTTTATTAGACTTTTTTCTTGTTTTTGTGCATACTAGCACCTCCTAAAATATTGGGTACTTTTTTTTAACACCGTGTATTTTTGCATTTCTGTAACCAAGGAAAAACATTTTGGAGAGCTGCGTAAATGGCTTCAAGTTCACCATCAAAATTTGTTGTACATTTGCAAACTTTTTAAAATTGTACATTTACACAGATACAAACCAAATGGGCCCAACTGAAGCAGAGAAATGGAAAGTTATTTCCATCCCATAATAATGAAGGTATTTTTCTTGTTTTGTGTTTGTTCTCTGCCTTCTCAAACAGTAGCTTTGCGTCATGCTGACAAAATAGTTAGGGAATCCAGCTAGTTATGTGTGCCTAATGTAGGTTTAATTCTCACAAGAATGACGACGAAATGAGTGCTCACTCATTGAAATAAACAGTGAAGATGATGGTTATTCTTTTCGTGTTGTGTTGTGTTATGTTATGTAAGAATTTCTATTAGTGATATTACTTACTTACTGGCTTTTAAGGAACCCGGAGGTTCACTGTCGCCCTCACATAAGCCCGCCATTGGTCCCTATCCTGAGCAAGATTAATTCAGTCTCTATCATCATATCCCACCTCCCTCAAATCCATTTTAATATTACCTCCCCAACTACGTCTCGGCCTCCCCAAAGGTCTTTTTCCCTTCGGCCTCCCAACTAACACTCTATATGCATTTCTGGATTCGTCCATATGTGCTACATGCCCTGCCCATCTCAAACGTCTGGATTTAATGTTCCTAATTATGTCAGGTGAAGAATACAATGCGTGCAGTTCTGTGTTGTGTAGCTTTCTCTATTCTCCTGTAACTTCATCCCTCTTAGCCCCAAATATTTTCCTAAGCACCTTACTCTCAAACACCCTTAACCTATGTTATTAGTGATATTACGCATAATTAAATATGTTAGTTTCTCTTTCTTTGACTGAAGCAATGTTTCTTACTTGAAGGCCATCTCCTCTTTCCGGTCCTCCTTCTTCTTTCCGGCATCAAGCTCTTCGAGGGCAGAGCTTGTGTTGCTCCTGGTAACTGAACTTATGACACTTCCTCCATTACCCCCTGTCTGCTGGTATGTGTTCAGAGCCTGCTGAAACAAGGAAACATTACTTGCAATTGTGTATTTAAACCTATTTTCTACATCAGTTACATGCATTTTTAGCACTCTTTGAGTCGGCTTTTGTTCCCTTTTTTTTACTTGGTTATTTAACGACGCTGTATCAACTACTAGGTTATTTAGCGTCGGTGAGATTGGTGATAGCGAGATGGTATTTGGCGAGATGAGGTCGAGGATTCGCCGTAGATTACCTGGCATTCACCTTACGGCCAGGGAAAACCTCGGAAAAAACTCAACCAGGTAATCAGCCCAAGCGGAGATCGAACCCGCGCCCGAGCGCAACTTCAGACTGGCAAGCAAGCGCCTTAACCGACTGAGCCACGCCTGCTGCTTTTGATGCTAGACAGCCAGGTTCTAATCCCAGCAAGGATATAATAGAATATATAGTAGACCTAAATAAAGACAGTGCTGGGGAAGAGTTCCTCGAAAGTACTTCAGATTTTCACGTACTGGTGAGATAAATTACAGAATTAAACTGAGAAGGTCTGGTATATGTACAGAGTGAACCGAAAGTCTGTCGACAACATTCAAGTGATTATAGAGTACAGTTAACTAAACAAACTAAGGTGGGAAACTAGTAGTATGAAATCAATTATTGTTTGCAAGTTAACAGTGTTTCAGTATTCTCAATTAAAGGTTATTTTCACTTTCAGTATTCTCACTTAAAGGTTATTTTTGCTTTATCTTCTTACTGCACTTTAAGGAATTAACACAAACAGGGGAGTCCAGTGCTTCCGGGATTAGCGAGCTACGGCAGAAAGCTCACGCAAATAATTTGAAAGCTCCAAAGTATCTAGATAATTTTATTATTTACTACAAAATATCAAAATAATACCTACGGGTAGATTATTACACAAAATGAATGAATGAATGAATGAATGAATGAATGAATGAATGAATGAATGAATAAGTGCAATAGGAATAATACAAGAAAAAACGAATGCAGATTTTGTTCGAAGTGTGATATAGGCTCTGAATATAATTTTATTGTCAGTGACTGCCTGACTCATTTTTTTCTATTATTATGACTTTTTGCAAATAATTATGGTTGTGTTAATTCCTTAACGTAAGGAGAAAAAGCGCAAATAGCTTTCATATAAAAATATTACAACACTGTTAACTTACTCCTGATTGAGGTTCTGGCTGATATGTACCCACATATGTATTATCAGGCAATACATTCCACTTGACGATATGTATCAGAGGAAGAACAACTGAAGACATTATTACAAAAACAGGCCTAGTCATTTTTAATGAAATTGAGTTAAGGACACATTTGCTACTATTTCAAATGTTTATAGACTCCAAAAACGACCCATGTCAGGTGCAATAGCCACAAGGATAAACACCAGTTGTATAGAAACAGCTGACATGTGTTGTTCTATTTATTTTTATTGTTCTCCTAAAAAACAGCAATTTTGACACGGGTTGTTTTTATAATAATGTCTTCAATTGTTTGTATACATCTGAAGTCTGACTAGTGTAATATGTATCTAGTCAGCGATGTATGCAATGGAGGGGGAAAGGAACTGGCCACCCTACCCCATTATTTCCAGGTTTAGTTGTCTCATGAGTGATGTCTTATTGGTGTCACGATGTTCCAACCCAGGGTTGCCAGACGTCCTGGATTTTCCAGGATTATTCTGGATTTTAATGGTGTGTCCTGTATCCTGGATTCAGTTATATTTGTCCCAGAATGTCAAAAAGTTTAGAAAAATACAATTCTTTGCTCATTTCTGTAAAATTATTTTAAAAATTCCTTAGTCATTTTTTCAAGATCCTGTTTGACCTATGTTCAACGTTGTCATCAATGCCACCTGGCGCCTCCTATCAGGTTGAATTGAAATAAAAACGACAATACTACATATAGTATGTATTAGGTATCATACTCTCTTTAGAAGTTGATTTATTACTGACAGGATTTAAACACTGTATCAAGCATTTTTTTTTCTGTATAGATGAGGCTGTAAAGTGACATTATTTTTCAGATTTGATCAATAATTCAAACGAAATTTCATAATTCAGCAAAAGTGTAAAAATTAAAAAGTTTAGACTCTATAAAATTAATTGAACTACATAAAACTAATAAAATTAGTTGTATTGCGAATTAATTAATACAAATGTGTAGTTACATAAAGATACGCAATATCATCATCTGTCCTGAATTCCTGACTAGAGAATCTGGCAATCCTACAGTTGACTAAACAACAACTTGCCAACAATTTCTGAATAATAGTTTCCTATCTCATATTGTTTAGTTAAGTATATTCTATCATCATTAAAAGTTTGTCGATAGACTTTCGGTTCCTCATTCTATATAATGGCATACTATGGGACAGACTGACCACTTAAAAATGCTAAGGGTGATCGAAATCCTTCTTGTAGCTTCCTTCAAAAGGGAAATAAAGCTGGAATCCCGTGTCGTAGATTTATTATCTAAAAGATCCTTATCTCTGATAGAGAACTCCAGGCAGATCTGCCGGCCATTTCTCGCCAACAATGAAATTTGAAATTTGGAGATAGCATAATGTGTTTTACATGTGTGTGGACTTGGACCACACTCCATCTATAACTGATACCATATTAAACACAACACTTACAAATGCAACAACATACGGAGTAGAAACTTGGCATATGAAATCACAAACTAATTTAAAATCCATGACAATAGAAAATGAATTTCTGTAGAAGATCAGTAATGGTACGTATCTAGGTGAGATAAAAAAATGGATAAAAGGTTATTACGAGTAATTAAAGTACAACACTTAATAAGAATTATAATAATAAAGACAAGAGAGAATGTATAGAAAATTTTGCAATGAATGCCATCTGAGAATGAATAAGAATGAAAACGAGCCATGAAAAGAATACGAAATTCATTGGTGTTGCATAGACAACAGCCCTCAAGTGACCCCCAATGGTAAAAATCTAATGGAGTGAGGTCGGGTGATCTGGGTGGCCACGTCCAATCAAAACAAAAACAATGTACTATTGTCTTGTCATTGTGTTGTTTGTAAACAAACACTGGTACAAAATCAAAACAAAAACAACACAATAATATGATCAGATACTTATGAAAACAAAAGTCACTATTACTATTTTTTCCAATAAATAATCATTTTCTGTCAAATTTTCATATAAGGCATCGTTCTTATTTTTTATCCAGGAGCACGCTCACGCGTTTTCCACCCTGTATAATCATCTTATTAATTTATGATAATCTCCTTTTTAGGTCTCTTCAAGGTTGGGGCCTTCCATACAAAAAAGTATGTGGGCACCATGTGGGTATGTGGGTTAGTGATATATTAAAGTAACAATGGGTATGGTCGTTCACCTCTCCTGAGGCATGTGGACGTGAAGCCAGCAGTCTGCTGGTCTGCCATTGACTTCCACGAGCTGTCGTCACATAACAGATTCATTCATTATTTAATTTTTATTGATTTATTCTTTATTAATTAATTCATTCGTTCATCCATCCATTCATCCATTTATTTATTTATTCATTTATGTATTTTTTATTTTATTGATTCATTAATTCGTGTGTTTAATTCATTTATTTATTTGTATATTTATTTATGAAGAATATAAACATACATCAACAACACTGTTAAAATCTGAAAATATCGTAATATCAATGTCAACATCAGCTGGAGATGAGGGCCTACTTAGGCAGTAACAGGTTTTACAGTAAATAACGAACAGCAAAGCAAGTCTGACAGTGCTAACGGTCAGGTGAGCATATTGATTTGTGAACCTACACTCTCTGCATCCTTGACTAGTGGCCTCCTCGGTTCTGTCTTGCTGTTAGGCGGCATTGCGGGAGGCTCTCTCTGAATGGTGCCGCTCTTTATATGCCAGTAGTATGGGCCATCATTATCTGCAACACACACACAGTTCAGAATCAATAGGGTCCAGTAAAGAACCTAACAAGAAAACTAAAAACTGTAAATCGTACAAACTTTCTTAGTGTATGTTTACAAAAGAACTATTATTATTTCACTGAAATTTACGTGAAATTGAATAGCATAAATTGGTGAGAAGGACTTCTATACAGGGTGTAAGGGGATAAGTGTTGTCCTTTTCACAGTCGTCGGGGACTGTCTACAGGATCAAAAATGTCCATACAACATAGCGTCAAAACTTGATAGTTTTCCCAGAAAAAAATATTTCTTCTCTTATTTTATGCGCGTTATACTGTTTTTATCGTTAGTAAAATTACGAAAACAATTACATCAGTAGGTATATCTAGCAAAGAGTTTAAATACACATTTGTGTGTTCTATTACGTTTTCGTGAAATTAAATAAAATTGCTTGCTTAAATTTGTTAATATTCTGGCGTGAGAGACGTAGCAACGAGTTCAGAAGGCAGTACTCTGCACAGACGTACGTACATGTCAGCCGAGTTCAAGCTCCCTGTCCATAGGTCTACTGCCGAGCGGATGACAGTTCGGTACCAGGTATTCGATAAACAACTTACAATGTCACTCACAGTTTAGGAATATCATATGTAATTAATTTATGGAGAAAGTCGTCGTAATTCAAGTGAGACAAGAAGATGTACAGTCAATGTTTTCCGCAATGAAGGTTATCTAATCGGCGAACTTTTGTGGCGGTTTCTCAACGATTATTAGAAGCTAGGAGTCTCTTACCTCGTTTCGAAAATCACACAAAGAGAAATTTCTTTAAAAATGGTACTGCTTTATGCAAGCGGGAGAGATTAAAATGTTGCATTTAAAAAAAGTTTGTGTGATTTTGTGCAGTAAACCATTATTGTTTATTTTTTAGGCGTACAATAAAAAATGAACCAATATTCCCAATATTGTTAAATAAAATGGAAATTTACCATAAAGTTCTATTAATGAGATTGAAAGTTTGTATTTGCTGTTCGTTTTATGTAAACAACGGTCCGCTCCTGCATTAGAACAGAGCATCTGTTTTGTACCTGTATGTCTGTATTCGCTTGAGCTGTACCGTGTACTTGTAAACTCCCTCCTCCCCATCCAGAAACGTTGCCAAACGCCTAATATTGTAAACTTTAATAATTAGTTAAATATTGCAATTAGAAAAAAATTGTGAGGACATTTTTACTTCCTTATGACATGAACAATCATCAGTTAAAATAATGGCACTTATACACCTTACACCCTGTATAATTTTACTGCCACAAATAAAGTACGGTGCAACACATGATTGTTAAATCCTCCGGACATGGGCACCTTCATCTTTGTGGACTCAGCTAGTCTAGCCTCGCAAAGAATTGTATTTCTTAGGTAGAATAATGTTTAAGATTTAGAAACCCACCTCTCTTCCCAGACAAACAAAAAGTGTTCGACAAAATACGACGCACTAAGATGTGGCAAATATCATAAATCCTAGAATATACGAAACAAATCATAGAAAATATCAAAACCCTACAGAAATATTTATAACCAAAGGCGAGAGAAGGAGCAGAAATATATTATGAAAATCAAGCCTTAAGACAGGGATGCAGTTTGTCCCCAACATTATTTAATATATATTTGGACAATGCCCTTCGTAAATGGAAGACTCGAAGCTCAGAAGGAATAAAAATGGGGCATGGGATATATTTAAATATCCTATTATTCGCAGACGATCAGGTTTTAAGATCATAAGACAAGCTACGAAGAAATGCTCATGAGCTTAAATGAATATAACTTATGAATATCAACTAAGACTGATATGTACACATTATCAGACAGTGCATCTCACTTGACATGTGTCAGAGGAAGAACAACTGTTTGTATGCATCTGAAGTCTGACTAGTGTAATACGTAGCTAGTCGGCAATGTACGCAATGGAGGTGGAAAGGAACTGACCACCCTACCCCATTATCTCCTGTCCTAGTGGCCTCATAAATGTTGCTTTCTTGGTATCACTTGTCAGGTTCAGATCCGTCTTCGGACAGTTGACTAAACAACAATCAACTAAGAAAAATAAAGTTGTGGCCTTCTGTGGAAAATTCCCCGTTAGATATAAAATCTCTACATACAACCAATCAATGGAACAAGTGAAGAACTTTAATTACCTGGCTGTAATTGTAAGCTATGATCACGACAGAGATATAGCTTCCTGAGTCCTGAGAGTATAGTATAATATACTATACTTCATATATGATTATGATATCAGATGTACCGGTATGTGCAGATACCCGAAGTATAATATAATATACTTGCATTTGTACCCTAACTGTAACCTGCAGAATTTTTTCAGCATTTTCCCTAATGTCAGTGACTTTTTTGAAGTGTAAAATTATATTGAACTTCAAAAATAAAACAACAAATGCTTCAGGACTTATGAGGATGTAAACATATTTAAACACGTGTGGCACGATCAGGCGAACCCTAAGCAACAAAACCAGAAGAGAGACTTAAATAAAGATATAAAGTTATGCAGTCCCTGTTCTGCTTTATGGATGTGTCACAGACATGTACCAGAAAGTAACAAAGCCACATACAAGCGACAGAGATGAGATTTCTTCGAGCAGTGAAGGGCAGCACCGTGTTAGAGCATATTAAAATGAAGATATACAAGAGGTACTGAATATCTTCCCTATATTAAAGAAAATAAACGAAAGGCGAGACAACTAGATACAACATCTAGAAAGGATGGAAGATGATCTGCTACCGAAAGCAACCTTGAGGTACCGTCCACGAGGAAGAAGAAATCCAGAAAGGGCAAGAAAGAGTTGGAGTGAAGCCGGAATAGGCCTCAGGCCTAATACCTGAAAGGAAGAAGAAGAATGTTCGATATTTAGAGAAGGCCATGTAGAAATATTTAATCGAGTTATGGCAGAAAAACAAATGAGAATTGGCAGCGATGCACGCTGATAAAGAAAGTACTTCCAGACGATCATCGCCATCGGTTATAATCGCCGGCGATGCACGTCTGGCGATGATCGACATAAACAATCCGTAGAATGACAAGCAAGAATGATGAGTAATAGAGTCACAATTTGATGTGGGCAAGAAATGACCAGTAAATTTTGTTTGGAGCCCTTTCATTTTTCATTCACGAACAATGCCCTCTTACGATACGCGTCTTCTGACTTTACTTCCTCCCCGAGGGAAACTATTCTATAGGTTTTATTTCTATTAAAATCTAATGACCTCAATCGAGTTTGAACCCACGAATCTAGGACCTCATGGCAAGCATTGTACTCTCGATCTCTCTTCCTTGGGCACGATATGTAGATTTGTGTATTTCACATATATGTATTCCGGACAAACCAATTAATAAATACTGGTATGACGTTTTAGACTTTCCTGGTAATTGCGTTGTGAAGAATAATTACGGCGTTCTGTCACGTGTTGATAATATTATCGAAGTTACGAAACTATTTACGAGTTTCAACATCAGGTTTATATCACCCAAGATATGAAAATTAAGGCCCGATTTCTTCAATCTTTGTTAAAAGCACCTAACGTAGAGTTAATTAACTGCAAGTTAAAAGTATAAATTGCTGTTAAAAATATTGCGTTTCTTCAACTTTACATTTCACATTTTAACATACTGTTTGTTCACTCTCTGTTAGGACCAGCGATTCCAGAGTTAACCATAACCATAACCTGAACAGAAGTCTTTCTATTCTCTCAGATTTGATTTATGTTTCTTTTTCCTCAATAGCACAATTCACTAGTAAGAGTGGATATTTACAGAATATTTCTATCTATCATGTGTCTTTTTTAATTATAAAGAATGATTTTAATGTTCAAACAAATGAAAGTTGAATTTCTTATTCATTTATAACTCTGAAATAGCCTAATAGTTCAAGACAATGACCTATGAACGGCACTACCAACATGAAAGAAAAGAAGTACGTATAATAAGAAAGTGGGCCAAGCATGTATCATATTAGTGACACTGAAATTTGTATGAAATCATTAAAAAATAAACCATTTCTATAGCAATATATTGAAACATCGCAATATCAGTGAAATAAATTAGAATCCCTTCCAAAAAAAAAAAAAAAAATCGGCGTCTCTGAACACCCCGAGTGCTGAGACGTATTACCACAGTCTAGTATATACAGTCACGAAGCTCAATACGTATGGAATATGCATCCATATATAGTTGCTAGCCACTAGGATCGCTACTATCGCCTCATCACAGGCAATGCGAAATAGTACCTGCACAGTCTATTGTTCCTAGTACCCTCAACAACTCACGCTTCGTGACTGTGGTATTATTAAAATGTACCTAATCGAGGATTAATATTGCTCGCGTATCACCCGAGTAACATACTGAATTTGCAATCAGGTTGCATGTGTATTTACACGTACCTTCGTGCTTCTCCCAGCCGGGGGGCAGGTTCTCTAGGTCGCTGCTTTGGTCCCCACTGCTCGGAGAATCCACGGAGTGCTTGGGACTGTCTCCACCGTTGGACGACACCGACGACTGCTGCTGGGGAGGCGGTCGACGCTTCACGGGCACGGCATACAGGTCATTGTTCAGCTGCCCCGCGATGTGGGGCACCGAGCCGTCGTCCCCCGCGGTGTTGAGGTTCACTGGCTTCTCACATATGCTGCACACACAAGCACCAAGCAACACGTCAGTTCTATGTATCTGGAAACGGACATGGCGACAAATCTAAACTCGCAGTAAGAATGACACAACTCCTTTTCTAGTCTGGGTTTGGTGTAGGTTATCTTACCCTGAAGGTGAAGAGCACTAGATCCATCTGACAAGCAAACATTCTGATGAGGGCAGATAAAAAAGTTAAATTTGTTTCTTTCACCATGTTAATAATGTCAAAAGAAGTGCTTATACAAATTTTGGCCACTCAACAGCAATTACGAAGGCCGTAAAATACAGCGTATTCCGAATCTCAGCGCTGAGCAATCTGATGGCATCACGGTGTTCCGAATTTCAACGATGACGTCACTGATGCTCCACCGGTGTCGCATCGGTTCCATCGGCTTGCAGAGGTGGTGGCAGCCGCCATCAGTGAATCTGATTGGTTCTTGTATAAGCCGGGAATTAGCAGACGAATGACATCGTGTACTGTTGTGTCATGGCGGTGTGTTCTGTTTTGGTTCTGCTGTATTGTTTGTAATGAGCACGATGTAAAAACAATATGTTAATGGCTTATGTGCGAACATGTCAACGGACCAGTTATTACTATTGGTTCAAGAAATAAATTGTTTTTGTTTTATTTTCATTGAACGAGATGACAATACGGAAATTTCGCAAAATCTTGCTAGTGTAGCACAGACAACAACTTGTACAGCCGCTATGATAGCCATCGAACCTTCCAGTAGTTTTATTCCTATTTCGCTGCAACGTGACATTGTTGTCTACAGGTCCGGTGAGATTCGGAATACACTGATAATAAGTTCGCCAGGGGCTGTTAACAGAAATAAAGCACAATTTCACTGGAAAAATTTATTGGAACAAACAAATCATTTGTTGAGCTTTTTTCAACATATTCCCTATCGGAATTGAGACATTTGTCATATCATGGGATCGACAGAGAGGTGCAGATGGCTGTCAAACGCTGGTTCCGATCCCAGACGGCTGACTTCTACGACATAAGGATACAAAAATTGATCCCATGGTATGACAAATATCTCAATTCCAATGTGGGATATATTGACAAATAGCGCAACAATTGCTGTATCTGTTCTAATAAATCTTTCCATGCGAATGTATTTTTTCTTCTGTAAACGGCCCCAGGGAAAATCACTTTCAGCACGACCTCGTACAGTATACAGGATGAACCGTAAGTAATGCCATTAATTTCAGGAGCTTATTCTTTGAGATATTACAAACAAAAATGTTTAATACAATTATGCTCGGTTTTGCTTCCTTTTCGAGACAAAAATTGTTTTTCATAGCGAGTTTTGAGAAATCCATTGATTTAATTTCTAATAGGCCTATGCTTATTCAATTTAAGACAGCAGTGTATTATGATAATAAATGGTTGAAACAATTTCAGGTTTTTCCTTTAATTCATTCATAGTGATCTGTCCAAGGTCAGGTCTTTCACTGCAAACCCAGCATTCTCCAGTCTTTCCTATTTTCTGCCTTCCTCTTTGTCTCCTCATATGATCCATATATCTTAATGTCGTCTATCATCTGATATCTTCTTCTGCCCCGAACTCTTCTCCCGTTCACAGACCATGTTCCAATCCTCATTCTTCTTTTCTTATCTCTGGTGGGTTGCTTCATAATGTGTCCTTCCCTAGCATCTCCTTCCCGGATATTGCCCTTTAAATGTGCAGAAATTTGATCCGAACAAATGTAACATTGTAAAATTTCTTTGCAAAACGAAAAGTTACATTTGTTCAGGTGAAATTTTTGCATACTTAAAGGACAAAACTAAAATTCTTTCAACCATTTATTATCATAATATATTGCTCTCTTAAATTGACTGAATATATTTAAAATTAAATCAATAGCTTTCCAAAAATACGCTGTGAAATGTTTCATGTAAAATAATTTTTATCTAAAAAAAAAGGAAGCAAAAACGACTAAAATTGTATTAAGTTTTTTTTTTTCAAATATCTGAAAGAATAAGCCTGAAATTAATGGTACACTCTGTATATAAAAGCTTGTCTATTTTCAGAAAAATTAATAATTCTTAAAACAGTTTTTTGTATCACCTGCAAATTTACAGATACGAGGTACCACTTCTTAGCCATCGATATCTACTCTAACTCTTTAACATGTTGGTAACCATTAAGGAGCTGAACAAACTTCGAATCTCGCACCATTTTGTGGCAAAGACGCTTCCATTGACAGTAACAAAATCCTGCCCTCGGTTCAGCCTGAAACGAAACCTACTCCACGGTAAACCTCCCTCATTTGTTCGCTTACAGTGTCTGAATTCGGCACTCATTAGAGAATCTCCAGTCAGTGAAGCTGTAGACGGTTGGACAAGGTACAGGTGACCTCCAACAGCTGAGTGCGTGCGGGGAGAAATGTGCCACGTCCCCCGCCCCGCAGACAAGGTCCGGGTCAGGTCTGTTCATTCATACTCACGCCACGGGTCAGAGGGGACTATGTGCACGACCTGTCAAACAGCACACATCCAAGGAAAAATGTCATTTCAGCTATTGCAACGTTCTCGACTGACGAAAAGTATGAAAAGCTTAGAAGCGAATCATCAGAACAGTGCAACAGCAAACCAAGTACAGATAGCGTGAAATTAAATATGTTTACAACAAACTGAACCACAAAACACAATAAACAAGTTCTATTCAACAATAAAATTGTCTTCAGTTTTATTCCAATTTTTCCATTCTCGACGTAGGCCTAACACCACTTTCCGAAATGCCACATTTGTCACTACACCCAATATTAAGACAGTTCCTAAGATAGAAGCGTGAGCAGAAGATAATTCCCAAGAAAGACCGAACTGAAATTCACATAAATGATACGTGATGACATAGAAAGTAAACATGAAAATGCGACCCCTGATCACATATATGGGATGCGATTGACTAGTCACCGACAAAGATTTACTTGTGGTTTTGATTTGGGATGAGTGTCTAATCATGTTATTAGTTTTTTTTTTTTTTCGCAAAAAAGGAATGACACGATTCTTGGTCGTCGAAAGTTCAAGTTCTACAGCACTGTTCACGCGATATCGACGTAGCCAGAAAGATATCTGGTCGTGCATGCGTAGAGCTATTTTGATCCTACCCTAAAGTACACACCAGTGTAAAATGTTATCAGTTGTCTATTTCTAGTGTAGGTCTCTTTTTACGTCCTTGATCGTTTACCTTTTATGAAAGTTTGAAATATAGGCTACCGTGTAACAGCATTCGCCAAAGTGGGAGAACAATATTAATTTCAAAATACAAATGTAAATCCATGGAAAAGACAGCAAGGAACATTGTAAGGACCACAACAAAGATAACAAGGAGCACGATAAGGACAAAGATTAGGACCACGATAGCATATTTCAAGAAACACGACAAACACCACGACAAAGAGTATGATAAATATCACGACATGGATCGCGATAAGGATTACAAGAACCAGAACTAAGAAAAGAACTATTATAAAGATAACAAGGACCACGATAAGGACAAACATCAGGACCACGGTAATATACTATGACAAGAAACACGACCAACATCATGACAAGGATTACGATAGATACCACGACATGGACCACGATAAGGATTACGACAAGGACCAGGACCATGAGAAGGACTATTAGAAAGACAACAAGGACAACGATAAGAATCATGACAAATATATAAATGACTTTCGTAAGGACCACGAAAAGGACAAAGATATGAACGACAAGAATAACAATAAGAATCGCGACATGAACGACGGTAAGGAAAACGATAAGGAACACAACTTGGACCACGACAAGAAGCACGATAAGGACTACGACATGGTAATGATCACGACATTAAACACAATCTTCAAAATAAGAATTACAATAAAGACCTCAATGTGGACGACGATAAGGATCACGTCAAGGACCACGATAAGGTTCACGACAAAGACGAGGACAAGTATCACAACATGGACCACCATAAGGATCACGACAAGGACCAGGATAAGGATCACGGCGTGAACCACAAGCACCATGACAAGGATCACGATAAGGATTCGGACATGCGCCACGATTAACACCGCGACAAAGATCACGATAAGGATCACAACATGGACAAGTACAAACAAAACAAGGATCACGATAGGAACCACGACATGGACCACGATAAGGAGTTCGAAATTTACCAAGATAAGGACCATGACAGAAACAAGAAATGGCCTATTTTAAGAACAAGTGCCTATTTTCGCCTGTTTTCGTCTTTTAAAAAGAAACTGAAATATTAGTCATTTGCTATTTTTACTTATTTTAACAAGAAACATTTTAATGTCTCCAATTTATCCTTCTCATATGCAAGTTTAATGTTTACTATCCTACAAATACAATCTTTTATACAATTTATTTCATTATATAAACGAAATTACCAGTATGCTTAAAATCTCCTCCCACTCAGCCAATTGTCATTAGTGAAAAGCGCGAACTGTATTCTCTTTAAATGCTGGCTTACAGGAAATAAAACAAATTGGCCAAATAATGAAAGATAACACTATAGAAGTTCATCTACACTAGCTTGCTTACTTCAAACAGATGCCAGTTACGTCAGTTTAAGTAGAAATATATTTTTTTTCTGCAGGCTAATGAAAACTGACACAAGACAGAATTTAACATTAAATAAATCTAAATATTATGTACCTTGTGGTACTGTATAAAGAATAGAAAGTTGTGTATAAATTAAGCTATAAAATATATTATACCTTTTCTTAATATTAGTGTTTTTTCATGTTTCAATTGCCTTTTTTGTCTGTTATTGTGTCTTTTATAGATTTACAGTACCTTTTTTCATGTATTTATTGTTTTTTTGCCTGCTTCTTTTAAATATTAGGGGAGAGTTGGGTAATATCGGACATCGGGTAATATCGGACAGTGCGTTCCTTTCATCTACCACCATATGATAGTATCTGAATGACATGGTTATGTTTCTGTATGCGACATCACAGAAACGTAATCATGTCAATCAGGTACTATCATCGTGTGGTAGATGAAAGAAACTCACTGTCCGATATTACCCGATGTCCGATACTACCCAACTCTCCCCTATAAATGGCTAAACATCCGGACCCTACTTATAATGGATTACGTACACCATAACGAAAAATAAGAGGCCGCCCAGTCATGAAACAGCCACGAACTCCAAATCTTATAAGGAGGAAACGGAAGACGACTACAATCGTTATAGAACTGCCGTCGTCATCGTCATCATCATCATCGTCATCGTCGTCATCATCATCATCATCATCATCATCATCATCATCATCATCAACTTAATGGATTAAATTAGGCGATCTGTTATATCTTCAGGTATTATGAAAGAACTGATACATCTCTCGTTTCCTGAGCAGTCCTACTTTTTTCTGTCGGTCTGTAATTTAAGATCTGGAATTATCTTCTAACCATTCTTCTTAAGTGATCCATCTAATTTTATTGCTCCGTATGTGTTTATTGTGCAGACATTTCCAATTTTAAATTTTTGGCGAATTTCATCACTTTTCTTGTGGCCCAATACATTTTGTCCTCTCAGAGATGTTGCTACTAGTTTTAATTGTGGTATTGTGTCCACGTCTCTGAACCATATAGCAGTGTTGTAAAATTTCGAAAGGTCTACAGTTTGTTACCGCACTTGTTTAATTAAAGTCTTTTTATTGTGCCAATGAGTTTCTAGAAGAGAAGCTGGAGTTACTACATTAGATGTAATGGAAGGAAGCTACAGGTATTGTTCTATAATTTATAATAATTTTTATTCTAAAGGGATTTGCCCATTATAAAAACCACTACTTTTCTTTTATTAGTAGAAATTTCAATTGTCTTGGTTTGTGATTAATGATTATACATACAATTTATGTACTGGTCTCTGTAGGTTACCTCAGGGTCAGCTAGTACCATCTATTCCTCTCCACATAATAATGTGTTTGTTGGGTAAATGCAATACAATAATTTCTTGGAGTCCGTAATTGTACCTATTTTTAAGAAGGGGGACAAGACTAACTGTGGTAACTTTCGAGGAATATCACTTTTGCTGACGTCGTACAAAATTTTGTCCAATATTCTTTGAGAAGATTAACTCCGTACGTAGATGAAATTATTGGGGATTATCAGTGCGATTTTAGGCTTAATAGATAGACTATTGATCAGATTTTTTGTATTCGACAGATATTGGAGAAAAAAATGGAAGTATAAGGGTACAGTACATCAGTTATTCATAGATTTCAAAAAGACATATGACTTGGTTAAGAGAGAAGTTTTATATAATATTCTTATTGAATTGAACGGGTTATATCAGCTTCTTGTCTATGCGAATGACGTGAATATGTTAGCAGAAAATCCACAAACGATTAGGGAAAACACGGGTATTTTACTTGAAGCAAGTAAAGCGATAGGTTGGGAAGTAAATCCCGAAAAGACAAAGTAGGCCTATATGATTATGTCTCGTGGCCAGAATATTGTACAAAATGGAAATATAAAAATTGGAGATTTATCCTTCGAAGAGGTGGAAAAATTCAAATATCTTGGAGCAACAGTAACAAATATAAATGACACTCGGGAGGAAATTAAACGCAGAATAAATATGGGAAATACCTGTTATTATTCGGTTGAGAAGCTTTTGTCATCTAGTCTGCTGTCAAAAAATCTGAAAGTTAGAATTTATAAAACAGTTAAATTACCGGTTGTTCTGTATGGTTGTGAAACTTGGACTCTCACTTTGAGAAAGGAACAGAGATTAAGGGTGTTTGAGAATAAGGTTCTTAGGAATATATTTGGGGTTAAGAGGGATGAAGTTACAGGAGAATGGAGAAAGTTACATAACGCAGAACTGCACGCATTGTATTCTTCACCTGACATAATTAGGAACATTAAATCCAGACGATTAAGATGGGCAGGGAATGTAGCACATATGGGCGAATCCAGATATGCATATAGAGTGTTAGTTGGGAGACTGGAGGAACAAAGACTTTTGGGAAGGCCGAGACGTAGATGGGAGGATAATATTAAAATGGATTTGAGGGAGATGGGATATGATAGATAGGATAGGGACCGATGGCGGGTTTATGTGAGGGCGGCAATGAATCTGCGGGTTCCTTAAAAGCCATTTATAAGTAAGTAAGTAAGTAACATCCACTGCCATTTTCGGCAACTTCATTTGTGAGCAAGTCACAGTAGCCAACCTGATTTTACACCTTAATTTATGACATTATTGTTACTTAACATGTATTGTTAATGTTAATTTTTATTCTTAAGTTTAATATAGCCTACATGCTTTGTAGACCTACCGATTTGGCCAGTTACAGCGGATTCCCATTAGTACGTTCCAAAGTTTTGATCGATTGACCGTGTTCAGCATCAGTAGTCCCCACGAGACCGTACCAGCCATTACCAAACACCGAACGATTATTATTATTATTATTATTATTATTATTATTATTATTATTATTATTATTGTATTATACGGCATCATTTCAAGTAAATTACTCTTTCATTATACGAGTACATTCAGTTCAGTATCAAGATTAAACCACCGTTTTCTGTCAAGATTACATTCTTCGACCTTTTTGTTTTTATTTTGTCTGCCAAGATCATGGCCTCCTGATATACGTTATTTACACGCATCCCTTAAGACTTGCATAATTCAAAACCGAAGCCGAGTGTGTCTGTGAGCCGAGGACTCTTTAATAGAAGGAACGGTATTGCATTTGTGGGATGTACGGATGTCACTCCTGCCTTCAACTTCTAAACGAATAATACTGCAAATAATAATATTAATGTGGATAATTGATATTAGAGGAAAAAATTCGCTCCGGCGCCGGGGATCGAATCCGGGTCCTTGGTTCTACGTACTAAGCGCTCTAACCATTGAGCTACGCCGAAGTTCAATCCACAGCACCGGATCGAATCCCTCTCCTCCAGTGCTTTTCCCTTTGTGGCCTGACTCCAAGTTCGACATATATGTTGACGTTTATATTAGTCAACTGCCATTCTACAAGGAGCGCACTCAATTGAGTGACTTGGTGGTCAGGATTTCACAGTAATATGCACTGTTGGGCGAAGAATCTACGTAAAGATTAATATGGATGTTTTCAGTTCTAAACTTTTGCTTAGAGAAGTTAGCAATTTACTTATATTTAACAATCATCATTCTGAGCAAAATATTATGTTGTTCGTGATGTATTATGTAAGTATAAATTACAAAATGAACTGACTTCTTAGATACTGAATATGAACAAAATTCAACTAGAAGTTTAGATGGGTTCTGGTTGAGAATACTACGGCACCCTTGAATAAAATCTTTCGCATAGAATGTTTAGCCGATTATTTATTACTATGGCTAGTATTTTGTAAATTAGTTTTAGGACAATATTCTTCATATGTAGACCTTCTTCACTTAATGAAAAATATAAAATTCCTTTCCACTGATTTTTCAATAAAAATATTTTTACGGTTATTTAACGGCACTATATCACCTACGATTATAATTAGTGCCATTCGAATTGGTGATAACGATATGGTACTTGGCGATATGAGATCGAGGATTCGCTAAGTGATTATCTGACATTCGCCTTACAACTGACGGAAACCTAAGGAAAAACTGAACCTGGAAATCAGCTCAAGCGGGAATCGAACACATACTCAAGCACAGCTCCAGTTCACATGAGTTGAGAAATTCGGCTATGTAATTTGAAAATGTTCTAGAGTTTTTTTGTCGTAATTCACGAAACTATTGTACACTAATATTATTAGAACATGTGATATTTCTGTGCAGGAATTCTGCGTAATCATATGATGAAGGATGGATAGAACGGAGAAAAATTCTCTCCGGCACCGGGACTCGAACCCGGGTTATCAGCTCTACGTGCTGACGCTTTATCCACTAAGCCACATCGGATTCCGGTTCCGATGCTGGATCGAATCCCCTCAGTTTAAGTTCTATCTCTCAGTTTTCCCTTTGGTGGTCTACCCTCATGTAACTGTGTCACAGAATATTGACAGTGGCACAATGTCCAACGCACTATGTACAGAGGTGCACTCATTACGAGTGCCTAAGTGGCCGGGATCCGACGGAATGAGCGCCGTCTTGAATCACTAAGTGATTACTTATGCATATCATATTATTATGATGTACCGAAGTACATACGATATTTCCGTGCAGAGTCCCGGTGCCGGAGAGAATTTTTCTCTGTTCTATCCATCCTTCATCATATTGTACATATAATAAAAAAATTCTTCGTTGCACTATGCTCATGTCCAATAATTGGCTTCTCGCTAACAACTGAAAGAGTTCCCTCGTTTGCCAATATAAGACCAAAAATGAATATGACAATCGCTCAGGATACATCCGTACAAGTGTGTACTTATTTTGTTAAGTTATGTTTTATACTAATGTTAATGTTATATCTGTTTCCCTTTCTACAGCACTGCTTTCGAACTTTCCTTTTAATGAAAGACTTCTCATTTCAATGCTCAATACTTTTTCTTATTCTGATTGTTGAGAGCAGGGTATTATTCGATTTGCGGACCTTGGTTTGTGAACAACTGCAACGACGAGAAGAATAAATTAAACAGATGTGGAACAAAGAAGACTCCATCTCACCAAGATGAATAAAGAAGTCCTCGAATAAAAACAAACTGAACTGAAAAGTAACTCGGATGAAATATGGTGAATAAAGAGCTAAAGCGATTAAAGAAACAGTCTATTTACGCCATCTGAATTTTAAAGACGACAAAAATAAAGTTGAACATCACAGAAATGTCATAATTGCATAGACATCAATAAAAGAAAAACGAAAGAAAAGAGATAAGGTTGGTTAAATTGAAATCCTTCAACTTTATTTCGTTCTTCGTGGCTAAAACAATAAGCAGACACAAAAGCGGATGAGCAAAGTTTTAAAGAAAATTAAACTAGATCCAGAGCTTTATGTACACTGCTGCATCAACATTTTTAAACAATAAAGAAAAAGAAAGGAAGAAAGAAAGAAAGTCCGTCATACTTACTTACTTGCAAATGGCTTTTAAGTAACCCGCAGGTTCATTGCCGCCTTCACATAAGCCCGCCATCGGTCCCTATTCTGAGCAAGATTAATCCAGTCTCTATCATTATATCCCATCTCATTCAAATCCATTTTAATATTATCCTCCCACCTACATCTCGGTTTCCCCATCTGACACTCTATATGTATTTCTGAATTCGCCCATACGTGCTACATGCCCTGTCCATCTCAAACATCTGGATTTAATGTTCCTAATTATGTCAGGTGAAGAATACAATGCGTGCAGTTCCGCGTTGTGAACTTTCTCCATTCTACTGTAACTTCATCCCTCTTAGCACCAAATATTTTCCTAAGAATCTTATTGTCAAACACCCTTAATCTCTGTTCCTTTCTCAAAGTGAGAGTCCAAGTTTCACAACCATACAGAACAACCGGTAATATAACTGTTTTATAAATTTTAACTTTCAGTTTTTTTTGCCAGAAGACTACTCGTAGATAACAAAAGTTTCTCAACCGAATAATAACAGGCATTTCCCATATTTATTCTGCGTTTAATTTCCTCCCGAGTGCCATTTATATTTGTTACTGTTGCTCCAAGATATTTGAATTTTTCCACCTCTTCGAAGGATAAATTTCCAGTTTTTATATTTCCATTTCGTACAATATTCTGGTCACGAGACATAATCATATACTTTGTCTTTTCGGGATTTACTTCCAAACCTATTGCTTTACTTGGTTCAAGTAAAATTTCTGTGTTTTCCCTAATCGTTTGTGGATTTTCTCCTAACACATTCACGTCATCCGCATAGACAAGCAGCTGATGTAACCAGTTCAATTCCAAACGCTGTCTGTTATCCCGAACTTTCCTATTGGCATATTCTAGAGCGAAGTTAAAAAGTAGTCATACAAGAATATATGAGAAATATAACATAAAATAAAAAAAAATAGAACATGGCTAGTAAAATGTGTTTCCGGCCTCAGAATGAAATTCAACAATTCCATAAGAATGGCGTCATTGACAACACATACGACGGAAAAGACAAATATTTTTATGATAATTGATTGACATGAACGGTGCTAATGTATTTTGTTTGTGTGATATAATACTAAAATTATACAACATCTCAGTCAATTAAATCTGACGAACTGAACGTCCATTATAAGATATAGCCTAAGAGTAGAAGTGACAGGGCCTATAACTGTGCAGATTAAAGGGATAGAATATATTAAACTAAATAAAAAAACATATTATGTGTTTTAAAATTAAGTGCATGGTTAATTAGAGAATTAGGCTGAAAATCTGGTTGGTTGGCAAAAGCTCATCGCTGGATCATGTATGAAAACACACACGCTCTGGGTCTGAATAACTGAGTTCCGTCTCTTAGTCAAGTCACTTCTGTAAGGTTGTCAGAATTCCTAATGGTAGGAAATAACTATCAGTGTTAATTTTTTTATTTAATTTGAAAGAAAACCGTCTATTTTATTGAAAAACACAGGGATCAATAATTTCTTACCAGTTACTCAGATAAGAGTAAAGATCAGAGTCGTATGGATAGTAGGATACTTCTAGAGTTAAACATGTTAACATTTACGGGTTTTCTCTGAGAAAAGTATTAATTTGGGGCTAATACGGTATAGTATATTTTGTTGTCCTCTATCCACGGAATAAGCCGCAGAGTTATATTACCGTACTTCTATCCTGTATAATTTTTATCAAAATTTTATAACTGTTTTATTAATAACTGTGGACCTTGAAATATTCAATAAAATTATACCATATGTATAGACTACCACGATTAGTCAGTCCACGTGTATACAAGTTGTTATACGTAAAAAAAAACACACACACACACGCACGCACACGCGCACACACACACAAAACACACACATAAAAGTATTACCAATTTATGTTATAAGCAGGCAGTGCATTTTCGTTCCCAGACAAGTTACGGAAGTTATCGGTTAGTATGTCCTGGAGTTTTAGTGTTCAAACTCTGACCCTAAATGCTTACGTCAGGACGCTACGAAAGGTATAACCTAGTTCGGTACATAATAATAATAATAATAATAATAATAATAATAATAATGATGGAGCATGAAAACTGTACGTGGGATTGCTACTAAATTGAAATGGTCTGTCCAGCTACTTTTTGACCATATAAACGCACTAACACAGCAAAACTAGCTCTGTACAAATATTAGTGTTACATATTACAGAAAATATAATTAGATCGATAATAATACTGAACTAGTATATACAATATATAATTATTATAGAACATAATAGTAAACATGATACACATTAACTGTAAATACTCTATATATTATATAATACATATAATTATATTCATTTAACGAAATCAACTCCGTTACTGTGGACAAAAACATATATTCTGGGATTATGAAATTTATACATTTTACTATAACTGCCAGTAAAAATTTGTTTAAGCTAAGAAAATGTTCTTTCTACGTCACATGACATTACAGGGACAAAATAATAACAAAAATCAATATACAAATTATCAATATTTACATTTTACGCAATATATACAAATAATTCGTTTATCAAAACCTAACCCGTCACAGTGAACGAAAACATATTCTGAAGATATGAAATGAAAATCTTTTACGAACATCACATAAAATTTGTTTAAACTAAGAGAATGTTCTTGCTACGTCATATGACGTTACAGGGGCATATTTATATTACATTACATCATTGTTATTTAATGACCCCATGCGTACCTGCTTGCAATTCGACCTTACTTATGCATTCACGTGACGTAATAGATGCAGCTGCCAGAAGAAACTACTAGATTCGCTGTACGATTGGGAACGAAAATGCGCTGCCTGGTTTATAAGATTTTGTTTTTTTAATGTGACATTCTTCTGTACCGGTACATGAAAATGCAGGGACAGGGAAATTCCATAAAATACGGGGAGACAGGGAGAAACAATACACTATTACACTTTAAGCGACGCCTCTGTGTCCAGCAAATTATTAAACTACTCCTATTTTTTTTTCTCATTGCCATTTTTTGAGTCCTTTTCTTACTTCGACTCATGTACCCCTGTACTAATCCTTTCATTATTCTTTCCCGCAATTTTTCTACTATTTGTGTTTGTTTCTCTTCCTTTTTCTCAAATTCTAACATCTAATTCTGTGTCGAGTGAACGTTTACTCGTTATTTAAGCATGAGTGAAGATCCAGTAAATAAACTCGAGGCAGACAAGACTAATCTTTAATTGTTGACTCGGAGTAGAGATGGACGCAAAAATACAAACACAATCAAGAGAAATGGGAATCAATCTTACATGTTATCTCTGCAGTCTGGGAGACCAATCCGGAACGAGATTGGTCGTGACGTCAGCCTTACTTGTAAGAGGTTGGGGATCCTCCAGTCTGCAGGCAATCAATACTTGTTGTGTGTACTCCGAGTGGTGGCGCCACTTCCACACATTCTTAATAAAACGGACCGCGATGCATGTTTGCCTATGTGCTCAAGGGATGACAGCACAATATGACTCAAGGCCGCCCAATCCCCCTCCCAGGCTAATTTGAAGTGGAAAGTCATTTCATTATCCCAGACTTCTGTAATTTAACTGATGCTTCTACTCTGTGTATATCATACATCTTTTTTTTTACAATTAGAAGCTAGCAGTATCGTGTCGTAACATCTTTCACTATAATTACTGTACACAGATCTATGCAACCCTCTCACTACGTCAACGTCACAGAAGATTTTAATTAAGAAGCAGTAATACGTTTTCATGTAAACGGAATTGAAAGGACACTGGCTCCTATAGCAACGCAACACATGACACATGGCTTTGATATTAAGTACAGTACATGTTTCTGGGGCATATATGTATGTGTATCCTTAAGAACACCATGTAACTGCTGTTACTGAAAGAATTTTAATTAAATTAATTAAAATATTGTTAAAGTAATTGCCCTTATGGCCCTTTTAAGTCTTCTATTCCAAATTTTGAAATATCATTTATATAACAACAGCACATAAAAAAAAAACTTTCTTTGTTCTTAACTTCTACAATAAACTGTCTAGCCTTTATCAATCAGTTAATCTTTTAGTATTTTGATTTTTATTGTATTTGTAAATTTAATATTAATTGTAATTATAATTGTAATTGTATTCTTAATATTGTAGTTGTAATCCCCTGGTAGAGGGAAAGAGAAGGCCTGATGTAGGGTGACCAGATTCACAACGATAGAAAGGAGGACACAAAGCTTCAAAAAGGAGGACATTATTTGAAAAAAAAAAAAAAAAAAAAGAGGACAGAAAATATGTATTTAGATTTAGGCTTAGGCCTATAATATACTATAAATTACATCAATATCTATTGTCTTACAAAATATTTACAGTACAGATTTAGGCTTAAATCATACTTAAAAGTATGTTAATATTACAAAAATAATTATGATAAAACTTAATAATAACGATTTTACAGTTAGCTACGTATGAAAGTCAAGAGAACTATAATTATTAAAGAGGACAGAAAATATCTACCCTATTTAGATTTAGGTTTAGGCCTATATTATATTTAAAAGTATGTCAGTATCTATTTTGTTACAGTATACTTATGATAAAACTTAACAATATAAAATGATTTTACAGTTAACTACATATGAAAGCCAAGGGAACTATAATTATTATCAAAATACATAAAAAGAAGACACAAAATGTAAATTTAATATTACTTTGTATGCGAAGAGAGTTTTGATCGTTGGCAAAGAGTATATTCTGTCTATGCTGCAGCTACCTACAGGAGAATTACTTGAAAAAGGCGACAAAATAAGATAATTTCAAAATATCAAACATACAATTTACGAAAAGGAGGACATTTCTTGATTTTTTAAAAATCCGCCCGGATCCCGGACAAAGGCCTAACTAGTTTTCTTTCCTCTTCTCGTATTTCCCGCTGGTATCCAATCTAAAATTTGTTTTGGGGGCCGATCATCATCCATCCTTCTAATGTGTCCATATCATATCAGCTGCATATTATGTAATCTAAAATAGAACCTTTATATCCCATCCGTCTTAAGTCTCATTTCTCATACAACCTTGAACACCGTGCTGCTCTTAAAAAATCAGTTCCAGTGGAGGTCAATTTACATTTTGTCTTTGAATTTAGTCTGAATACTCTCAAAATGAATTGCAAAGAAACATGGATACTAAAGGTACTGCAGATGCTATAAAAATGAGGGGTTTAGGAGGAGACTGGGAGTGATATAGAGAAGAATGGCGGAAAATAATTTGGGCACAGGAAGATGCTTGAGCACTTGAAAAACCTGTTCTTATATATTATTATATCTGACATCAATATTTCATACTACTTGCCTCTTAAAAGTCTGCGAATTATTTGTTAATAACACTGACTTGCATGTCCGAGTTAAGGAGTTAGGTACAGCTTACAGCAGTAAAATATTTGGAAATATTCAACATTTTTTCCTCCATTATTGTATCTTGTACAGTAATGAAAATTTGTATGTGTAAAACACTGCCCTTCTGCTATATGAAAAAAAAACATCTTTATGATTTTAAAAAATTATATATATATATATTTTTTTTTTTTTTTTAAATTTAAAAACTGTGCAGTTCACTGTGCAGTGATGTCATATGTCATATTGATTTATTGATATAGTTCACAAGTACAAAACTTAATAATATAACAAAAGATCTATAAACAAATGTAATTCTACATACTAAATATACAATTTCCTAGACTTTATTTTATCGCAAATCTCAATAATTTATGGTTCAAACTTGCACTTACGCACTGTGCAGTGATGAAGCGTTTCCCTCAAAACTCATAAACTTGTTAACTTTTTCATGTTTTCTTTCTCAAAACTCCCTCAAAACTCACAAACTTGTTAACTTTTTCATGTTATCTCTTTTTTATTTTATTGCTGAAACTCATGTTTACAATATCATGCTCTTTCAACTACATTCCTTAATAAATAATATATTTATATTTTTTTGTATAATAGAAAATACTGATATTTGACCATTTTTTAGAAATGAATTTATTTTTTATCAGGCAATCTATCAAAGGAACAGAAGTGATCTTATATCATATTGTAGATATGACATGCGTAAATACACACAAAAAGTTGTATCACAGAATGTTGGATAGTTTTTAGTTATGTGGGAAACGCATCATCACTGCACAGTTAACAAAATTTGGGGGGGGGGGGGAAGTTAATATTTTTTTAATCGTAAAAATATTTTTTTCATATACCAGAAGGAAAGTGTTTTACACATACTAATTTTTATTGTTGTACAAAAAAATGTTTAATATTTCCAAAATGGTATTGTTGTAAGCTGTACCTAACCCCTTAAGACTGATAAGCATTACGTTTTCCCTTTTCACTTTTTCATTTCATATCTTTTATTTACACATCTTATACTAGCAAGTAAGAAAATATAGACTACAAAAATATGAGGGTTCTAGAAACAGAACGTATCACGTACAAAATCGTGTTTTTCGGGATAATGCAAAAACGTTCTACGACTTTCTGTTTAAAAATTTCATTTTTCTTTTATATTATGTTAATCGACTTCAGCGTCATAAATGAAATGTCATTACTTTTGAAAATATATTTTTTTACAGGAATACTCAAACTTTAAAACTCAAATTTATTTGATTTTTCTGTATAAAACATTGCATAAATAACAAAAACTCTGGGAAAAAAAAAAACACGAAAAACGTCTTTGGTATCATAGACTATATCTGCCCATCTGTCTATATGAGGCGACTCTATTCTTAGATCTGCCGTAAATCTATTAGCAGACAGTTTCTAATAAAAAAACGGTTGTTCGGTTACGAACAGCTACTGTAAAATTATCTTTGTATTTTATTAACAGCAGTTCACTAGAGACGTAGTTACAGCCGTGGATTATGAATTTGGAGTCTCATACTAAGAGTACAGCTTCTAACAGCGACTCAAACTTTTGGTAGGGATTGGAAAATTACAGTGGAGGCATGCATGTGATAAAAATCGATACTGCAACATTGCAGGCGGGGAGGGGGGGTTAACACCGTTGTTATGGAAACGCAGACAGGTGCAACCGCGCCAAGAAGTCTCTGCAACATCAACTAGCAACTACACTCCAGGTATGTACTAGTTAGTGACGAGCAAGCAGCTCAAACCTGGAAAACGGGTTGGTTTCCCGCCTGTGACAATTTGTATTAATTACATTCCTCTTTATCTGCATCTGAAGCGCTTACTATGTGCCAAAGAAGATACTGTAGTTATATTCTATAGCATTAATGCACTTGCAGGAATAAGAAGTCTGGTGTGGATGTAACTTCAAAAATTCAAACTAAAAGAAACATTGATTTTCGAGCTAAAAGATGGAAATACACTCTGTGATCAAAAACATATTTTCGTATTACGGTAATATGGAGGAGAGAAGAAGTCGGCTGAGGAAGAGATAAGAAATATTTGCTATAATATTCATCTTCCTACAACACGGTTTATATTCAAAACGCATGTTGCATGAAACATTTTTTTTTTTAACAAATGCAAACAGGATGTTCCTTCAAAATAAAATTGTACCTTGATATGCGATTTCATACGTATTTGATCGTGTATGGAAACTTATATTCTGATGGAGAAATGTTTTGCGTCCACAGTTTTCTCTTTTTATTAGACAATTATATTTTAATTTTTAATCTGCATTGTTTTACAAAAATGACTGCTGGAAGAAACACCCTAATCATTTCAGCACTTGACACTTAGTCATATCTGATAATCCTACTTCTCTCTGGTTATCAACTATGTGCGAAGTAGTAATATTTTGTGACAAAGACGTTTCACCCTAGATCATATATACATATGTAGGCCTAACAGATAGTTCTTCCCTATGTTAAAATCGGTAGCACTTTGAAGAAAACAACCGCCAGGATCGCCACCCGTCTGCCGTAAACGAACACGAGATGGCAGTACAGTCACTAATGCAATTTAAATGGGAGTTATGACGTGACTCCTCATGTAACAACTAGATGGCAGCATAGTAAACCTGACAAAAGTTGTTACCGTCAAAGCCTATAAGACCGAGCAATCTGGATATATATAATCTAGATTTTCACCGACGAAAATCTCAGAATATCTTTCATTACATATTGCAGTAGAAGGGATAAAAACTATTCGATATGATTATCATATTTTACGATATGCTTGACTTATTTATGTCCTTTTACTCTTTAGCAGAGCACAGGGCTTCGATGAAGAAGCGGCAATGTGCGGCATAACCCCAAGCTCTCCAAAGGTCTAGCCTTTGTTCTTAGCTTCTTCCTCTACACTGCGTCTCCATGACTTTCGTGGTCTTCCTCTCTACCGGTGACCTCGAGGATTCCAGAAAGAGCTGTCTCTCCACGAAATTCTAATCTTTTCGTACAGTATGTCCAATTCATTTCCACTTTCTCCGCTATATTTGGATGTCTATATGTTCTTCTTGTGTTTGTTTCCAAAGGTCTTCATTGTAATTACATTTGACCAGAAGATTCGTTTGATCTTTCGTAGACATCTGTTAATAAACACTTGTCACTTCACAATATGTGTTAGAGGGAGAACAATTGTTTATATACATTGAAGTCTGGTTAGTGTAATATGTAGCTAGTCAGCGATATATGCAATGAAGGGGAAAAGGAACGGGCCACCCCTACCCCATTACCTCCTAGCTTAGTTGTCTCATAAGTTATGTGTTACTTTGTTGGTATCACTTGTGAGATTCAGGCCTGTCTTTGGACAGTTGACTAAGCAACAAATAGCATCACTGTCTTTACATTTGTTTTTAAGATAGAGAGTTTAGTAAACATTGAAATTTCTCTGGATTTCCATAGTGGATAGGGATTACGATATACGCTATTAGCCTAAATAAAATAGCATATTTATAATGTACATCTTAGTATACTGTTATACATACCGGTACTCAATATTTATGATCTAATGTACACAGGGAGTATGAAAATGGAAATCAGACATCACACATTTAAATATAAATAGAAATGTGAAATTATTTTATTCCCTTGAAATAATAACTTACCGTTATGGCAAGTGTATGTTTCCACGTATCGTTTATAATTATTTAGATATTAGCCTATAGTGATATTTAGTCTATTAGCTTGTTTTGTCTTTTGTTACATAATTTTTCTTTATTATCATGTGAATACTAGTGTTACTTATTATAATTTTCTCTTTTTTGTGTATCTAAACATTGTGTTTATCATATGTTCTACACTTCGCTATATCATTATTATTATTATTATTATTATTATTATTATTATTATTATTATTACTGGCTAATATTTCTATATACTGTATTGCAAATGTCTCAGGCATTTTAACTCAGTATTTACAGTTTATTATGCTTTTTTCTTTCTTTCTGCATGTTATATAAATATGTCTCAATTCTACTGACTGATTATTATGACTATTACACTTTTAATACATCATACTACTTTTGACCAATAAAACGGTATGAAAGGACGTCTTTCAACCAATCATGGCTGCTTATAACACAATTTTATCGCTCCCCTAGCATTTGTTTAATTTTATCGCTTCCCTAGCATTTGTTTAATTTTATCACTACCCTAGCATTTGTTTATTTGTTTGCCAACATTTCAAACTGTAAATTCTTTACGGTACTATAAAACATGCTTTGCGATCGTCACTTGTTTACAGCATAGACAATCAACCGAAAATGGCGGCTCCGTTCAAACTTTTTGGTGAAGTTAACGTTAGTGAAATGGATTTTCAGTAAGTTAATTAATATTTTATTATATTGGAGTTATTTAATTTTTCTAATAGTTATATACTTTCTTCTGATCATATAATAGTCAATTAAATCCCACTCGAGTTTTGATTTTCTCTAGATAAATCAAAACCTCTAGTGAGATTACTGTTGATAATCTCCTTCAATTTTTTGTGCACTACATTTGGTGTATTTGTAATGTTCTTTGTATCCTAGTTTTATTCCTGATCAGTGTTAGAGAAGACCTTAAATAAAACCATTATTATTATTATTATTATTATTATTATTATTATTATTATTATTATTTCAGGAGAAAAGTTCGGAGCAGAAGAAGATATCAGATGATAGATGACATTAAGAGATATGGATCATATGCGGAACTAAGAGGAAGGCAGAAAATGGGAAAGATAGAAAAATGATGGATTTACAGTGAAAGACCTTCCCTTGGGAAGAAAACTATGAATGAATGAATGTACAGTGATTTACTCAAAATAGGCTGTAACGATTTTCTTTTATAAATATTATTAATAATTCTAAATGAAACGGTATAGACCGAATGTTCACAGAAAAGCTTGTACAAGCGGTAACACTTACAGTATTGCAAAGCGGTAAAAAACGTTCCGGTGTTATCAAGCGGGTAATGGAAGCGAGTCGTCATTGGGCCCGCCTTGGTAGCTCAGTTGGCAGAGCGCTGATATACGTAGACTGCGGACCCCAGTTCAAATACCGGCAATGGCAGAGTTGTAGACTATTCGTGATATGTGAAGCCAAGGTTGTGAGAGATTTCCTCGAGATTATCCCTCTTTTCCCTCGTCGTTTCGCCAAAATCCTCCACAATTCCCCTTCAATTATCATATTCGTCTCGAAAAATAGGGTGCCAGCTGTGTTTGTACGGCGCCGAATCGACAGTCCGTTGTGTTGTGACTTATCCAAAGATTGGTAAAAAGCAGTGGTAGTCGATTCTATACGACGCATAGAGCTGCAGAAAAGGGCACCGAAGCCCTCAAAGTTCTTCCCTCCTTCTGACGGGATATGGCGATTCAAAGGCTGGAGAGGAATGAGTGATGTGGCGGACGGTGTAGCTTGGTTTAACCGGACAGCACAGTCGGCAAGTAATTCATTTCATAACGGGTGCAAAAATAACCTACTTAGGCTGAAGTGCTTAGAGGTTCTGCATATAAGACCGATAAGCACATAAACCTCTATACCTATTGCAATTAAGAGCGTCATTCTTCGCTTCTATTGTATTCTATACCCTTAAAGTAGGAATAAAGCAGAAAGAACTACGGAAGTGGGAATATTGCGACTTTGCAAGAGGATATCTATAAAAACGTGATCAGATCATATATAATTCGACAAAGGTTTACTTAATACAGTTACTTTAATTGCTTCATAACACTAGCTTATAATGAGAACGCATTAAGTGTCCAGGTTTTTCTCTGTTACCGGTGTGCTATAAATAAAAGATGAAAAATGGAGAGAAAAAAAAACAACACATGGCAACAGCTTTATGGGACGCTCTGAATGTAGCTGTGGTACTAAACTGTTCTGTTCCGTGCGCTGAATTACTCACGGACTGACGGTGTACCTAAAATGGGAATGATGCTTAAAATATAGATGAAACAGTTGCAGAGGTTTCTCCCGGCGACCACACACCTCCCAGGCAACTGTTAATGCCTCGGGCATGAATGATTGTATTATTACTTATCTCGGTGCAACACTGGATTAAGTCCACCGAATCTCGCAGCAGCTGTATCAGTTTGCAGACATAACCTCACCCACCAAACGGTTCTAAGAGATATTATAAAAAGGCATACGTAACGTAATTTTTATTCTATCACAGCATCAAAATAATGGACCAACTGTCACTCAGATAGATGGTGGTTGTCGTCCTCGAAGGCCTAGCTTACAGCTGCATTTGAAATTTGCTGGCTCAAAATTGAAGCTATAGTGAAGAAGATGAAAAAGAATCGGTAGAACGCAGAAAAATTTCCTCCGGCACCGGGACTCGAATCCGGGTTACCAGCTTTATGTGCTGGCGCTCTATGCCACATCAGATTCAAGCTCCGATGGCGGAATCCGTCTCATTTTTTAATTTTCTACCTACCTACTGTGTTCCTCTTAGTTGGCTTAACCTCATGTACCGTGTCACAATATGTGTGATAGTAGACACAATATCCAACCGTAAGTACAGAGGTGCACTCATTACGAGTGCCTTAGAGCCGGGGTCCGACGGGGTCTTGAATCACAAAGTGATTACTTACGCTTTTATCAGTTTTAACACATTATTAAGATGTACCGAAGTACATATGGAATTTCAGTGCAGTAGGCCTAATTCTCCGTTTCCATATGATGAAGAATCAGAAGGACGGAGAAAAATTCCCTCAACCAGTGATTCAACCAATTTGTTTTTCTGTTCATGATCAGTTTCAGCATCATTCTTTTTTCACTCAAACGTTTATACTTCTTGTGTGATTCACTACATTGTACCGGCACCTAAGGTGTTTTGTTTATTTCAAATTTCACAGATCTGCCGAATATCAAAAGCTAGTTCTTCTGAAGAGAGACGAACAAAAAACGGTCAGAGATCGCCTCCCTTTACAATTCCCCCCGTTCTACAATCAATCATCATCACATCATCCCATGAACGTTTGTAAACGTTGCCAATAAATTGAGGAGACATTGAACTGCAACCGCTAGCCAGTCAACTAAGTTTTTATTTTCGGCCACATCATAGTGAATTTGGTGAAAGATCGAACAAATGAATTAACGAATTCGGCTCGTTTACTCCTCTCCGAATTCGTTCGCTTAAAATTCATGGAGGAAGTAGAAAGAGATTGAACCCATTAATGTTTAAATCGGCATTTTGTATTTCACAACGCCACGTTCCATTACAAAAATGGACAAGAGTATACAGAGTGCTCCCAAAACTAACACAAATGACTTTGGAGTTAGTGGAGATTATTAAAAGGAGTAACAATCGTATGAGATTGAAATTTGTTATGTTATAAAGACTAGTTACAATGTGGGACAGTAGGCATTGGCTTGGCTTCACGAGGACTGTACCAGGGACATGTTCGTTAGGCACGCTTTGGTCCATTGTGGCCTGTGTGCTATTAGTGAAACCGATGCTGACGGATGGACTATCCTGCCTGAGCCCGTGACAGAGCAAGGTCCCATCCGCAGACGAGTAGGGGGCCCGAAATCCCAAGACCTTCCTGATCAGCCGACGCTGACAGGTAGGCCATCCCACATCAGCCCCTGATCGAACCAGGTCTCATCCGCACACGAGTAGCCCGATAAGCTCCAGGGGATCCGGAGCTCCAAGCGCTTTTTAATCAGCATTGGAAACCTGTACTACCCCACGACTTCACCGCAGCATATTTTTATATTGTAGATGATAGATTGATTAAAGGAGGGGGAGGTGGATAGTGTTGGTGGAATGATAAAGAAAAACGAAAGTAATCCGAAAAAAAAGCTTTGCTTTTGTCACAAACTTCATCATGACTTGGCAGAGGATCAAACCCGGGCTTCCTGGATGGAAGACAAGCGCGCTTGTATTTGACCCACATACTCGGCCTCCGGACAGTAGGACAATCCCTTCTGCATGTATGCTATAAGTGATATACAGGAGAAAACTGTCGACTTCATGTAGGAACTTCTGGTAAAAATCATAATCATTTGCATCTGTCTAAACGGCATCAGAAATGTCCTAGAGAAAGCTACAGTTGAAGTTGAAATAATTATAAGAAAATGTTAATTCAAAATAACAAAGTTAATAACGTGACGAAAATAACCGCATTCATTTCCATCCGGCAATCTACGTTTACAAAAGCGTTCGCCACTGGCGTAACTCAGACGGTAACGAACTGAACTCAAGACCTGAGGCTGAGTTCTGGACTGATTATCTGCTTGGTTTCTGTTTCGAGGTTTTCCCCAACTGTAAGGCAAATTTCAGGTAATCCCATAGCGAATTCTTAGCATAATTTTGCCAAATACATCACGGTATCACCAATTTTACCGACAAGGCAATAATCCAACTGTGCATATTCAAGCCCGTACAAGCTGAAGCACGCAGCGGACAGATTGCTCTTCGTGTGAGTTAACTTTCTTCCCCTATTAGAATGCACCGAAAGAGAGATAGTGGTGCAAAAGTTGTCATGCATACGTTAGGTAGAGTAGCGATGAATAGAAGAAGGAGACATACTGTTCTTAATGTGTGAAAAACATTGCATTATTAAAAATGAAGTATTCAGAGAGGCTAAATGGAAATAAATCAATACATATTAGAGTTCTTCTGTCGCCCCCATTCCGCAAATCCAGGAAATTTTCCTCCAGAATTGCAGCTAAAATAAATTGATCTTTCACACACTGCACTGCTGAAATGTACGCATAATATGGACTTGTTTAGCTTTTACAATTCCTTAAACTATGAACGTGTCCGAGGATTCGTAAATTTGCAACGAAAATTAGTATATTACGATTTCCAGTAGCACATACATACCGGTAGGTTTTCATAAACCTAATAAGCCAATAGTAAGGGCCAAGCTATTCGATCACGATAAGCGCCCTATGTTTAGATATGCTTCTTCATATATAAAATTTGGCGAGATGTAATAAGGCTGGTATGAGGCGGAAATCGAAGAAGGGATTCTGGTGAAATTTTATTTTAAAACAGTAACATACAGTACTGATATTACTATTACAATGTATTAATACTCCAGCAGTTTCGAAAGTTGTATACTGTACGTGAACGCAGTTATTTTTAAATTATTCAATTCGTATTGTAATGCACAAGGAACATTTTGTTACTCAAAGTCATACATATAAAACATCATCTGCTGTGAAATAATGCATGTATTAAAATGTGTAAACAAAGGTATAAAGAGTTGTTGCATCTTGACTTCATCATGTTAATTTTGTTCACCCTCATCTTTTGGTCGCTCTTATTTGTGCAGTATACAGTATATACTGCTTCCAGGTAGCACGCGGAAGAATCGAAGCTCATTCAAGCGCAATTTCTGACACATTCCTGCAATAAGCCATCAGGCTGCTCTATGTCCGGAGCACAAAAGAAAATGTGAGATTGATTAAACCTCCGTCATTGTACCGAGAATGCCGGAAAAGCCGGCTGTTATAGCTGGAGTGTGTTTAGGCTTTGTTTGAGACCGAGCTGATCTGCTCAGTTCAAGTGTGTGTTTTCGTAATTCATTTTAAGAGCTCGTTAAACAGCTTTTTTTCAAGAGTGCAAGTAGTTAAAGCTTTTAACCTTTGTTTAGGGATTATTAAACTGAATTACGCATGTTATTTGTTTCAGTGGAGTAATAATATTAATAGTAACTACAGACGTGGACAAATTATTAGCAAAATTGAAGATTTTTATTACATATTTTTACAAAACATGATTCTTCAATTTAGACTACAGTTAACATTTTTGTGTATTTCCAAATTATTAGCAAAATTGAAGATTTGTATTGTATATTTTTAGAAAATTTGACTCTTCAATTTGGACTACATTTTATATTTTTGCATATTTACAAATCATTAGCAAAACGGAAGGTTTTTATTATATATTTTTACAAAATTCGATTCTTCAATTTGGAATACAGTTGACATTTTGGATATTTCCAAATTATTAGCAAAACTGAAGATTTTTATTTTACAGTTTTACAAAATTTGACTCTTCAATTTAAACTGTAGTTGACATTTTTGCTAATTTACAAATTATTAACAAAATTGAAGATTTTTATTATATATTTTTACAAAATTAAGCTCTTCAATTTAAACTACAGTTTAAATGTTGCATATTTCTGCCTACTGTAATGATAGAAATATGCAAAATTGTCAATTGTAGTCTAAACTGAAAAGTCAAATTTTGTAAACAGAATTATCATAAAAATCGTCAATTTTGTTAATAATTTGTCCACGTCTGTATTATTATTATTATTATTATTATTATTATTATTATTATTATTCTAATGTAGCGTAGGTGAATGAATGAACTAAGTAATTAATGGGAAAAGTGGGAGGAGAAACACTTAAAATATAGGCGAAAACGTGGCCTTTCAAGGAAAATTTGGGGTGAGAAGAAGTGTTTGTGTGAAATACAAACCTGTTGGCTACTTGTCTCACTCCTATTTTTGCCGTTCCATTGAGAAATAGTACAAAATTTTGAAGAGGAAAGTCGAGAATGGACTAACTTAATAGCATAATTACGTAGATTTATACCTGAAATAGCCGAAGAAAACTGTTTTGAAACATTAATCCAAGAAGGGAACTTTCGAAGTCAAATTATCAAGAAGTTACTTGCCACTGGAAATAATAATGTGTAGGCTATATATAGTACTAACATGAGAGCAATGGGTGTCTCAAAATAAACTCCCTTCAGACTGGTCTATATACTGGCACGAGAGACCTTTCTCCTAGAGGATATCCTGCTGAGGTACATGCCACCCCAAAAAACGGCGGCAAGAAAAGCGTTACAAGACAGAACACGCAGGGGAGAGGACGTATGCAGTGACTTCTACACCACAGGTGCGATGTTATACAAAGACTGGATGCCAGAGACCTGCTCAAAGGCCCAGCCCATGGGCTGCTTCCGCACTGACCGCACTGAACTTCACAGTCTCTCACGGAACAAGCTCCGCCATAACCTATGTGAAAACAAGCGTTTTCATGAATCGAACCCTGCGTGAATGCAAATTGTGCGGGAATAAATGTGACAGATACCAAGCTTTAACATGTGAACAAAGACACGAATCGCTCACAAAATTTTGTGAAACAGACTAACGGTGTTAAATCTTGCTCATTTCTTCACATTATTATAGTACAGAACCAAAGTCAGCAATCTCCACTTTTTTTTAGAAACTTATATTATGGCAGCATTGGATTCTCCTTGGTGTTTTCTAGCAATCTCCAGAGGTTATGTGAAGCAAAAGCAGCTATAAATGGTTTAATTTTCATATTGAAAACCGGGATTAGAAGCAAAGGCAGCAATCTCCATGCTCAAATTTGACAATCTGAGAAGCAAAGCCAGCAATATCCACATTGGCCAATCAGAGAATCCCATTTGATCACGTGACCGTCAGCTGTCTTCTTCTTTTTCTCATTGTTATAATGGTTATTACAGTGTCAGTTCTATTTCTCTGAGGTAAAAGTAAACTAAATTACTTTGTTTTAATGAAGACAGCTATCATAAAATTTCCAGTAAAATTAATAGTATAGAGAAACATTCTCAAGAGACCAACCAACAATAATCGCAATATCCTGATGAGAGGTGAAAACTTTTACATGCATGACACAGGCTGCTTTAAATACATAAAAAAAAAGAAACTCATGTCACTCAAATGGTTCCAAAACGCATTCCACCTCTACAACCAAATCTTGTGCATCCTAAGAAAATTTCTGATGTTAAACGACTGCTTCAAATCCACTTCAGTGAGAACTGGCGTCAGAACGCAAAATTGGATTTTTACAAGCCACTAATTGACAATGTTGATGCATTGGACTTATCTAATGAGGTAGACACTAATGATTGTGCGTGTGAACTCATGGAAGAATCCCCAGAATTGTGTGTGTAGCAAGATGAACTATAAGACTTTTCAAATGTTGAATATTGTGAAAAAAAATTGTATGCTTTGTTATCCCTAAAATAATGCTTATAATTCAGAATTAAATTTGATAATTACACATGACTTCTGAAATCTGCAATAAAACCCGGTAATCTTCCTCATCTTACATGCAAAGACTATAATATCCACATCTGAGAAGCAAAAACAGCAATCTCCATATGAAAAGCTTTAATATATTGTTCCACAGTTACTTTTAAGTAAAGATACTATGTAAAATTGCTTTTCCGATGTCTATTTACATATGAAAATAGTTTTTGATGGAATTGTCGTTCAGTGAACACCTCAAAAAGTTTTTTACTTCTACTGTAAAATTTTCCAAAGTGGAGATTGCTGACTTTGCTTCTAGGCACCTCATACATGCTTGTGATATACCCTGAAACCATTTTATTTTTAGTAAGATTACTCCTGCTTGTTTTGCATGAGCAAAAAGTGAACTTATGTTTATTCTAATTCTTCATAAGAGGACTCATTGAGCCTTCTAGATTCATAATATTATAACGATACGCTAAGAATATTTTAGTTATACAGGTCTTCATTTCAAAACTTTCCAGTCTAAGTACCTAATTATTTAAATTGAATTCAGTTTAAACAAAAAACACGTCAATTTAGATATTGAGGGGGAAGTCTGAAACCAGACTTAATTGCATTTTAGATTTCACACTCACCCCCAGGCTCCCTCACTTTGAAATTTGAAATGGCACACCCATATTTTTATACTTAAATATGAAAGAGCATTCAATTGTTTATACACCTCATTCATCTGTTTTCGCATCTTTTATTTTCTATCGTGGTCTGGCAACCTGTATTTTTGTTATTATCAGTTGATTGTTGGATGAAAACAAAGTTTATTTTGTGTAATTTTATAAATTTAATCAGTAAGGAAGATTTATGTTCTCTCTTGAAGGGTATACACCATTTTAAAATAATTTAATACACAAACACAAATATTACATGAAATACTCAAGTTTTTGTAGCTTTATTTTCTTCAGCTTTAACCAACAATAACAATAATCCAGGTTGCCAGGCGACGATAAAAAAAAAAAAGATGCGAAAACAAATGAATGATGTATATAAACAATTTAATGCTCTTTCATATTCAAGTATAAAAATATTGGGGTGCCATTTGAAATTTCAAAGTGGGGGTGGCTGGGGGTGGGGGTGAAATCTAAAATGCACTTACGCTTGGCTTATGACTTCACCCTCAATATCTAAATTGACGTTATTTCTGTTTAAATTGAATTCAATCTAAATAATTAGTTATTTAGACTGGGAAGTTTTGAAATGTAAGCCCTGTATGATATATTACATGGCATCATTATAATCCAACTCACAGATTAAGGCTTTATATTTCCATTAATTCTCTAGACAAATTAGTAACAATTATGTGCTTGGAAACGCTTTCAACGTCTTCTTATACCACCGGTAATGGGACAGTAATATTTTCGTCATTAATGATACTATACATTACGATGATTATTTATTTCCCGGTCTCGTTTATTTTTGGGCTCCTGATATATTTGAAAACACTGTATTGAGTACCTAGGAGCTTGTATCCCCACATGTAGGTCTGTTTCATAGATAACAGATTCTGATAAACCAGAGGATTTCCCGAAGTTCCGTTATCGTTTTGAGGAGATCAGATAAATCATATCATATGTTAGAGGATAACATCTCCATCATCTCTCCATTCACAAAGTCATTTCATGGATCACCAATCACCGCGAGATGTTGAATGGGAGATATAAAAAATCCCGTTGCTTACGTCCCGCAGAGAAGTTAAAGCAGGGAGGATATATGTATATACTTCACTGAAACAGAAGAGGTTTTATACCCACCTCCCTCTACAACTCCTCCCACTAGGGGTCAGAACCGTACAATGCTACACGCAATACTGGAGTATTCATCAAAATTCCATTATGCTAATAAGAAACAGCTCAGGATAAATGAAATGGAACAATGGACATTATAAAGAAGTATAGTCAGTTAGACCTTATGAAGCGCGGCTGACATCTGTCGGTAGAGATCATATCTTAATTACCAGTAATATTTCGTGAAGCGTCTTCTTCCTCATCTTTTTATAGGTTCATGGTCTGTTACACCGATTAGATAGAACGTGTTGTATTTCACATAGCTTGTAAATGCATATTGTATGTGTGAATGCGTTGAGTTATTAATGAGAGCGGAAAGAGAGAGCGAAGTGTTGTCAGAAGTTTGAAATGCTAGTGTGGATTCTTCAGAACGGACAAGAATTCCGTGAAATTCATTATACTCATCTCAAACACAGTCATTTCCGTTGACGACATCCACATCTGCCACCGGGACAACTTCATCCGTCTTCAGGTTTCCTAACCATGCCCAATTAAATGTTTCTTATTTCAGAAGATTTATTAAGATGTATGGCTTCATTAAATCTGAGTTTGTCCAAATGGATTCAGGCCGTTTTAAGACTCGCATTGAATAAGGTCTGATTCCGCAAGCACAAAACTCTGTCAGATCATGTATCACTCTCCAACGTATTCAGAAGTGTACACTGCAAGAAGTATTTCTGCTATTAATTGATATAACCAGTGCTGTCATGGTATTTTTTTGGCCATATGCCCCACCCCTTGTTTCCTCCCTTGAAATATATTTTACTTTTCTCTCTATATCTTCGACTGTCATTTAATGACTGTTCTTCAATATTAAAGAAGTAAATAAATTGTTTTGTTTTACATTTTAATTGTACAACAAGTTAGATTTAAAGAATACACCATGTAGCCCCACCGTACATGCACACTTGTCTCGATGAATCTTGGAGTGTGTACAGAATTTGCAGCATTTCTTATTTTTCAACCATTATTTTATATAATTCTGGATTTCAGTGCTGCAGAGGTGGACAATTTTTGTTTATGAACAGCAAACTCAATACATTAGGAACAACAAGAGATGATCTACGCCGTATGGCTTCGTACAGATAAAATTGTCTTTTGGTTCCCATACGATGTATGGCTCCGTGTAGCCTCTATGACAGCACTGGATATAACTCACATTAATAATAAAAGTAACACAGTCGGACTGGGTAGCGTAGTCGGTATAGCGCTGGCCTTCTGTGCTCGAGGTTGCTCGATCCCGGCCCACGTCGATGGGATTTAAGTGTGCTTAAATGCGACATGTAAGAGAACACCTGCGGGAAAAATTCCGGCACACCGGCGATGTTGATATAACCTCGGCAGTTGCGAGCATCGTTAAATAAATCATACTTTAATTTCTTTTAAAGTGACATAAACTATTATTAGCTGTCCACTTATTACAAGGTTCATTGCCGCCCTCACATAAGCCCGCCATTGGTCCCTATCCTGTGCAAGATTAATCCAGTCTCTATCATCATATCCCACCTCCCTCAAATCCATTTTAATATTATCTTCCCATCTACGTCTCGGCCTCCCCAAAGGTCTTTTTCCCTGCGGCCTTCCAAATAACACTCTATATGCATTCCTGGATTCGCCCATACGTGCTACATGCCCTGCCCATCTCAAGCGTCTGGATTTAATGTTCCTAATTATGTCAGGTGAAGAATACAATGCGTGCAGTTCTATGTTGTGTAACTTTCTCCATTCTCCTGTAACTTCATCCCTCTTAACCCCAAATATTTTCCTAAGCACCTTATTCTCAAATACCCTTAATCTCTGTTCCTTTCTCAAAGTGAGAGTCCAGGTTTCATAACCATACAGAACAACCGGTAATATAACTGTTTTATAAATTCTAACTTTCAGCTTTTTTTGAGAGCAGACTGGATGACAAAAGCTTCGCAACAGAATAATAACAGGCATTTTCCGTATTTATTCTGCGTTTAATTTCCTTCCAAGCGTCATTTATATTTGTTACTGTTGTTCCAAGATAGGCTATTTGAATTTTTCAACCTTTTCAAAGGATAAATATGTATTTCCTACGTAGAAATAAAAATTTTCCTTTTGAAATACGTAAATAAATTGCATAAAGATTGTTCATAAAGATTTCCTGCAAAGTATCTTCATTATTATTATTATTATTATTATTATTATATCCTTATATTTGATAGTATTTTCCAATATTCCTTCACTCTGAAATCCATAATTTCTCCACTATGAATTCGCTGTTTGACTGAAATTAATCACTAAGCATCATCCGATTATTTTTTATTGGTCTCGCAATATACAACTCTAGTATAGTCCGGGTAAGCTTACTTCATACCATAAGGGTGAAACCTAACAAATTTTCCCCCATTACTACATATGCTAGTGGATTGTGGTGATTTTCTAGTTTGCCGGTTGAATTTTCTTTTGCCAACTTTGTTTCGAATTTCGATACTCACAAATACTACAAATGGTAGTGACTTTGTAAGTGTTATGTTAGCAGCTGAGACTGACTGGAGTTCCATGAAATTAATATTGTGCTAGATTTCTGAGCCGGTTACTGAAAGCTAGTGAAATCTGAACATACTAATATTAGTATTAATATTAATAAATAATAGTTATTTTATTTGTTGCGTTGTGGTTACAATTCAAGAGTATAGTCAGGTAAGTGTAAATAAATATAACGTACTTGGGTGTGATAAATGCAGGTGGGTAATTGATAGAAATGCCATTTCACATTTTAATGAATTTCTTTCGTGTTTAGATTTTTATTATAATAATGTCAAAGAGAGGAAAAAATATGGCAGCGACTCCGCCAAGAAAGCGTAAAGCATGCTGCGAGATTGGGGACAATTTCCCCTACTGGCGTTCCGATCTCTCAGGGTTAACCGAAAGAAGATAATGAAGAAGGAATTATGCTCACGGAGACAGCAATTATAACTAGAATAGCAAAATTATTAGGAGTAAGTATTCTTAAGCATAGCTATGATGATATTCGGTTTTCGGAGTTAGTATTAAGAATTTCATTTGGTCAAACAAAATACATTTTTAGGTTACGTCTCGTGCATCAATTGTTCAGTCAAACCAATGAATTTCATACTGCTAGTCAAAATAACTAACATGGTGATCACTTTCTCGTATAGTTTGCCTATGAAAATAATAATAATAATAATCATCATCATCATCATCATCATCATCAGGCACATAGTTTAAGCCTTGTATGGCTCGTTCCGGTCGCATGAAGTAAATAAATTTTAAAATTGTTGAAGGCAGCTTTTCCTGGGTCTACCTATGTTTCGTTTACCAGTTGGTCTGTAGTCGAATATTAATTTAGGAATACGGTCTTGAGTCATTCTTTCAACGTGATGCTTCCATTTATTCCTATATACTATGAGTTTTTCAATTAAATTGAATATATTCAGTTCTAGTCTGATGTCTTCATTGCGTTTCTTGTCTAAGAGAGTATAACCTGCTATACTCCTAAAAAATCTCGTTTCTATCACCTCGAATCTTTTTTCTTCGGATTTAGTAAGAGTCCAGAATTCAGAACTGTATAGCAACATAGGAACTGCCATAACTTCATAAAATTTTAATCTTGTTTCTTTTCTAGTGTATGTTATTACCCCACAGAAATAATTAAATTTGTTTATTTTATTTGTAAAATCTTCTTTTCTTGCATATAAGATATTGCAGCCCAGATAATTAAAAGTATTAATTTCTTCTATCAGTCTTCTATTCAACACGATTTTGGCTCTAATTGTTCCTAATCCTGTAAAGGCTAACACTTTTGTTTTTGTAGTCGATATAGTTAAGCTATTTTCTTTGCTAATTTTGTTTAATTTAAATATTGCCATTTGTAGGTCACCTATGAAAATATGTTACAAATTATTGGATTATTTAGAATAACCTTCCAACATAAAGGTAAAGTACGGTAAGTCAATAAGTCATTCAGTACGTAAGATCGTGATTTTACTTCATGAGGTGATATCTGGTAACAGTTGGCAACACTGACAAGACAATATTTGCTGTTTAGGAATTGTTCTTATGTGATCCTCACTATAGTTTCATTCTCTTGCCGAATCAGCTACCAGATCCATCTCCAAATCAACGAGTCAACTCACTTAAAAATCACAGTGTCATTGGACCTACTTGTTGGAGCTGGCGCGCTGCTCCGCCGTCTCGATGAGGTCCGGCTTTGCTCGCAGGGAGGAGGTGAGGTCGAGCGGGCGCCGCCCCATGCCGCCACCGCCCCCACCGCCTCCTCCAAGATTTGCGTTGTCGTGGAATAACGAATTGCTGTTGTCTAGCGCCCTCGACGTGGGGTCGGTGGTGTGCTGTAGACAACTCTCACTGCTCCTGCAACAACAAAGACACGCCACCCTCAGTACATGCGTATTCAAATTACGCCAAATTATTATTTGATTTGAAATTCTAATCCAAGGATGGAACAGGAACAAACATGACAACAGTAATTACAAGTTTCACTAGCCTAGTTTACGTGACGTTTAATTTAGCATATCTAATATTGCAGATAAGAATTACCTCCATATTCTTAACATTGCGTAGGCCTACTTATAATTTTATACTATGAGAATAGACTGCAGAGAAACCGCAACGCGGCAACCCGGCTAAGTCGAGCTGCTCGCATAATTCACTTCGCTTGCTATCTGTGTTACATTGTACAGCATTGATAATTTTATTAGACATTAAAATATTAAATTCATGGCGCGGTATCCCATGAAGTGACAAGGCCGACCATCCGGCACATGCATCAACAGAGGTGGAACGATCATCCAACCAGAACGGATGTATAGTGTGATCAGCACGATGATCTCCCCAGCCGTTATAGCTGATTTCTGTACCCGGATTTCGCTATCTATTGTAGCTCCCCAAATTCATAACGATGCTGACTGGACACAGGTCCCATACACTGGCCGAAATTAATGAGAATTTTTTTCCCCATGAGGACTCGAATCGGCGCTCATTCTGTAATGCGTGACCAATACCAAAAAAATAGTAATGTAAAATATTACTAAATACCACACAAGTGGTTAAAACTCCATTCACTCAACCAAATCAAGAAAATGTAGCCTAATACTGGGTTTGCAATTGGGCAGAAAACTATGATCGAATGAACATCGGTAATGAAAATAATGAAACTTGTGCCTTCTTTTTGCGAACATTTGTCGCACATGTTTAAGAAGTGACGCGTGACTTGTGATGTTCGAACGTACGACCTCACGAATATCAGCCCGGAACGCTACCATTACGCTATAAGTGTAACATGTAGAATACTTTAATTATAACTCTATATAGCAGGCACCGTGGTCCAACAACATGTAACATCGCCTGTCTCCAAATTGTAGAAGAGATACCCGAAGAGAACTTAGTATCTAGAGAGCGGCCACTTTTTCTTTTGACAGCTGTTCGTATTTCTTAACGTATACTCGTATAAAATAATAGAAGTAAATCTAAGCTCTAGTCCGACTGTAACTAAGCATTTCTTCACATATAAACGTTGTATATTGCTTATAAATGAATTTACAATATATATTAGTTTATTTGTATTTCCAACAACGGAATAAATGGAACAGATTTACTTCTGTTACTTTATATATGTTGCAGTCAGAACGCGAAATCCGTCAAAACCCGAAATATCTAAAAAAAAAAATTCTAGTTCTGACAAAGCTCTTCAGGAAATTCTAGTTTTCACTTACGTAATTCAGTTACATCCAGAAATAACTATGGCTCTTTAGGAAATTCTAGTTTTGACTAATATAATTAAGTTAAGTCTAGAAATAATTGAGTGTTATTAGTAAAAACCCGTTGTAACGATTTCAGAACGCGAAATCCGTCAAAACCCGAGGAAATTCTAGTTTTCACTTACGTAATTTAGTTACATCTAGAAATAACGTATTACCAAAAAGATTTTAGGAAATTGGTACTTGCACATGAACATTATTATTACTATTGTCATTGTTGAAACGCAAAATAATTTTATTACATAAATAGTCATGTTATGGGAAGCTTAATAATTACTATTTTTGTTATTGAATTACGAATAATAATATTACAGAACTCAATATTATTATTTGTGTCTCAAATAAAGTCACTCGTTGCAACAGTGCATGCTATTGCGACATTTAGAGTTGCAGACAATTTTATTTTTCACATACAAGCATCACTTCGAAACACAATTTTTTTTCCAAGCACAACGAACACAAACGAACGAATCCTTGTCCACTTCCAACAGCTTCTTTCTTTGCTGCAATCCTCAGCGAAATTTCTGCATCTGGCACCTATTCTCATGTCAAGAAAATTTCAGGACCTACATCAAATTCGATTCTGAAAGAAAGAAAGAAACAAAGAAAGAAAGAAAGAAAGAAAGAAAGGAAGAAAGAAAGAAAGAGTCATGTACCGGGTGTTGATGAAATTAACTACACTATCAGTTTTTAAAGTTTAGTGAACCTAACTGCAATATAGTTTATTTAAAATTCCATCCTTTCTTCAAGTTCTGTACAAGTCGTCGTCATTTCGCTCAAGCACGACTCCTAAGAGGTTTCTTTTCCCTGTCGACATCCGGAATGCGCATTATGTTACCTCCTATACCAACTGGAGGATGCGTTATATCTTACTTGAAATCGTTACAACGGGTTTTTACTAATAACAGTCAGTTATTTCTAAATCTAACTTAATTGAATGGTGAATTTGCAAAACGACTTAAGTCCACATTTTGGGGGTTTTGACTTGAGAGCATGATTATGTTACTGTGTGCAAGGGGCATCGTTTAGTAGCAGAATGACTTTAATCCACGACTTTTGTATCTTTTTCTTAGCAGCAGAATGTTTGGTTAAGGGGTAAAACGACTTTAGTTCTGGACTTAAATTGTTCTGCCTGTCAAGTACTGAAGAAACTTACATAATGTGTAATTTTAATCTTACAATAGCTGACAAAATGTTTTTTGTCTGTTGTCATTGATAATTCTTTAGTTGAGAAAATTTATTACGTTTGAAGAACAGAACATGAAAATGAAAAGCAATATGCTCAGTAATCGTGCTAAACTTGTACTGAAGCAAAAAATATTGCAAAATGGAGCCAAGTTAAGCATCGAGAGATAGGATTTTCTTGCCGTCACATTTGACTAGGCTACATGAAAATTGTATGCTTGCCTAAACACCAGTTCAGGATATGTACTACTATCGCCAGCTTACCGTCCCAGTTTTTTTTTTCTGTGCACAACATGAAAACCAGTGAAATGTCCTTTTGTGTTTACCATTAGGGACAGGCCAAGAAAAGTCTTAATGAGGTATGTAATTTTCTCCTGCACACTATTTCAATAACTGTGTCCCATCCAGTATATTAAAGAACTGTGGTTGTTTTGTGACAGTTGTCCGGGACAAAATAAGAAAAACACACTAATCAAATTCTTAATGACAATAAGTGCTCAGAAACATTTCTTCAACATCATACTTTTCTCCATCAGAGGTCTGCGCTCTTGTGATTAACAAATTGTTCAAAATAATGTTGTTCAACAATTGCAATAAGGTTATTTTATGATTTTGGTATAAATACATTTAGTTAAATATGTTTATGTGTCAGTAAGCTAATAATTATGATGCAGGATTGAAGTTAATTAGCAGAACAACTTAAGTCCTGAAGATAATTAATTTTTGTGACCTGAAGAAGCATAAAAAAGTATGAATTTTTATACTAAAACTATTTCTCTTACACATAAAAAATTATATTGTAACAATATATGGTTCAGCGAGGCCAAAAACAGTTTTTTTTTTTTTATTTTCTCAAAACTACTTCTAGGGACTTAAGTCGTTTTGCAAATTTACCATTCAATTATATTACTCAAAATTAGAATTTCCTAAAGAGACATAGATATTGGTGTAACTGAATTATGTAAGTGAGAACTAGTATTTCCTAAAGAGCTTTGTCAGAACTAGAATTTTATAGAAACTTCGGATTTTTAATGGATTTCGCGTTCTGACTGTAACATATACATTAGAAAATATGTAAATAATTTATTTTAGTTGTATTACAAAGAGAGGGATGTCCGCTAAGACGGCTATATACCCACCTGGGATAGTATTTTCGGTGTTAAATGAAATACGTTTTCTACAGACTGAACATCAGGACAACATTCACAACAGAGGATTGTTAAATTTATTACAAGGATCTGATGTCAGAGTAAAGACATAAGTCATTGTTAGTTCTATACAACCTTAAGCTTAACGTTCTTCCCTCTTGGGACATTTAAATCGTTTTTAACATTTACGCGCTTCTTTTACTAGTAGTGCTATTGCACAGATGTTGAGTGACATTAGACTAAAGTAATCAGAGGTTCATAAAATGTAAAAGCTCTATGTTATCTTCCTGTTAGCTTTCCCGCAAAGAACATTCGCACAAAAAGTCTGCGTATATATTCATTACATAAACTAAGAACTCATAAATCATTTAATTCCGCAAAGACACGATGTTCAGATCTGTTGGAACACGCGGTAGATACATCTACTGTTCCCTGAAGATCTTTCTTGTGGATGTTGTTTTACTGATCGTCTTTTGGCTCGGGTTGTAAAGTTTGTATCTATTGTGCGTGGTGCGACACGTAGGCAGTAAATTAACTTAGTGTTCCTAGTATCTCTATAAATCCAGCGTAACCCAGTTAACCCGAGTAGTACCACAACAAAAGTGGTCTTATAGTTGCCGGACTTTACTGTGCGGAACCTTCGCTTCCATTAATTTCGCTTGACTTATACCAGAGGTCGTTCCTCTTATGACTTTCCACACGCGTTCAATTAATCACGGGCTAATTAAAAATTAAGAATTCCAGAAAAGACAAACAGACTTACAATTAAGTTCTCATCGACGAATTACTCATTCCCAAGGGCAGGTCTTTCACTGCAAACTCAGCATTCTCCAGTCTTAAACATGTTAAGCCTTGGTTTTTCTGAGCCGAAGCATGCGACGTGCGGGGTGCGAGGCCCGCCTCGCACAAATCCGTACTACACGAGAGATAGTGAGTGGTTTCTATGGCTGCGAGGTGTGCACCGTCTTCTTATGCCCGAATTAACAAAACTACAGTATATTGGTCTGAAGTGACAACACTATTTCCTAAACATAATTATCCCTTCTCAAAGTTATTTCATTCAAAGCCAGCTGAAAATATTCTCAGCAACAATAACGAAAATAGAAAGGGAAAATATTTTGGCAACTGAAATGGTAAAAGAACTGGAATTACTGAGACAGAAAATTACAAGTAGGAAAGCTGAGAACTTTCAAACCTTTAAAATGTTGTCAATTATTTCAGATTTACAAGATGAGGGCACCATTGATGAAAAATATTTTTAAGCCACTACAAATTTATTTTATGATACTTTCCTTGAGTATTTATTCAGATACAGTACAGAAGACGGTGATATTATGTTAGTCATATAAAGAGTGAAATTCATGACCGTAAAAATGCTGCTTGAAAATAACGTCATATAAGTAGCAAAATTTGATTTGTTATATTGAATTATTTCAACGTTACAATTGCTTGTTTGTTAAAATGCGTATATGATAACGTTATGCAACTTAAGTTCTTTTGTTTTGTGTGTTTTTGGAAAATATAATTTCAATTAATGCTCCGCCATAAAAGTTGTAACTAAACCTTGTGCATCCCTCGTGTTTATCGTACGGCTCGTCCTCCCTCCCACACATTACCTGCAGTTTGTTTACGTTTTCACTGTGCCTAAACGAGACCTCTGCTGTACCTCTTATTGAAAATAAATATTATCGCTCAAGTGGCAGTAATCTGAGTAAAAGCCTAGAACCTAGATCATATATACCCCAGATAGGTCGGCCTTATAGGCTTTCACGTCAACAACTTTTGTCAGGTTTACTACGCTGCCATCTAATTGTTACATAAGGAGTCACGTCATAATTCCCTTTTGAATTGCATTAGTGACTGTACTACGATCTCATGTTCGTTTACGACGGACGGGTGGCGATCCTGGCGGTTGTTCTCTTCAAAGTGCTGCCGATTTTAACATAGCGATGACCTATCTGTTACATTTATGATCTAGGGTAAAAGCCACCCAACACAAGTTCGGTCTTCTGCAGGAAATGGATAATTTTTCTCACTTTCATGGAGAGCTGATGGTTGTCGTGTTGTCCTAAAAACTGGCATATTTAACACAAAGACAGCGACTATCGCAACTTGTAAATATCAAATGTCAGTTCAAATTCATCAGAATAATGAGAATGGAGAGGATCAAAATTCAATCCTTTAAGTGATGAAGGCCAATCATAAAGGGATATGACCAATATCATGACACGAGACAATAAGACATTCCATCTCCATCTAAAACAACACTAACCATTGAAATGACAAACAAACGTGACGCGGAATTAGAAATCAGACCCCAGACCGTACTCGCCAAGCCATATCGAATCTGTGTCTTATCCACCACACGTCTGCTGTTACTGTGAATAACTGGAGAGTCTGAGAGGATAGGTAAGAGAATGCTTAATGAAACGCCAGTGAAGAGCTGCGCAATCAAGACAAAGAAAAGTGGCGGGCGTGCCTATTGCAAAACTAACGACTGTCATTTGTTTTCAGATATTCGTGACAGTTGTATAACACGGCTCCCTGAACCGTACTTCCACTTTTCTCCACACATCCTTCATTCATCACAAGATCCTTCTTGCTCAGCCTAGCGAATAGAGGAGACAAGAAGAATTCAGCAGAACATCCATGACTACGTACGTCGGTTGTACACTACGGACAGTTTAAGATGCAGGCTTAATGTTGAGCGGAAACCAGGCTGTGAGTTCGAATCCTGATTAGAACAGCCGGCTGTAAATGTGATGTTAGTACTTTTGTGTCGCGTGGAGCCCCGTCGTAGTACAGTGATAAAGACAGCAAATCTGGACAGCCAGAAGTCATTTCGCATATTAATATTAAATTTAATTAAATTCAGTTTATTAGATCATTAAACGTACAAGTAACAGACGTCGTCACACATGATGCATTTGAAAAACTTAGCTACTATGAAAACTAACAAAATATATGATGGAGTATGAGAAAAGTTTTCTCCGGCACCGGGATTTGAACCCCGGTTTTCAGCTCTACGTGCTGACGCTCTATCCACTAAGCCACACCGGGTTCCCATCCCGATGTCGGATTGAATCCTTTCAGTTTAAGTTCCACCTCTTGGGTTCCCTCTAGTGGCCTACCCTCATGCACTGCGTCATATATAGCCTATGTATGACAATGGCACAATGTTCATACATGTGCAGAGGTGCACTCGTTACGAGTGACTAAGTGCGAAAAATAATCACTTAGTGATTTAAGACGGCGCTTATTCCGTCGGATCCCGGCCACTTAGTCACTCATAACGAGTGCACCTCTGCACATGTATGGACATTGTACCACTGTCATACATCTATGAGGCCCACATCTGTGGAGTAACGGCTAGCACGTCTGGCCACGAAACCAGGTGGCCCGGGTTCGATTCCCGGTCGGGGCAGGCTACTTGGTTGAGGTTTTTTCCGGGGTTTTCCCTCAACCCAATATGAGCAAATGCTGGGTAACTTTCGGTGCTGGACCCCGGACTCATTTCACCGGCATTATCATCTTCATCTCATTCAGACGCTAAATAACCTAAGCTGTTGATAAAGCGTCGTAAAATAACCTAGTAAAGTAAAGTACATCTATGACGCAGTGCATGAGGGTAGGCCACTAAAGGGAATCCAAGAGGTGGAACTTAAACTTAGAGGATTCAATCCGAAATCGGGATGGGAACCCGGTGTGGCTTAGTGGATAGAGCGTCAGCACGTAGAGCTGAAAACCCGGGTTCAAATCCCGGTGCGGAGAGAATTTTTCTCTGTTTCACTCATACTTCATCATATGATGAAGCAGAATTTCTGCACGGAAATATCATATGCGGTGCAAAATCTCTCGCCATCTGCGAACATAGCTACGAGCAATATTCAAAATCAATAGAGTTTGTAACCGTATGAGGTTAAATTAAAACGACTGGCTGGGAAGTAATTACTTTCACTCTCACTGTGCGGTCAAATCTATATTCTACTAAAAGGTTGCGTGCTAACAGTACTCAATTATTTACTTCGAAAGTTGACATCGATGTCCAAGGAAGTTCATCACAAAACGAACACACAAAAAACAAAGCAATGTAAGCAAACATTGTCTTGCAATCTCTCAGTCCGTGGCTTTTAAGACTCGATATTGTTTACTTTCGTACTAAGAAACAAGTCTTCTGTAAACATTCAGTTTTCTTTAAAAATGCCATACGAAATTCGAAAACCCTTTTAAGAATTAATTGCTTGTGGCCTTTTCATATTGTTAAACATAGTAAGTAGAGACGATTTCATCACACAGTATATCCGCATCATCATTCATCATACCTTATCGACACTGAATTGTTTCTGTGACTGGAAAAAAAAATATTACCAAAAGCCAGTAAGTAAGTAAGTAAGTAAGTATCATAATCATCCCCTTCACACCATTACCTACATTTCATCACTAAATAATCAGTATTAGTAAAAAAGCCATCACTAATATCAGTATATTGATGATTGATATGTATTTATCAGCCAACTTTACAATTCACAGTTATAGTGGACCTTCCCATTTATGTTTTTCGATCCATCATCCCTTTAATACATACCATCCCTTTCTATTAATATATTCATTTGCCAAGTATTTCTTGATTACATCCTATTCTTCTGTTTTAACTGAATTGCTACCTTATATATCCTTCCCTATTTTTCCTCTTCTATTGTCTCTCATACCTAGACTGCCTCCCTTCCATTTCTCACTCTCCTATTGAATACTGCATATTCTTTTCCTTAATAATTCACATTATTTTCTACTCTCAAATCTATCTACTCTTAATCATTCTTTTCCAGCTATTTTCTCCTAAATTAATTGTTTACATTTACCTTTTCTCTATTTTACAACACTTACATCACTTATTTTTTTCCTACTATTCTATTCTCTTTTTATTTACGTATTTATCTATTTCTCTTCACTTCACTCCTAAATTTCCCATTTTATTACCTCTTTCCATATAGGCTATTTATTTCTATAATACTCCTACACTGCAGCGGTGACCGAAGCGGGTGTCATGATTACTATCACAGGCATCCAAAAGGGTACGAGGAGTTTCCTGTACATTGCTGTGTGTTTCACGCACCAAAGGCAAACAGTTGCGCTATCATATCACTCTGCAAACTCTGTCCCTACAAGCAGTAAGAGCTGGTTTCGTAAAGAATGAGAAGGAACTTGTTTGTTGTTCTGTCGACAAAATGTAATATGTTTACTTTGCTCAACGGTTCAATTAGGAGTATATAGAAACATTAATTGCCACGCTGAATAATGTATTATGTGATATAGGTGGAAGAACTAATTTTAAAGCACTTACGAGTATTTATAATATAACAATAAATAATTGCATTCAATGGCTGAATAAACTTGTACCCTTGATTAGTGACATGGTTGTGATAGTAAATATAAGCTAATGAAATATCCCTCCGAAATTATTTTCCTTTCTCCTGAAACATGAATTACAGTTTTGTTCTATCAAGCTTTCAGGTATAACTCCCTGTAAAGTTGATTTGCATAATTTCGAGGGAAAAATTGTTCAGTGACCGGGCATCGCACTCGGGACCTTTGGCTAAACGTACCAACGCTCTAGCGACTGAGCTACCCGGGAACTCTACCCGACACCGATCCAATTTTTCCCTCTATATCCACAGACCTCAAAGTGGGCTGACATCCGTCAAGCAACCAACATTGAGTGCACACTAACTCTGTGTGACTTAAATTGTGGTTTTCTGTCAACGAACAGTGACGCGTATTATGCAAATCAAGCTTTCAAGTATAACTCCCTGTAAAGTTGATTTGCATAATTTCGAGGGAAAAATTGTTCCGGGGCCGGGCATCGAACCCGGGACCTTTGGCTAAACGTATCAACGCTCTAAAAGACACCGGGAACTCTACAAGACACCGATCCAATTTTTCCTTCTATATCCACAGACCTCAAAGTGGGCTGACCACAGACTCGCCCAACCCAAGTTATAAATTCAGGATGGATCGACTAAAATTTGAACGCGGACCCCTGGCTTAAGTCGAACATGCTAGTTACAAAATTGTGCGACTAATTTACCGCGTTATATAAATAACTCAGAGACTTATTTTACGGTAGCTTTCCTACCACTGTATTAAAATGCATGACCCATTAAACTGAATCACCACGTAACTTGATCGCAGTTTTAAATGTCAGGCGTAGTCTGAGGCAGAGAGCTTATTTCTATGTGCAACAGAGTCGCGCTCAAGCTTCGTGATATTGAAAGTCTGCGTCATTGCCACCAGGTGTCGCCCGGCGAGAGACTGATTTACAGCCTCCCAACCCTCGATCCCATTTATTTAAATAGAGTAGACAAGCTGTATAGGGCAACTCCGCCCAAGACGCCGTTGAAAGCAAAGGGAAGTACGTGCCAACTTACAAAGCTGAGATGCAGTCTTTCCTTGTAACTATGCAACACACAAGATGATGAAAAGTATTTAGTACACACTAACACACTTATTAAATGACCGCTCACACTGCGCAGCTCGTAGTTTAAGCTTCGGAGAAGCATTAACAGCTCTACGTGGGTTGTCTTGTTCACATGTTGAACAGTGATAAATAACAAGGAGAAATGACAAAAATGAGATTTCTTCGAGGAATATATTTCTCCGTTGTCAATATTGCGTATTGCTACGCTCATACTAGCTTATTGTTCTCATACATGCAACCGTGATGTTCACGTCCAAAGTGATATAATTAATACCACGTTATTATTTCATATTTTACATTATTCTTTTGAAATAAACGTATTTTATTATCACTTAAACTGGTTTTATTCATGTACTCATTTACTCACTCACGCACTAACCCGTTCACTCTCACTTATTCATTTGTTTACTTATTAATTTATTTATTTCTTCATATCTTCATTCATTAATTCCATTCATTTATTATATTTATTTACTTATTTATTCATCCATTCATTTACTCGTGTATGTATTTATTTATTCATTCATTTATTCACTCATTTATATAGTCATTTATTTATTCATGCATTCCTTCGGTTATTCATTCATTCATTTATTCACTCATTCATTTACTCATTTATTTATTCACTCATTTATTCATTTATTTATTCATTTATTTATCTATCAGGAGTTTTCTCAATGCTGAGGTTTTCTTCGGCCGATAAAAATATCAACACAAGTTTTTCAACATTAATCTCACTAGAGGTTTTGATTTATCTAGAGAAAATCAAAATTCGAGTGGGATTTAATGGACTATTAAACGATCAGAAGAAAAATATAAAGATTAGAAGAAATAAAATACTCTAATACAATAAAATATTGATTGACTTACTGAAATTCTATTTCACTAATTTTAGCTTCACCAAAACGTTTGACTGTCTATGCTGTAAACAAATGACGATCGCAAAATATGTTTTATAGTACCGTAAAGAATTTGCAGTTTGAAATGTTGGTATTGGCAAACAAAGAAACAAATGCTAGGATAGTGATAAAAATAAACAAATGCTAACGATAAAATTATGAAATGTTAGCACTGGCAAACAAAAAAACAAATTCTAGGATAGTGAAAAAATAAACAAATACTAGGGAAGCGATAAAATTAAACAAATGCTAGGGAAGCGATAAGATTAATTGTGCGATGAGCAGCCATGATTGGTTAAAAGACGTCCTTTCCTACCGTTTTATTGGTCAAAAGTAGTATGACGTAGTAAAAGTGTAATAGTCAATAAAAATTTATACTAAAAATGTATTATTTTTCTTCTCCAGAGTTCTCTGTCTGCAGTGTCTTTTTCCCGGATTCTAAATTTTTGCATGCCGCAAATATTGCACACCATCCGATGGTCTGTCTTTTCTTCTTCAGCATTCTACCTCGCACTCCATAACTGTCCTTTCCAATCTGCTATCGGACACTCTGACATGTTCATACTACTTTAATCTTTCCTATTCAATTTTTTCAATTGTTTATCCGTGATTTCTCTTACAACTGTGTTTTTAATTCTATTTGTGTGTGTGTGAAGAATACGTCTTTCTTAGCATCGAATATGGGCAAGAGACGCATGGCGAAACAGAAAATCGCAGAATTTCAAATACTTGCTGTACCAACACTATCAGCCACAGCGCCGAACTCGTGTGACCACGCATGAAGGTTGGTGGTGGTGGTTTGTTTGCCGTACCTCACAGATTCAAATGAAGGCAGGAGAGACTTAAAAAGCAGAGTGAGTGAAGTCGAGGTTAATGTGAGTGAGTGAGTTACAGATGGAGAGTGTAACAAACCCCGTGCACTTAGGACTACTGTGAAGTTCTTGGAGTCCTCTCATTTGAATCAAAGGTTATTTTATGTGCGTAAAGTTACAACATGACCTTCCAGCTTCATTCCTCTTCCCACGGAGTCACAATAATATCTTTGTCGCTCTTAGGCCTATATTACACTATCACATTTCTGTGTCACAGAAGTTTGATAAATTATATATGATAAAATCTTTTACAGTGTAATATAGCATCTTTGATCACATCTAGCTGTGACATTGTTCTGTGATAAAAGTTATGGTCATCATCATATCTTTGATAAAATCTGTGACTGAGAAGAAAGAAAATGGCGGACTTTAAGTACACGTGGTCTGTGAAAGCTAAAAAACTTTTAATATCACATTATGAGTCACATGAAATGTTTCATCATCCATTATTAAATACTTAGTATATATATAGGATTTCACATCTTCACGCTGAAGTTCTCTCAGTAGAGTTTGATGGATTCCTTTTGCATCTTTTCTCCCTGCCCCAATCTCTAACCCAAATCGTCGGCTTAGAGTGTCAACCTACTAACTAACAAAAAGGAAATTTTACAGGGGAAACAAAAAACTGAGTATAAATTAACTCTGAAACTTCACCACCTGTACTTTGGATTTCGTCTTAAAGTTTCAGAGTTATTTTATACTCAGTTTTGTTGTTTCCCCTGTAAAATTTCCTTTTTGTTGGTTAGCAGGTTTACACTCTAAGCCGACGAAATACGCTTTTTCTTTGATTTCTTCTTTAGTATTAATGCAATAACCATTACTGCATTTACAGTTACAACTAGCATGGAACTGTTGTGGATCCATTATTAGAACTGTGATGAAAGATATGACCGAAGTTTTGACATAGTGTAATACAGTCAAAATCTTACATTTGATCACATGTATTTGATCAAAAATTTTATCATTTATTGTGACACAGAAATTTGATAGTGTAATATACTGCGTGTTCAGTTCAAAGTGTGTCATGGCTCGCTCTATGTCGTCATGTGGCTAGCCGATGAGCCTAGAGAATTCAATCTCCCTACACTTCCGCAGAGGCGTATTACCTATGTGCCAGAGAAGTTGCCTGGCAAGTACCGCGTTCATTCTGAAGAGTACTTACCGATACGTATGGTAACGCCGGTAGTGGCAGGAATGTGAACTGTTTGGAAACACGTACTGAGGTGAGTTTTTTTTGTTACTGTCGGGATATGGGGAAGGGTTAAGATGATTACTTATGTATTTGTTGAATTAACTTGGACGGTCAACATGGACACGGAGCATTTGATTTGTGTTGTGGAATGTTGCCGTTACCGATGATAACAAATACCCTGCGTACGACTTGCCCGCGCAAAACATAGTTCGAAAGAGGTTCGAATATAATGGAAAACTTGCTAAATACCAGACCATTGGAAGGATGCCTGAGGTCAATCATAAGGAATGAAAGTGCTGTCAGTGGAAGACTTCACTGCCCACTTCACAAACACACGATGCAATTCGGACACTTCATTGTTTACATAAGTTATGATATTTTGTTTCATTGCACATGTTGGCCGATCCTGAAAAGCTTCTGAGGTACAGAGTGTATTGGCCCTTAATATATCTTCCTTTAATCTACTCTCCTTTGCCCCGCTGTCAGTGATGGGGGTTTGCTATCCACGTAAAATCTATGACGTCTGCAGACACAAAAAAAAGAACAATGAGATCAATCAATCCTTAAATCGCCCGATGCCAGCCACGTGGTGGAACATGAATGGGTAAAGATGACGTAGAGGGATTGACCGGTGAAGCCCAAGCAGCAGGCTCAGTGGTTCGAGCCTTCCGCACCCGTGCGCACACATCACAGCGGCAGGTTGCGTCACACGCTTACAGAAGGCTGCGGAAAATACCTGTCCAGGAAGACGCGCGGTAAATTTAATCGTCCAGCTAATATTTTAGGGGAAATGTTATTTACATTTCACCCATCATCATCTTTTATCCCAACCTTCATACACTAAGGCCCGGTTGCAGAAAAGCAAATCAAATCAGTCCCTGATCGGCAATCACTTGATGTCTGATTTATTTGAGTGTTCATTGCGTTGCACAAACTTGAATCTCCAATCAACTTGTTCCCATTTACTAATTGGATACTTTAAAGTAGAAAGGTGCAAAGTGCCAAAATCATAGAAAACGAAATTATTACGCAGATAAGTGCAATGTGCCTAGGAGGATGATATATGAAAGAGGCTAATCCAATTGTGTTTCATAAGCGAGATAGTTAGATGTCACGTTGCCAGCACCATGCAGTTTCAGACGGTAAGCGCCCTCTTGAGCTGCATCATAGAAGGGCGAGTGTGCACAAAATATTATGAAGACACACCAGTCTTTCACAGTTGCCTGATAGTAATGCTTGTTCCCTTGCAATGGATCTTCGACAGGTCATGTTTGTGCCCACACTTACACACAGCGAAATGTTTTACAGGCGTCAGCTTTTGCGTTATAACTTTGGAGTTTGTGTATGTGATACAATGCAGTCTTATATATGTGTATGGGGGATGAAAGCATCGCGAGTGGAGGTGCCAATGAGATTGTCTCGTATCTGCGAAAACTGAGCAATATGGACATAACAAACAAGAAGTATCTGATAATCTGGAGCGACAACTGTGCAGCTCAAAACAAAACCATGTAATGGCTTTCATGTGTCTCTTTTTAGTTGCCATTGGTTTATTTGAGCACATAAAACAACGTTTCCTTCTCAGTGGCCACAGTTTCTTACAATGCGATTCTGATTTCGCTTTGATTGAAAGTGACAAAATCCTTCATTCCTAGTGACCTGTTTGAAATCGTACAAAACTTTCAAGTTGTAAAACCATTTCAAACATTTTCAGTGCTAGAGTCAGATTTCCTTAATATCCAAGATGTTGCTGATCAACTAATTTCCATCAAGAGCTTGAATATTTCTAAGACATGTTGCATTCAGTATGATGTTAGTAAAGCAGGCAGTGTTTCTGTGAAACAGTCCTATGATAATGAAGCAGTGCATACCATTAAAATGCTTAAAAGGGGAAAAAAAAGATGAAAGATGTGCAGTCAGCGTTGTTTCAAGTTAAAGTACAAGGGAAATTATTGAAGAAAAGAAGAGGGATCTACTAGCAATGATTCCCTATCTTCCACATGAGGAGCATAGGCAGTTCTACAGGCAGATCTGTGAGTAAAAATTACTCCAGAACAAGAAAAAATAGGTATTAGACTTTGCACCATTCTACTGCAAATGTACCCATTACTTAACCCTTTTCACAATTTGTGTTATATAATTAAATATGGAGAAATAATGTCTTTACATACCACTATTATTAATGAGTAAACACTGTACTATTGTTGTTTTCTATCAGTAAAACAAACATCACACAAATATGTGTAGAATTATTCTTATAACTACATTTGTTTATCTTATCTCCAATGTTTCATTTTGGCACTTTGCACCCTTCTACTTTAAAGTATCCAATTGCTGATTTGAGAAAGAAACGCATTTGACAACAGCGCTATTTAGCAACCACAGCCAATTTGATGCTGTTTAAAAGTCGCGAAACGAATGCATCAAGTGGGCGGTGACTAGGAAAACAAGTGAATGCTTTACTGTTTTTTGTAGAAAGGAAACAGGCGGATTCTATTTGTATATATAGACTACGATATAGTGAAGAAAAATGAAGCAAAGAAAAAAAAAACGTGAGGGGGCATCTGTTGTGGGATTTGCTAGGGGAATCGACAAGAAATTGGAATATGCATAGCCTCCATAGCCCAAAATAATTTCATTTCCCATCTCTCTGTTTACAAATTGAGCTCGTAACCTACTCATTAAAAATATTGTTAAAAGTTGTGTAATCAAGATGTATAAAAATATTGTGTTGTCATGTGTAGAACCCTGTCAACGGGCTACAACATTCCAGAATTTCAATGATGGTATAGGCTACATATTGGCTGTATATTCACAGAAAAGAAAGTTCGGCATTATTTCAAGCAGGTGATTGGATGGGGATGTGAGCAGTCTATACAACCAATTACTCTTGGAAATCCTGATATGGCTGAAAATTCTCTCTGGATTTCAAATCGTTCCCTGTCTGAGTTTGGGGACTTTACGAGATCCTGTGATAACAAAGCATTTTCATACGTAACATTCCTAACTACTCGGCAAACAGTTGATTTGTGGACCCCAACAAGAGCACCCAAGACTGCCTGAAAAATTCCAACAGCATAAAATGTCAGCGTTATTAGAACTTCGTTCATAGAAGAAAGTGGAAGGTTTCGATTTGTCTGTCTGCATATATTTGTTTCAATTTTTGAAAGTAACCAAACACACGAATCCTTATTTAACCTAAATCTTTGCTCAAATTCCTTGTCATTATACAAAAAAACAATTCGTGTCTGTGACGGAAATGCCTTCTTCTTAATAATTTTCTTTTCATTCCAAAATTTCTTCATCAGAAGAATCCATTCTGTCGAAAACAATACTGTTCCGCTATAACTATTTACTATATAAATTACGGTTACTGCACTATAAAGAGAATAACATAAATACTTGATCAGTGATCAGTCACTTAACCAGCAAAAATCTGTTGATCAAATCGTTCTTTCTGCAAAAGAAATAGAACTGATGGCCAATCAAACCCCCCTTTGATCGCCAGTCATATTTTGATCGGTGTTTCTGCAACCGGGCCTAAGACTCTTTCTTCAGCTGTTCGAACAATTTGTACTAAGAATTGAGGTGTATGATAAAGTAACGTACCTAGAAAAAAAAAATAAAAAATAAGACGAGGATGCAGTATGCCACGGCCATACATTGATAAAACTTATCATGGCAATGGCTAAGAATTCTTGCTTTTATTAAAAAGCATTTTAGACTGACATAGCTTTAGATAATCACGTGCTTATTTCCAAATCTGATTATCTATAGAAATTCAATATAAGAGTTTAGGCACTAGTATATAACACGTGATTTGGCAATAGGCCCTATTGTTAGGTAAAAGTAATTTCTCTGTGCCGCTGTGACTTAATGGTTAGTGCGCTGATCCTTGGCGTGGTGGACTGTATTGTTTATTACTAGTGTTGTGGGATTTAATAGATTAATCCAATCGATTAATCGAACAATTTCTGTTGTAAGATTAATCGATCAAAAATATTTATTACAATAATCCAGTCGATTAAAATTAATCGGTTGTAGTTGATATTAATTATTATTTTGTTAATACAAACTCAAACTAAAAATTCCGACAACATTTCTCTCTCGGAAATTGCTTACTTAAAAGCACAATAGTACTGTTATTTTCTAAGTGTAAACTAGGTAAGGTAGGGAAAATCTTTGCACAAACACTTCAGAAAGAGATGGAGATATGAGGACAGTGATCTAGTCTACCTCTATTGAAAGATGAAACACAATGCGAAACCCTTATTAAGTTTTATGGTTTTCCAAGAAAACTTCCACCTTGTTGTCAGCTCATCTTCCTAGCATATGAAATACATACTTTTCTGGGATTCGTCCCCGTCACCCCCTATAAAATATCCATGTCTACACTGTGTGCAAGTGAGAGCGTAACTATCTTCTTCTCTTTCTAAAATCTGGTAATTCGACCGCTGTACTTTTGCAGTTGCAGTTTCTGTACTAAGTTTGTATATGAAGGTTGTGTGTTTATTTTGATAAAGAAAAAAAAATCAGTTTTCTGTGGTTTGTGAAAAGTGTAAACTCCATTATGTCATATGAGAATTTGAGAGGCAAACTCGCTGAAACGTTTGGATTTAAATTGAACGATCTTGGAGAAGTGCTATACAGAAGAAAAAAAATCATGTTTAGTGATGCAGGAAACATTGTAGAGCGGCACTTGATTCGGAGCATGTTGATACACTCATATGTTTAAAATCATGGATGAAGTAGTATTAACTAGGTGAGTCTTCATACTTTTTGTTATTTATGTTTGTCTCAAAAATTCCCGAAGAAAATGACACAAATTATAAGCCTTATAATAAATATGTTAGTAAGTAATTAAAATAGTTGTTTTGTAATATAACGATACAATATATTTAGATATACAACATTTAATACTTATGCTGATCACTAAACACAAGTTAAATTTAACAATAATTGTGTATTACAGTGTAGTAAAACTTTTTTTCAACTCGATCAAAACTATTTTGATCGAGCAACAGCACTAATTATTATTATTATTATTATTATTATTATTATTATTATTATTAATTTACAATTTGAAACAATTCATTGACGTCGTATTGAAATGTGAATCATTTCGACTAGCAATTGCATTGTTGCCTCAAGACTACGGCTAATGGAAAGAGAAATCAATTACGGGAAGACTCGGCCTTGTTAAATTTAAATACGAGTAGTATACTGTAAAGACAGATTAGACAGAAATGAAAAGAAAGAACAAAATTTTACTTTAAATCTCAAACATCGTTACAATCCCAATCATGCTCACAATAACAACCACGAACCGCATAAACTCTTGACGCAAGTATAGGGATCCGGAGACACCTCGTAATCCGTGATGGTGGTGGTTGTGATTATGATGATGATTATGATTATTATTATTATTATTATTATTATTATTATTATTATTATTACGATGCTTCTTATATAATTCTGAAGTAAGAAAAGACAAACCTAGCGAGTGCAGCCACCTTTTCAAAGGACTCACTGTGGTTTATTTCTTGGCATTGAATATGGAAGATATCTTCAGGATCTTGCGTCCAATAACTGGTCGAGCTTTTGAGAGCTTGGAGTAAATTGGAATTTCAGAATTATTCAATTAAAATATTTTGATTAAAGCGAATATAACTCGATGGAGGCTTGAACAATTATAAGGGCTGTGAGAGAAGGGGGGTAACTGAATTAAAATCCAATATTTCGAGGGTGGATGTGCCGGCGAGGGAGATTCTCCCCGGCTAATAGGACCATCTGTTTAACGGTGGAAAGGTCACAGCCCCCTTCCCTGTAGGCTTTAACGAGAACAAATTCACGAGTGAATCAGCTGGCGCGAGAAATGATCATGTGAAGGAAGCGTGAACTGTGCTCTGTAAGTCGTTCGGAATTATCAAGCCCTTCCCTTGCGGGTTCGGAATAGAATCCTCGTCCGAGAATTTACGGGGTGTGGTAATCAACTACCCAGAATGCATTATCATAAAAAAACAAAAATGCAAGCACTGCAATTATTCCCTCATGAGATCTGTTATTGAGTTAAAACTTAATCTCTTTTCCTATTTCTGTAAATCTTGATTCCATTATTTGTTTAATATTTTATTTCACATTTTCATTCTCTTACATCTTTGATTCTTTGTTTACTTAATTTTTATGTAATCGTTTCTTCCTTTACTTGTTCTTTTCCACTTCTATATTATTTTGATTCTTCATTTCCGTCGTTCCTCGTGTAATAGTTGTAAATTTCTTTCCGTCTCTCTATATTCATTTGCTTCTAATATACTGCATTACGTCTCTCCCTCTTCTCATTTCTTTCTGACTTCGTTCAATTTTCTCGCTTTCTTCCTACTTCCATTGTTTACCTCTCGATCAGCAGACGCATTCTCTACCTCTGAGCTACGTCACAGCTTGTTTTTAATGTGAAGAAGTTTTATTATTACAATGAGGGGGAATACAACAGTGGAAATTATTTCTATACCAGCCGGGACGAACGACTGTCCGAAAACAGTGCATGACACACATGTGTTCGTAGGATTGCTTCACCCTGCCTACGGCCTCATTTCACAAACGTCTTTACACACAAAATAAAATGGTACCTTTAACAGTTGTAAATAACTAGACGGCGGGCTTGGGATACCTTTACGGCGGCAATAGGTTGATGCACAACGGAACTTAGACGTGTGACGTTACTCTCGTAGGTACATTTTGTTAAGAACGCAAAATGACCTGTCAGCCGTCCCGTTGCGCGCTGTGGGAAACGAACCTAAGCCAGCAGAGTACTGTGCGCAGTCATAGTGAACAGTTGTCTGACGTTAGTGTCGAGGTTGTTTCTCACAGTGTTTACGTGTACAGTACAGTACAGCGTCTCGTTTAGGCACAGTGAAAACGTAAAGAAAGTGCAGGTAACGTGTGAGGGAGGTCGAACAGTACGATAAACGAGGGCTGCAAAGGTTTTGGTTACAATTAATTATATTAATGAACATTAATTGACATATTTTCCGAAAACACACAAAATGAACACAAATTCCATAAAATTATCATGTACAGTAGCGACAAAGAAAAACCGGACCGACGGAATAATCAAAGTCCCCGGATTGAGCCACTGCGCATGCCACGCCCGCATTCACAAGATAGCGAGTAATCTATTGAAATTGTTTTAGTTTCGACTGCTGACGTAGCCCATTTCGAAAGCCATTAGAAAATAAGCTTATAAAATTCATGTTCTGGTAAAATATCGCTGCAATCGAAAAGTATTGGGAATAAATTTGAATAAGGAACAAAAAAAAAAAAAGTTTCCTTCCCAGGCAGGATTCGAACCATGAAAGGCTTAGTTACCAGTCTATCACGCTCTGGAGTGAACAAGGCTCTGAAATAAGCTAAAAGGGTCTGTCCGATTTTTTTGCCACTACTGTACACATTTTAACAAATAAGGAATTCTAATGTTGAAATAATTCATTATAACTAATTAAATTTTGCTACTTAGTCTATATGATGATGTTTTCAAGCAGCATTTTTACGGTCATGAATTTCATTCTCTGTATGACTAAATATTACCGTCTTCTGTACTGTACGTGAATAAATTGAACTTTGAGAAGGCATAATTATTATGTTTAGGAAATAGTGTTGTCACACCAAACCAATCTACTGTAGTTTTGTTAATTCGGCTAGACATACAGAGAATGAAATTTATGACCGTAAAAATGCTGCTTGAAAGACACATCATATAAGTAGCAAAATTTGATTTGTTATATTGAATTATTTCAACATTACAATTGCTTGTTTGTTAAAATGTGTATATGATAATGTTATGCAATTTGTGTTGTTTTGTTTTGTGTGTCTTTGGAAAATACGTCAATTAATGCTCCGCCATAAATGTTGTAGGCTAACTACAACCTTGTACATCCCTCGTGTTTATCGTACGGCTTGTCCTCTCCCACACGTTACCTGCACTTTCTTTACGTTTTCACTGTGCCTAAACGATACGCTCTACTGCATTTGGTAACGCATACAAGTGCAATGTCGAAAACACCAGTCGTATTATTTGCATTCACCATTGACATCCTGTGATGTTGAACGGTCGTTATCAAAATATAAATCTGTTTGAGTGATCGCCGCAGGACGTTTCAGTTCGCAAATCTTCGGATGTATTTTGTTGTTCATTGTAATGCCGGCAACGAAACCGAAGAAGACGGAACCTTGCATGTATAAGGTATGTATTCATGTACTTTATTTTCAATCATAACCAGACTGTACTACTTTTGTTTATGTCCGCAATGTGTGACCAGTACCGAGTGTGTAAAAGCTATAGTTAGTGTTTGCGTACATTGATTGCTAAAGTATCCCGGTTCCACCCTCTATAAATAACTATTTACAGCAATTCAGCATTTCTCTTTATCTCTTATGATTTATGATGAATCCAGATGTCAGCCTATGACATAACAAGGCGTTGATGAAACAATGATGTAATGATGACACGATAACAGTTCACATCTGCTTCATCAGCAGAGAAACCTTAAGTCCCTGTCGGAAAACGACTTTTTATCCTTTTGTAATAGAAATCCAGGTAACTAAGCTACGATCTTTGCTTTCTTTCTGTTATGATTTTATCCTGTATAAATTTATCCATTCGTTTTCAAACTTTGTGTGAATATTCTCGCAGCCTAAGCACAAACACACAGACCAACTTTACACTACAAAATTTAGCGATTTTACGGAGGCTGTATGAGGTGAATCCACACAGCCAAGACAAGACAAGGGCTGCCTTCTCCCTCCGCGCCTCCGTCACTCTCACTCTCTTTGTAAGACGTAATTAATCCTGTTGTGAACTTTGTTTCAAATGACTGGGGTGACTCGCCTCGCCTTGCTTAACTTGTGTCTGGAAGGAATACTTAAAACACAACTTACAAAAATCGATGTGAAACGCTGAGCTCAAAGGGAACAACGTCGTACTAACACAGCAGTCACGATTCTGCCAGGTGTAGCATGCCTACTCAACAGGAAACTAATGACAACTACATAAAGAGCAGTAGTATCACAGTCTAGTATACACAGTCACGAAGCTTGAGTTGTTGAGGGTACTAGGAACAATAGACTGTCCCGGTACCATTCCGCATTGTTTGTGATGAGGTGATAGTAGCGATCCTAGTGGTTAGCAGCTAGTCTATCTATGGATGCATATTCCCTACGTATTGAGCTTCGTGACTGTATATACTACTGAGTGTTCAGTTCAAAGTGTGTCATGGCTCGCTGTGTGCCGTCATGTGGCTAGTCGATGAGCCTAGAGAATTCAATCTTCCTACACTTCCGCAGAGGTGTATTATTTATGTGCTAGAGAAGTTGCCTGGCAAGTACGGCGTTCATTCAGAAGAGTACTTACTGATACGTACGGTAACGCCAGTAGTGGCAGGAATGTGAACTGTTTCGAAACATATACCGAAGTGAGTTTTTTTCTTACTGTCGGGATATGTGGAGAGAGTTAAGACGATTACTTACGTATTTGTTGACATTAATTTCGACGGTCAACATAGACACGGAGCATTTGATTTGTGTTGTGGAATGTTTCTGTACGCAACCGATGATAACAAATACTCTGCGTATGACTTGCCCGCGCAAAACACAGCTCGAAAGAGGTTATGGTAGCATACACACCGTACAGACCGCCATCTGTTGCTACGACGTTCAAGTTACACCGTACACGTTCTCAAGTTCAGATTGAACGGCTTAATTAATAAGCAACTTCTCTGACACAAAAACTGAAACTCGCTTCAAATCGCTGACTCATCAACAGTGACGTCATGACACACTTTGAAATGAACACCTAGTAGACTGTGGTAGTATCTTCACATCAGTAAACTCCTGCGGTGGCTGAGTTGTCAGACTTCCGACCTGTCACGCAGGCGGCCAGGGTTCTAGTCCCAGTCCGGTCTGAGATTTTTACCTTGAAAAATCCATAGTGACACGTATGGCGGACAAGGTCGCAGTTGGGGTTTTTCTTGTGGTTCTCCCGTTTTTCCCCATATTAGGCATCTACATCATCCCATAGCATTCCCCGATCGCCGGTTGGCGACGAACGGAGGGGGCTTGCCTAAAGACGAGGGGGATTTACCTGCTCGAAATTTGGGTACGCAGTGAACTTTAGTGTAATCAGCCGGTGTGCGTATGGGAATGCGCCTAGCTTGAGGGTTAGCGCAAAAGATCGTAACACGGCGCACTGCTGGGCCATAGTGCTCCCCTCCCGTCAATTCCATTCCAATTCTATTCATATCAGTACGTCAAATTATCCGTAGAAGCCTTGATTTTTCTGAATCGACGCATGCGAGATGCGAGGCCGCCTCGCACAAATCCGGACTACACGAGGTATTATAGAAACCACTCACTATCTCTCTATCTTACTAATTGTGTAAAACAGAGACTAGAAAGAATGCAAAAGAAATAAAAAGAAACAGTAACAAAAACATGTACTGAACCAACGAACAGAAATGAAAGAAAGTTAGGGCGCCGGGCCAGAGTTTGGAAAAACAAATTGTACAATAATTAAAAAGCATTTTTGTTAAGAATTTGCCAACGTATTGACGGTTTTCGGCTGCCTAAAAACATCAACTTCTTCAGCGACGGCACAACCTTAAATTACTTACCTTCGTATTGCTCTGATTCCATCTATTCTTGTGTTGACAGATCTATCATGCATCCTTTGTCCCCGTGAATTCCACTTTGTAACCTATTTACTAGTATTACTGCTCTGAATTCGAAAGAAATGGAATATGATTGAAAACTGTTCTCATATTTACTTTAAAATACTTTTCTCAACCTTCATTCGTCTCTTACATTTTTTGTGTTTTATCCATATAACATATTTGACTTTCAATCAAAACGTTTGTATAAAACAAGAATAATAATTAAATCAACAAATTATTCTCTCACTCTGACTTACCACAGCTCTACGAGATAGCATATTACAGAACTGCTATTTCTGTATCTTCCCTTGGAAATATGACTGACGTGTACATTCCGCAGAGTCCGGCACTTTAGTTGCGAAAAGGAGAATGACAACTTCATTCAATGTTGACACAACTCGTTGCAACTTTAAAGTTACAGCAATTCGGCGGAATATTACACAGAAGAGTCCTCGAAAAGAACATGCTAAGTCACTTTTCTTAAATTTCTCAGCAAAGCATTTTTAGCTTTGAAACAGTCCCAATACTTTATTAATTTACATATTATTAAGTTTAAGATATTATGTTACCAATCAGACTTTGTCATTCTGATTTACTGAAAAGATAGTTCACCTTATCAGCTAATAGACGGCACCATAAACCACAAGGAAACTTAGCATGTTCTACTCTTTCTGTGAAAATATTTCAAGGTGCCATAATAATTAATTTAACCTACGCAACTAATATAAGGATTTTCCGAAAATGTAATACATTGTTAAATTCTCAACATCTTTAATGTTTGAATTACATATCAAGAATGAATTGAGCACTAACTAGTTGTCTACCATTTTCCAAATCTATTGATGCACTTGTAACAGCGATGGGGCAGTTGATCTAGTGAATAACGTCGTGTCTAAACCCATTAAACATCACCAAACTGACTCATGAACTTCACAAAGCAGTAACTTATTGTGCAATGTTGCACTGAAATTACTGCCATGTTCCTCATACAGACAGGTATTGGCTTGGTTTATCGAGGAATGGGCACGGCACGGATCCTGGCCCATTGTGTGCTGACAGGTGGATCATCCTGCCCGAGCTCCGACAGAGCCAAGTCTCATCCTCGAAGGAGTATATGATGAGACCCTGGGCCCAAAATCCTAAGCCCTTAAATTCTATATTAGAATCGGAAACTCGTATTGCCTCCAAGACTTCACACCAGCGTACAATTAAGTATTGCGGATGATACATGAAATCAGGGGAAGGTGGAAAGTGTTGGTGGAATGATATAAGGAAATGGGAGTATCTTAAGAAAAATCCTCTGCAAGTCTGGCTGCGGATTGAACCTGGGCCACCTGGACAGAGGACTAGTACTGGGCCATCTACGCGGCACAGATTGGTACTAGTTTATCATCTCTAAAATCATCCTTTAAAATAGAACTTTAATCCATATATGTAAATTCGCCACGTAGTGCGATAAGGGTTAATATATTTGGGAACGGACTACGTCAGTACTGGCATTTATAAACAGATCAATAGTTGGTATAAGTGCATAAATACATTTGGATACTCACGCCCTTACTAATAAAAACTCTTATCAGATGTTTAACTGTCTTATAATAATTACACAATGAATAGCTCGTGTATAAGTCGTGTGTAAATTCCTTACGATTATTATTATTATTATTATTATTATTATTATTATTATTATTATTATAACCCGGGTTCGAGTTCCGGTGCCGCAGACAGTTTTTCTCTGTTCTATCCAGCCTTCATCCTTGCTAATATAATCACTACATATGTATAACAGTACAACTGTTACACAGCTACGTCATAGTTACATCATTACTTCATTACGAAAGGTAATAAAATAACAGAGGTTCTCTATTGCATCCGATAGAGCGCGCTAGTGTGCCGCACTAAGTATTGATGGTACAACCATAGTCATAGGCTACTGTTACGAAGCTCAATACGTAGGGAATATGCATCCATAGATAGTTGCTAACCACTAGGATCGCTACGACCACCTTATCACAGACAATGCAAAATAGTACCTGCACAGTCTATTGTTCCTAGTACCCTCACAACTCAAGCTTCGTGACTGTAGGCCTATATACTAGACTGTGGTACAACTGGGCCTGATCGATTACCAGGCTATATTTTCGTTAAAGAGTTGCTGTAGCAGCAATATTATTCTAATTATTCCGTGATCTTTGGTTTGTTCTTCTGTGGTTACAAGGCAACCATCATCGTAAAATGACAATCGATACGAACAGCTGTTAGAGGGGCGGCCATTTTTCCTCTATATACAACGCTGAAACAAGGGGTTTCACGTAGCCTATAGAACTACTGGAAACCAATTCCCATATACAGTTACAGGCTGTTTATGCGTACATCCATCGCTTATGCATGGTTTATTAGCAACCTTTTCTGTCCCAACTCTGCATAGTCTCGTATCAAATTATACACGGTTTATTAGTAGGATCGTATGTGAAGAGGGAATTATTCACTTCTTTCAACTTCAAACGTATTATTAAACATTAATGTCGAGAAAAGAAAATTATTCTAAAACAATTAAAATTATTTTCAGCAAAATATAATATAAATCTAATGTTTACTTTATCCTGAAAAAAATGTTACCAGATTACATACATAGGTAATAGGATTGCCGGCGATGAAGTAGGAAAATAGGTAACTAAAAAACAGGTAATCCTAAAAACGTTAGTGTTTACTCCACTGCTGGCTCACGTGATTCTAACGAGATCTTCAACACGATTCCAAAAGCCAGCTGCTAATGCACCTGTCAGCAGTGTCTCATCCCTTACAACAACCTGTGAGGCGACATTTAAATGTCACTTGCATTAAAACTTCAAATCAATTCTCCTCTGCTTTGCAGACCTTTCACCGCGTGTTGCAGCTGCATTCATCAAAAGGAATTAACAATAATCACTTCCAGCAGTATTACAATAATTGTTAGTAGATATTTTTTAATTACAGAAAATCCGAAGTCTGCTTTAAATTAGATACGATTATGTATGTAACAAGTACATACAAATAGTTCATGATATCGTTAATTCTTGTTCTATTGCCTAAGCTTCTACCACCTATCCAATTCTGAATGAACAAACATTTTTACTTAAATATCTGCGAATACAGTTCAACTACGTAAATCCTACAGGCCTATAGCAGCTTCAGGGAGCTACCACCTCCAATTTCTACTGCCTCTCTCGCTCGCAGTGTTCGTTGCATTTGTCTTTCGAGTCTCGTCTCGTCATTCTCGTGCGCTTCGAGTCTCGCTCATCATTCTCGAAATAGCATTTGGTCGGCGTGGAAAGATTTCGTAACTTTGAATAACATACATCATTATAATAAATAACATAAATGTTTAAGTGAGACAAAAACGACAAAACAGAACACTATTTTAGCTATCAAAATGTCCTGTTTCTATTATATATTACCTATGGTTATATAAATAGAAAAAAAAAATCTCAAATAAATTTGCATTTCTAAAAATATATAAAACTTAACGTTAATATCTTTTTACTTGAGTTTACATACTTGATCTCAAACATATGAAAAGAAAATTCCTAGCCTTTTAACAAGGGCCTAGTAATTAAATAAAGACTGGGGAACGGATTATTATACACTTAAAGGTAGAGATGATGTTTCAAATAGGCTATTTGATATAACAATGTAGATAAAGTAGATAAAAGTTCAGTCAGGTATAAACAACTGTGGCGATTAAGGGTTGCTTGACGTTCGGGACTTCGGGAGTGATCAATTTCGACTTCTCGAAACACTCGCAAGCAGTCTTTACGTCAACGATGCGACGTATAGAACACTGTCGTGCGGGTTTTTGGCTTTGCGGGCGCTGTTAATCTTGCTTTCTCGATCGTTGTTCATCTCTAATCAACACCAAACAAACTCCTATTTTAATAGTCAAAGTTTAAAACGAGCAATAAATGAAGTTTATCCCAGCCAACAAGAACTGCAGGGCTCCAGCAGCATACAACTACAAAATATAGGGTGGTTCAGTAAGAGCGTGCAAAAATTACACAGTAAATAGAGGATCCTCTATTGAACATTTTGAGATAGAAAATGTGGGATCTGCGAAGCCAGATTAGGGAGATATGGGTTTAAATATATATATATATATATATATATATATATATATATATATATATATATATATATATATATATCGCTACCGCTCACAGTCTCCATATTATTTACATTTACACCTATTATTTAAATTTTAACATTAATTTCATATTTTTTACAAATCTGAGTTTTGTACCTCACAACAGTTTTTTAAAATGACGATCACCAACTCCAATGCAAGTATGACAACGACGTACGGGATTCTGCGGCACCCTTTAAAATATCCGTGGTGCATTTTAATCACATCACAGATGGCTAAAATCCTGGCAACTAATTCCAGTCTGTTTACTGACTTCTTATTTAAAAAAAAGTGCTTATAGTTATTCCCACAGGAAATAATCGAGTGAATTCATGTGGAGTGACCTCGTAGGGTATTAGAATAGATTCTTCCCTTCCAATCCAGCGATCAGAAAACGTATCATTCAGATGACTGCGGACATCTACACTGAAGTGAGGCGGTGCTCCGTAGTGCTGCAGCCACATCCTCTAAAGCAGTGGTTCCCAAACTTTTTCAAGGTGCGACCCACTTTTGGGTGAGATTTCCGTTCGCGACAGGCACCCTTTCGTACCGATTCTTGACTTCATTCGAAAAATGTAAATCCCTGAAGCCACCAGCTTAGCTCAGGCAGCAGAGGTGCTTATCTTTTGATTCGGAATTGCTCTCGGGCGTGTGTTCGATTCCCACTTGGGCTGATTACTTGTTTGGGTTTTTTCAGAGGTTTTCCCTAACCGTAAGGCGAATGTCAGGTAATCTATGACGAATCCTCGGCTTCACGTCTCGCCAAATACCATCTCGCTATCATCAATCCCATTGACGTCAAATAACCTAGTAGTTTATACAACGTCGTTATATAACAAAATAAAATATAAAATTGTAAAATTCAAGCCATCCATTTCATCAACATTCTGGGAGACTGAAAACTAAAAATTAGTTAACAATCATTGAACTCGTAGTGTAAATGAATTTGAGGAGCCAAAAGAAAATAAGTGATTCCTATTCCACCTTTGCTTATTCATTCAAATTCAGTGAAAGTCTATCCAGCATTGCCATGTCTATTTATATATGTGTAAATTTATGTTTTAAACGGGTTTCATCCATTCATTTTACTGCCTGTTTAATTTCTTTTCTTTTTGTAATTTTATCTGTATTTCATCGCACAAAACAATATTACCTAACAGAGGATATAATTTTTATTAGAAAATTAGAAAAGTTAGCCTACTTGTGTTATACTGTAAGCAGTGTTGAGTCCAGCCAATGTAAGGACTTTCTGTTTTGTTATTTTCAGTGTAAAAATAGTTATCTAGTCTTTGCATTCAGATAAGAATTTTATGATGCTGACAAATAGTTTAATCACAGTCTAGTATATACAGTCACGAAGCTTGAGTTGTTTAGGATACTAGGAACAATAGACTGTGCCGGTACTATTTCGTATTTTCTGTAATGAGGCGACAGTAGCGATCCTAGTGGTTAGCAGCTACCTATTGATGCATATTTCCTACGTATTGAGCTTCGTGACTGTATATACTAGACTGTGGTTTAATTATGCAGATTTATTGTACTTTATTTGGTATCATATTAAAAAACTATTAATCTGTTAAGATTTATATTACAATTAATTATCTAAACCTGATAAAAATGGTTTGCGAACGAAGATAATTGAGGGCTTGGGTGCAAGAAAGGCACTTCTCTCAAGTGCAAGTTTTGAGAAAACTGATGTTGAAAAGTCAAACCGTAATAATGTTACCTATGCACGCCTTTACATTTTGGGTACTCCTGACCTCTATGATCACAGTATTGAACTAAAACTTGGTGATCATATGCGTAACAGATCAGAGAACACAATAAAGCGTTTTACTCAAAAAGGGCACATCCTCTAAAATGCCCTTCTTGCACCCAGCCCCTCAATTTAGCACTTCTTCTTCTTCTTCTTCTTCTTCTCCCTTCAAGGTTTAGGTGATATCACCTGTTCCGGTCTCTATCGTCCAGCCACCTCTTGCGAGGTCTACCCAGATCCCTTTTCCCGATCGGGCGATAATTCATTATCTTCTTTGGTAGCCTATTCTCTGCCATTCTGTCAACATGATCTTTCCATTTTGTTTTATTTTCTTCTACCATGTCGTGTACTGAGAAAATATTTAAATCTGATCTTATTGTTTCATTTTTTATTTTATCGGCTTTAGTGCATCTTCTTACGTATCTCATAAATTTCATCTCTGCTGATTGTATACGTGATTCTTCTTTTTTTGTTATTGTCCATGATTCAGAGCCATATATAAGAGTAGGTACAGCCATAACTTTATAAAATTTCATTTGAGTTTCTTTTCTCGCTTTTCTTCCTAAAGTTCTTCCAATTGTTCCACATATCATCTGAAATCTATTAACTTTCTTCTCAATATCTTTCTCATAATTAAAACTAATATCACATCCTAGATAATTGAAGTGGGATACTTGTTCTAAAATGTTTCCATTTACTATTATTTTAGATTTAGCACTAAAATGCTTATTTCATATTTTGCGAAATCAATTTCATATTTAGGCAATTTCGTTTTCATATTTTGCCGGAAGCCATTATATTTAAAACATTAATATCATTAAAACACATGTTTCGACAACGAATTGCAGCGAAGATCTTATAACATACATTCATTAAACGAATTACTGCGCTGTTAAGCTATTGTCCATTCTCCTCAACTAAAGTCAGCTGGGACAGCCGGAATTACCAGTGCTTAGTTCACAGGTTTCAGTTCAGTGATTCGTGCGTGATTTATACTTCTATACGTGACCTTGATTCGTCAGTTGTAAATGCACAGGTAATAGTATAATGCAGGGGTCGTCAGCACAGAGCACGCTGGGGCTAGCCTCTCTTACCCGCTGAGAACGCAGTGCACTATAGTGCTCTCGTAACTGCTAGCGGCCGTATGCTCTCTTTCTTTCCCTGTTGCACGACGGTGCACACGGGACGGCACCGTGTACTCATTGCACATTTCAGCGAGTGTTGACGACCACTGGTATAATGACTGAGTTTCAAACTTCGAACCTTGAATAAAATATCAGGTCTGCTCTCGACCACAGAGAATAACAGCCATTCTATACAGTACGTAGGCCTATACACAAATGCCTTTACTTCACTTTATACTTTAATGGGATTTTGCTAAAGCCACAAACAAAGCGATATGAAAAATAAACATATTTTTAACTGCCACCTATTTTTACTGGTCACAGTCGGTATTATAAGCAACACAAAACCGTTATTACATTACACAATGTCTCTCACTAAGAGGTCAAAACGGCAGACGCTTTATTCGCAGATAATTGATGTCACCAACAATAATCCACTCTTAAACCAGTCTCCTACGAATGCATAATTAATTCTCACGCTTCCATATAAAACAAATTCCTGCCACGTTTGTACACCCCTGATGAAGCATGTGTAATTGTACTTTCTCGGAACTGATGGAGGACATAAGGTCTGCACCCTGGAGGTACTTACATGATGCTGCCGTTATGTGAGAGACGGGGTCAGCGGTACATATTATGAAGTCTCCCATTCGAAGCCCGGGGCGATAATTCCAGTCCCGTTCTTCTCACTTCTTAAGTATGATGCAGTGTTCGTACATATTTCATTAATTAAATACCATACAGATTACACAGATTCAAGCGAAGAGATATAGGCAATGAGGACAACCTACATACATAAGCGTGAACGGCACAGAAAGTCGAATGATCAATATTGTAATCAATCAAACAATGACTCCAGTAATCAACTATCAACCAGCTTGAACCAACTAGACAGTCAACTAAGAAACCAATGAGAAAAACGAATCAACCAACCAATGGATCAATCAATCTTCCGACTAATTAATCAGTAAATTAACCAAAACAACCAACTCATTAATCGATTAACTATACGCAGCTTAATAAGTAAGGATTCCCGTGTGTGTGTGTGTGTGTGTGTGTGTGTGTGTGTGTGTGTGTGTGTGTGTGTGTGTGTGTGTGTGTGTGTGTGTGTGTGTGTGTGTGTGTGTGTGTGTGTGTGTGTGTGTGTGTGTGTGTGTGTGTGTGTGTGTGTGTGTGTGTGTGTGTGTGTGTGTGTGTGTGTGTGTGTGTGTGTGTGTGTGTGTGTGTGTGTGTGTGTGTGTGTGTGTGTGTGTGTGTGTGTGTGTGTGTGTGTGTGTGTGTGTGTGTGTGTGTGTGTGTGTGTGTGTGTGTGTGTGTGTGTGTGTGTGTGTGTGTGTGTGTGTGTGTGTGTGTGTGTGTGTGTGTGTGTGTGTGTGTGTGTGTGTGTGTGTGTGTGTGTGTGTGTGTGTGTGTGTGTGTGTGTGTGTGTGTGTGTGTGTGTGTGTGTGTGTGTGTGTGTGTGTGTGTGTGTGTGTGTGTGTGTGTGTGTGTGTGTGTGTGTGTGTGTGTGTGTGTGTGTGTGTGTGTGTGTGTGTGTGTGTGTGTGTGTGTGTGTGTGTGTGTGTGTGTGTGTGTGTGTGTGTGTGTGTGTGTGTGTGTGTGTGTGTGTGTGTGTGTGTGTGTGTGTGTGTGTGTGTGTGTGTGTGTGTGTGTGTGTGTGTGTGTGTGTGTGTGTGTGTGTGTGTGTGTGTGTGTGTGTGTGTGTGTGTGTGTGTGTGTGTGTGTGTGTGTGTGTGTGTGTGTGTGTGTGTGTGTGTGTGTGTGTGTGTGTGTGTGTGTGTGTGTGTGTGTGTGTGTGTGTGTGTGTGTGTGTGTGTGTGTGTGTGTGTGTGTGTGTGTGTGTGTGTGTGTGTGTGTGTGTGTGTGTGTGTGTGTGTGTGTGTGTGTGTGTGTGTGTGTGTGTGTGTGTGTGTGTGTGTGTGTGTGTGTGTGTGTGTGTGTGTGTGTGTGTGTGTGTGTGTGTGTGTGTGTGTGTGTGTGTGTGTGTGTGTGTGTGTGTGTGTGTGTGTGTGTGTGTGTGTGTGTGTGTGTGTGTGTGTGTGTGTGTGTGTGTGTGTGTGTGTGTGTGTGTGTGTGTGTGTGTGTGTGTGTGTGTGTGTGTGTGTGTGTGTGTGTGTGTGTGTGTGTGTGTGTGTGTGTGTGTGTGTGTGTGTGTGTGTGTGTGTGTGTGTGTGTGTGTGTGTGTGTGTGTGTGTGTGTGTGTGTGTGTGTGTGTGTGTGTGTGTGTGTGTGTGTGTGTGTGTGTGTGTGTGTGTGTGTGTGTGTGTGTGTGTGTGTGTGTGTGTGTGTGTGTGTGTGTGTGTGTGTGTGTGTGTGTGTGTGTGTGTGTGTGTGTGTGTGTGTGTGTGTGTGTGTGTGTGTGTGTGTGTGTGTGTGTGTGTGTGTGTGTGTGTGTGTGTGTGTGTGTGTGTGTGTGTGTGTGTGTGTGTGTGTGTGTGTGTGTGTGTGTGTGTGTGTGTGTGTGTGTGTGTGTGTGTGTGTGTGTGTGTGTGTGTGTGTGTGTGTGTGTGTGTGTGTGTGTGTGTGTGTGTGTGTGTGTGTGTGTGTGTGTGTGTGTGTGTGTGTGTGTGTGTGTGTGTGTGTGTGTGTGTGTGTGTGTGTGTGTGTGTGTGTGTGTGTGTGTGTGTGTGTGTGTGTGTGTGTGTGTGTGTGTGTGTGTGTGTGTGTGTGTGTGTGTGTGTGTGTGTGTGTGTGTGTGTGTGTGTGTGTGTGTGTGTGTGTGTGTGTGTGTGTGTGTGTGTGTGTGTGTGTGTGTGTGTGTGTGTGTGTGTGTGTGTGTGTGTGTGTGTGTGTGTGTGTGTGTGTGTGTGTGTGTGTGTGTGTGTGTGTGTGTGTGTGTGTGTGTGTGTGTGTGTGTGTGTGTGTGTGTGTGTGTGTGTGTGTGTGTGTGTGTGTGTGTGTGTGTGTGTGTGTGTGTGTGTGTGTGTGTGTGTGTGTGTGTGTGTGTGTGTGTGTGTGTGTGTGTGTGTGTGTGTGTGTGTGTGTGTGTGTGTGTGTGTGTGTGTGTGTGTGTGTGTGTGTGTGTGTGTGTGTGTGTGTGTGTGTGTGTGTGTGTGTGTGTGTGTGTGTGTGTGTGTGTGTGTGTGTGTGTGTGTGTGTGTGTGTGTGTGTGTGTGTGTGTGTGTGTGTGTGTGTGTGTGTGTGTGTGTGTGTGTGTGTGTGTGTGTGTGTGTGTGTGTGTGTGTGTGTGTGTGTGTGTGTGTGTGTGTGTGTGTGTGTGTGTGTGTGTGTGTGTGTGTGTGTGTGTGTGTGTGTGTGTGTGTGTGTGTGTGTGTGTGTGTGTGTGTGTGTGTGTGTGTGTGTGTGTGTGTGTGTGTGTGTGTGTGTGTGTGTGTGTGTGTGTGTGTGTGTGTGTGTGTGTGTGTGTGTGTGTGTGTGTGTGTGTGTGTGTGTGTGTGTGTGTGTGTGTGTGTGTGTGTGTGTGTGAATCAGAATTTAGTAAACGCCGTGTTTCCTAAAATATTTCCTTCATTTTAAGGTGTTCACTAGCTATTAGTAGGCTTCGAGACTTGGGACCAGATACAATAAGTTTACTATGCATGTACTATAGGTTGTTGACTCGCTGCAGGTAGCGAAGGATAGAGATGTGTTCAGGTAACAACGTTGCTGTTTAGAGTAGAGTACGGTAGAATGGGGAAACACACACATACGTACATTCTGAAAGTAAATATACATTATACAATGACCATGTCAAAAGCATTTATTCTCCTGTATTTTATAGCCATTTGTGTTTAATTATACACAGTGTTAATGGTGGAAATAAACAAGTAGCAATTTTAATTTCATTTACGCTATTGGTCGTCTTTAGGGAGTGCAGTTACAGTGCCGAGTTACAATGTGCTATAAGATACATTCTCAGTGTCTCAAACGTAAATATTTTTCGGTTATCTGTTAAACAAAGTTTGTACTGTGAAAAGCTGCGCTCTACGTCGCAAGATGTGATGGGAGCAAAACGAAAAAACCTAACATCATTGCAGTCTCTAAGAGACTGTCCTTTATTCTGAGGTGACTCTATGTTCATTAATTTGCTGTTTATGTTACATAATGTTCCATATCCGTTATGTTTACATAAAATTGATTTCCACTTCTGTTTTACACTTTCAGTAACCGATGTAGTTGGTGTCTCATTAATTCTCTGTGTCATTTCCTAAACTAATTTGAGGGCTTCCGGCATCTCTTGCTCTGACTTTTCTAACCGTGCAATAGTTTCAGACACAATTTGAAAATGTGTTTGTATGAAAACCAAATTACTCGTCAGAACCTTCAAATTCAGAGCTTTAATTATTCTGATTGCAGAACAGTCGTCATTCAATGTTGATTATCTGCAAAATTATACGGAAGTATCTGGCATAATAAATAGCTGCATTAAGCCATGTACCCCATCCAGTAAGAATGGGCTCTGGAGGTAGAGGAAGAGTGTGTGCTAGTTTCTTGAATTTCGCAACCGTCTTTGCATATTTGTTGGCATTCATTCTACAGTACCCCCACCCACTGAACGCTTTACCACTATACTCAGTACGCCGTTATGCGGATTTCCCACTGAACTGCTCTATTGGGTCCGAAGGCTCGAAGCCTGGTTATTAGTCTTCAATTGTAGTTTAGTTAAACTCCATATCTTTCTTCGTAACTATCGGTGCTTTATATTTTAAATTTCAACACGTGGTCTGACAAAACGAGATACCACACGGTTGGCCAAAACGGGATAGTGTCTTGTTATTATGAAAATTCCCAAAGCTCGGTATAAGGTAGGACCAACAAATAATGATAGACGACGAGGCACGCCAGCAATATTACCCTTTTCACCTTACAAGAATGAGCTTGCAGTAGCTATGGAAACAAGGCAAGTAAATGGTAAAGAAATTAAACTCTAAGAAATCGGCAGTAGGTCAAAGTGTGGCAATAGGTTTTCTGTTTAAAACAAAAAGTCGAAAAGCAATTCAAGAAAAGTTAGGTCCACTGATTCCTTAAACAGCTCTGAGGAGGAGGAAAACGAGGACAAAGATGAGCCATGTATTTATTGCAACGACCTCTATTCAAGTTCAAAATCGGAAGAGGGGTGAATCCTGTGTGCCCAGTGCCAAGAGTGTACTCACGAGGAGTGTAGTGGCATAGATCCAGAAAATTTTGTAAATGGACATTTATCAATTTGAATAATTATAATATTTATAATAATTAATAGCAATATAATGTACAAATTGACATAGAAATGATTTCTTTTGTTCATACTCATGTTTTGTGTGCAATTTTTGTGCTTATTCATTAATATTACAACAATTTCAATTGATTTATGTAACTATTCCGTTTTATCCAACCAGTTTGGCAAAACGGAACACTTGAAAAACTTTCAATAAACATTATTTTCCTCTTAAGCATTGTGGCACAGAGCATATTTTCAAATCACTTATTAAAATATATACCTTAAGGGACTCATAAGCAATAATTGTTTCTTAATCCTCTCAGTGATCTCGAAAATATTAGCTATTTCGCGCTAAGTATCTTGTTTTAGCCAACTCTCCCCTAGACCAATGAATCCATAAAATCATCTAGTGTCAGTTTAGTCTTCAATCGGAATTTATTCCAGCTTGACGTAAACTGCACGTTACTTAAGTTACGAGATACAAGTGTTTTGAGCTGTACAATCTTTGTTGTACTTGAAAGCAATGAATCCGTTTCCATTCTTCTATTTTCCATGGAGATATTGTCTTGGTCTACCAGCCAATCTTAGGGCTTGTTGAAGTGTGCAAACTGAGATCACCGAAGTAGAGACGAGGTTTCACGCCATACAGACACTTCCATGTGTGAAACACGAAATCGTTAAGCATGGCGTGGAATGTTTCTTAAAGAAATGGTGAAAAATTGACATAGAACTCAGCGTTCACGCTCCATGGCAAGGACATACGTGAAAACAAGTTGAGACTGCATTTCTTTTCTAAGATAAAAATATTCACGGTGAAAAGACATGATAAACCGGTCAATATACTGTTCGGTGTGATTCTTCACATTTATAAAACAAATCTATACATTGCTGACTTAGCTTTCAGATTGCCTAATGTACCTTGAACTATCTTTTCTTTCTTATTTCAACTCACAGTTCTTAAATTTCGGAAAAATTCATTTGTAAGTAAAGAACGTTAATAAAATTCATCTATGAAGGCACCAAAACAAACAGATGGACCGCCGGACGATATGTCGAAGAGCATTCCTTCCGTATCAGTGAATTTGAAAACGTATTTCCTCGAAAATCGAGGAATCAATTTCGTTGCGCTATGAGCAAAGGCTAGATATCATGAATGCAAACAAAAATAGAGGAGTACATATTCATTTAAATATCGAAAAATATTTGTTGAAATATCGACTACGAATATGCAATTACAATAATACAAGAACAGATATCATAACAATGCCATTTTCCATATTTTGCAACGTGTAATTATGCGTCGTCCCAATCCGTAGTGCCATGTCTAAGTCTAAGACATCCTGCTTAGGACTCGCGTTACAAAATGAGCGCTGGTTCGAGTCTTCACGGGGGAAGAAATTTTCTCATGAAATTTCAGCCAATGTATGGGACCGGTGCCCAACCAACATTGTGATGCACTTGGGGAGCTACGATAGATAGCGAATCCTGTTACGAAAGTCAGCTATAACGGCTGGGAAGATCATCGTGCTAACCACACGATATCTCCATTCCGGCTGGGTGATCGTCCACCTCTGTTTCGGCATACGGGCGTGAGACCAACAGCCGGGTGGTCAGTCTGGGCCCAAGGGCTGTAGCGCCACGGAATATCATTATACCGGGTGTTTCAGACCACCCGTATCAGCCTTTTTTCTCGAAAACTACATGATACTGGTTGTTCATAAAAAAAATTGATAACCGAAACCTATGTAAAGAATCGGTTGGTGGTAGTACCATTTCCATTAACAAACCGAAAGTAGGGGGTACCTGTGGTAAACTTCGAAATTTCAAATGAGAACATGGGTCATTGAAGGAACCATTGAAAACTACTTTTAAAAAGAAACAACTTTTACTGAAACTTTTTTCTAACTTTTGTTTACTCACAATGCAATGAAAATGGTATTATTATTATTATTATTATTATTATTATTATTATTATTATTATTATTATTATCATTATTACTTATGCGCAATTCTTGAATTTTCCTCGCCCAAATGTATATGCTTATAGCTGAAAAATGTTTCAAAGAGTGAAAAGGACTTTCCTACGTCAAGATGTTATTAGTACCCACATATTACATGTCTATGACCTTAAAGCTTGGGTCCACCACAGCTATTTATAACCTACTGATTGCTCTATAGTTCTGAAATAACGCAGACTGCATGACAATTGAAGTATCAAAAAGGAACGAGAATTATCTTACTAATAAAATATATAATGAAACTATTTTGAAGAGAACAGCTGTACAGAAATATAATACTCATGTCAACTAAATCTACAGTCTGTGTTTTTGGTTAGGTACGCATTCATTGTTAGTCATGAACACACTGTAGTTACCACTTCCTAACTTCGTATAATTTCTTCTGTTCACCCTTTTTACCGCACAGAACTTCGGAGTTAACGCAGAGAATGTAATTCGATTCTCTTTACTGGTTTCCTGATGCTAAGTGTTGTTTGACTTCTAGTAGTCAAAGTTAACACTAGGCTCATGTGCGGACAATCACCCACTCTGGCAGCAAACTTGGATTACATACATTTCTATTTGTCCATCTCCGAATACAACCAACAAATTTCTATTTGCAATGGATGGAGATGAGAGCGTCGATGCGAGACTAGGTCAAACGCATCGTTATGCCAAAGAAGCACTCGCACAGGTAACCATGGCAACGTCAGTGATTTATTGAACAGCTGAACAGCGCTCCACTATCGAGTAAGAAGTCCAGCCTCGACACAACTTTCAGTTGCTTCAACAACGTCAAGATATTAGCACAGTCTAGTACATACAGTCACGAAGCTTGAGTTGTGAGGGTACCAGGAACAATAGACTGTGCCGATACTATTTCGTACTGTCTGTAATGAGGCGATAGTAGCGATCCTAGTGGTTAGCAACTATTTATGGATGCATATTCCCTACGTATTGAGCTTCGTGACTGTATATACTAGATTGTGATATTAGTGTGATATTATCACATCACGATTTGTGTCTCAGTTCCAAGTCAGAGTTAGGCATATCGATCCCACATCACAATAACTGATATTGTTCTTGTTGTTTAGTCAATTGTCCGAAGACAGATCTGAACCTAACAACAGATACCAGAAGGCACGACTTATGAGTGAACTAGGCCAGGAGATAATAGCATAGGGTGGCCAATTTCTTTCCTCCTTCATTGTATACATCGCCGACTAGCTACATATTACACGTCAGAATTTAGATGTATACAAATAATTTATTGTTCTTCCTCTGACAATATCTAGTGAAGTGAGATGTCCTGCCTTATAATATATGTACATATCAGAGGATAAAACCTGATGTATCGATTCTAAATTGTGACCTGGACAAAGATTCTGAGCCTATATTCCTCTAATAAGCAAACATTCTCAAAGGGGCAGATAAAAAAGTTATTTTTTTTTCTTTCCACCATGTTAATAATGTCAAAACAAGTGCTTATACAAATTTTGGCGACTTCACCGCAATTACGAGGCCGTCCAGAAAGTGCTTTTCCCCGGGGTTGTTTACAGAAAAAAGCACAATTTCATGGAAAGATTTATTGAAACGGATACAGCAATTGTTGCGCTATTTTTTAACATATTCTCCACTGAAAATAAGACATTTGTTATACCATGTGGTCAATATTTGCATCCTTGTGTTGTGATGTGCACCTCTTGTTGATTCCACGGTATGACAAATGTCTTAATTCTGATGGGGAATATGTTGAAAAGTAGCGCAACAATTTCTGTATCTGTTCCAATAAATCTTTTCATGAAATTGTGTTTTTTTCTGTAAACGGCCCTGGGGAAAATCACTTTCTGAACAGCCTCGTAATTGCGGTCGAGTGGCCAAAATTTATATAAGCACTTGTTTTGACATTATCAACATGGTGAAAGAAAAAAAATAACTTTTTTTTTCTGCTCCCATGAGAATGTTTGCTTGGAAGTCACGTTTAAAGCATATCGACTTCAAGTCACGGTTACCTCGCATCGTCTCCAAAACGATTTGGGAGAATTAATTCCAAGTAACGATTCGGGTATATAATTTTCCAGCTAAGATTTCAGCACAATCATTGAGAGACGTGATATAGGCTAAACTATTTCGAATTAATATTTTGAGCATGTCATTCCAAATCACCTTTTGATCATATCATCGAGACACGATTTGGACATAACCACCCGAAGTAATTTCGAATGCTTTTGACAAAATCATTACAAAGTTACGAATTGGACATCTCAAAATGGATGTTTTTACACCATATTCCTTCGCTATATTTCGGACCATAAGAAAGCAGAAACAGATTTCAATATTTTCCTCAAGCATACCATTTTGTACTTAATAACTGAAGCGAGGTTTTTACAAACGAATATCTTAATTGCGTTTCTCTTTTGAGTGGAAAATAAGTCTTAAATAAATAACTAATATTTGAAAGGATTCGCTTACGTATTATAGTTATTTCAATAAATGGATGCAACAACAACCTAATTAAATACTCATCTAGTTCCTAATCCAATTAAATAGTGATCTCGTTCCCATATCCAATTAAACAGTGAACTGGTTCCTAAATCCGTTCAATCACTTGGATATTAGCGCAAGCATTGTTTTTAATGTGAATCTAGCGGACTGTAAACACCGTTAATCTGCACTTAATTAGTGCCACAAAAATTATGAACATAGCTTATAGTCATGACAATGAATTACAGGCAGTTAACTGCGCTTTGTGAAGAGCATCAGATAACATCTCTCGAGCGTCATTTGTTTAAAAATAATGTCTGCAAAATAAAAGAAAGGAGCTGCCCGTGTTTATGGCTTAATAAGAGACGCTGTACTGTTTGAGGTCGAAATGAATATGTTCATTTACTGCTGAATGAATGAATGAATGAATGAATGAATGAATGAATGAATGAATGAATGAATGAATGAATGAATGAATGGCCTTTCAATGATGGGACATACGTGGAAACCTATTTTTCATAGATATCACATCAATTAATGTTAACAAATGATTGAAACAGAATCTCTTTTCATACGAAATAAACAGGTTCACACTGGACGTATTTTAAATCTCTTACACGAATGAATGAATGAATGAATGAATTAATTAATTAATTAATTAATTAATGAAAGGGAATACCACATGTCCTGGTTGAGTGTTTTACACTTATACAGAGTGTAACTAAATTCAATACCCAAACTTCTACGGATAACAGAAGAGACCAAAACAAACATTTTTTGTTAAATGACAATGAGTCTGAAATTAATTACTGAATGACAAAACCAAAACCTCTACTGTACTGTAAGGAATAAGGACTACAGTTGTAACGTTACTTATGGCACTCATGCTTCAACACCATCAATATTTGCATTACTCAGTAAACACGCCATGACGTCAGAGTGCATTGTTTGTGCTGTGACCACACAGTACGTTATTGTTCATTGAAAGTAGAGAGATGGAACAGTTCATTTCCTCCAAGTCGTTCCTCTTTATTGTGGTTTCACCATGACTGTGCAACTCCTCATTTCTCTCATGGAGTCAGAAAACATTTGAACCGCTGAATCGGTGAGCAGTGAATTGACCACGATGGCCCATTGGATGGCCTGCTCGTTCTCCCGACTTCACCCCACTTGACTTTCGTGTATGGAGACACTTCCAGCGCCTGGTGTACGAGACTCCAATTGAATCGGAAGAAGAGCCAATCGCTCGGGTACTTGCAGCTGCTGACTCTCTACAGCACATACCTGGAGTCTTTGAATGTATACAACAGGCAATGACACGTCGTTGCAGAGTTTGTATTGAAGCAGGAGGCCGCACTTCACTTTTTGTAAAGGATTACAAATTGAAATGGTTTTGAAGCATGAGTGTCATAAGTAACGTTACAACATTTATTCTTTACAGTTTCTGGTTTTGTCATTCAATAATTAGTTTCAGACTCATGGTCATTTAACAAAAAAAAAAAAAAAAAAAAAAAAAAACGTTTGTTTTGGTCTCTTCTATCATCCCGAGAAGTTTGGGTATTGAATTCAGTTACACCCTATAGAATGTAACAGGAACAAACAAACACGCACGGGCTGTGATGAATTTTTAAGGCGATTTTTAGATTGGAAATTGAAGTGTAAGGAAGAGACGAACAAAGAAACAATAACAATGACAAACAATTATTTTCATTATTTCAGATGCATATTTAACTTCATTCTTTTGACAATTCTTTTACACAAGTGTCATATCAAGCTCTGAATTCTAACGAAGAGACCCAAAATCTAGGATAGGATGAAGATGATCAAAATGAAATGGTAGTGATAATGGTGATGATGACAATGATGGTGACGATGATGATGACGATGGCGACAATGGTGATGAGAATCAAATATTCAAGAAGTTCTTGGCACTGGCATTCCATGTGTCTTCCGAAAACGTGAATAATCTGCTGCACTCAAGGATTGCGCATGGGAAAGCGCATGCATTAATATGCACTGTTTGCTGCTTTCTTAGCAAGTATAGAAAGTACAGGAATCGTGCAAACTAGTTACCTTCGGAATTTAAATGGAAACTCTCAATGAATGCCTACATATTTATGTTCCAGTTAACCGTCCTGTATATGACTGCGTGACATAATTATTGTTATTCCGTGATTTTATACACAATTATGTAGGCCTAGTATCTTACAAGGGTGTTCCGAATGCTTGAAGTGCCCGAATTGTTTGAACATCAGAGAAAAGAATGGAATTAGTAGTGAAAGATCTCAAATGCAATATATTTATTTATTTTAGTAGGCTATTTTACGACGCTTTATCAACATCTTAGGTTATTTAGCGTCTGAATGAGATGAAGATGATAATGCCGGTGAAATGAGTCCAGGGTCCAACACCGAAAGTTACTCAGCATTTGCTCATATTGGGTTGAGGGAAAACCCCGGAAAAAACCTTAACCAGGTAACTTGCCCCGACCGGGAATCGAACCCGGGCCACCTATTTTCGCGGCTAGATGCGCTAACCGTTACTCCACAGGTGTGGACAAAATGCAATATATCGAAACCACTTTCACAAATACTGCTTTTCCGAATGTTAATGATTCAGAATGTGAAATGTTAAATTTTAATAATGGCAATTATACATTCAATGTAACTTTGCTAGTAAATATTTATTATTTTTATTCTCAAAGATTTGTTTAAATTTCCTCTCTCTGGCAAGACATTAAGAACGCCTAATCGAACTTAGTGTAACGGATTTCAAAGAAATTAACCCAAATTTAGTTCTGATTACTCATGAATTTTAAATTAGTTTTAAAAATTTCGGCTTGAGCTTTTTCTCCGTTCGGTGCACGTGAGTGTGGTGAATGAGTATTCTCTTTTATAACAATATTATCGGTGATAGCACGGACCTTACACTTTCTCTGGAGTAGACGTTGACAATCCCAACAAACCTCACTTACACATTCGCTTACCTTCTAGTGTATAATATACCGGGACATCATTTTATTTTTACTAACATTTCTAATATTAACCTGCTACACCTTCGGGTTAACGGTTGAGAACCGAAAACATCGTTTGCTAGCCCTTTCCACAATTGAAGTTCGATGATACTGGCGTAAAATACAAACAAATCACTTTACTAGGTATAGGAGTGAAGAAAAGTTGTTCATCCATTTACGTAAACTAGGAAATATCCCGATTTTGAGTTTGATAATTTTCATTAGGTTTTTGTTTTATCAAAATACAGTACAGTATTAACAATAAGTGTTTTTACTCACGAACTGAGTTATCCATTCGGACGTATTCATTATGCAGTGTGTATTATACTGTCTACAGCACATTAGCGTGCACTATAGAGAATGAAGTTAAATTAAAAAATAATCATAATATGGATATTTGAATACAGTTTTGAAAATGGTGGCCGTTCATTTCAATAGAGGCTTCAGTTCTTTTGTGCATATTATCGCACTATAGACTATTGTACCTATTTCCAATTACCAGTTTCGTCCTTCGTAGTAGTAACTCATGTTGAAATAATTCTGTACCTACTCTATAAAAGAGTACCTTACGTACTGTAAATTCAGTCTTCAAGTCTGCCTGATCCGAAAAGATAAAATTACTCACACATGCTATCTATTGTGCGTCCATGTGGTTATGTCGCAGGGTCGTAGAAAAGGAGGAAATCAAGTGAAGTTAATTACTTATTCAAATTATTTTAAACAGTTGTATTATATTACGTAGACGTCCAATTCCTAACAGAAATTAATGTTTTCAGAAAATAGCTAAGTCAGCCCAGCCACTAGCCTTTACAGAGGTGTGAGCAGAAGCGGGTGGGGGAAACCGGGATGCGACGTAAGCAAACGGACGACAGCTCAGTATCTGTGCGAAAATATGATTCAATATTGAAAGTTGTTTCATCACTGAAAAACGCGAACATATTTCTGGAACTATACTCACTAACTCAGTACTGTTTACTATGGCCGTAAGGCGACTTTGATTGCACATACGACCTTGGTTCTGTGTGGAGGACGGTTGGAAATTCACTAGTAGAAGGGGTGGGAGTGAAGTACATTAAAAAAACTGAGGTACAATAAAAATTGAAGTAAAAATAAAATGATATCCCTGAACATAAACGAAAACAATGTGTCTGGGAAAAAGTCTTCGCCGATTCCACACCAGCATCAACAAACAGAGATTGGAACAGGTATCATCTTTCAAATATTTGGACAGCATGATCACGGAAAATGGCAGTTGTGATCAGGAAATATCGAATTACCATGACTAAGCAAGCCTTCAGAGCTAAACAAAGGCTTATAACAAACAAAGCAATCTCCTAAAAACTAAGGAAGCGCCTCATTAAAACACTGGTCGATTGCTCTTATGGAGCAGAGATTTGAACGATAAACAAGCTAGATTTAAAACGATTGAATGCATTAGAAATGTGGAGCTGGCAGAGAATGGAGAAAATCTGTTGGAGACAGAGGAAATCAAATGAAGAGGTTATGCAGATTGTGAATCAAGAACGACATATTATCCAAACAGGAAACTAAGATGGCTTGGCCACACACTCAGACACGGAGCTTTGTTACGCTATGTTATGAAAGGACTAATAGAAGGGACACGCCCTAGAGGACGCCCTCGAAACACTTGGATAGAAAAACTGACAGAAGACGCAGAATGTATCACTTATCAATACTTGAAACAAAATGCCAAGTACAGGGATGCATGGAGGATACTCTACATGGGGGCGGACCAGTCTCAGGGCTGAAGCACTAACCACTGATATACCAATACATATATTCACAATAAAATTTAACGATCTAGTACTGATATAGACTATATAATATTTCTGATTTAGTTTCCATCTTGTAAACGTTAATCGCGTAGGTAAACGAACCTTGCTTACCAAGCAATGACAAGACCTGTTTATAAGAAAATGATTACCTAGTTTTCACTCTGACAATCTTATTTCGGCAAATTTCAGAAAAAGTACCTATGCATTCAGGTTGTTGGACATTCGGGGAAACTGGAGTCGGGGAAAAATTGATTACGGAAAATGTACATTCGGGATTCGAGGTACTGGATTTGGGAAAAAGGATTCGGGAAAATGGTAGGTCTAGCATTTATCAGGATATTCTCTCACACCGCAGCAAAACTCCACACTCTCTCTCAAATTCACGATATCTTACCAATAACAGCACAGAAAACAACGAGAAACTAAAGCAAAGCATCACATTCCTGTGGCGAAATTCCTTACAGAAAGTCTCTTAAAATTGATATCGACATTTCAGCGGTAAGTGCTACTAGTCGTTTTTGTCATTCAATGCCACCAACAATGTTGATTCTTTTTAAAGCCTGTCATTTCAATGTATAATAGAGGAGACAAGACCTATCCTGTGACCTTATTATGTGCAGTGTTTATATCATCAATGACTATTGAGGAGGAAAACAGGTTTTCGTCTCAGTTGAACTTCCGTGTAAGGAGATTTGTATAGTATTAACCATCTTGGAACAAACTCTCTTACTGATGGTTCTATCGTTTCCCTCTCGCACAGCTCACATGCCAGGTCTCGCCTCCTCATCTGTAATATGCTATAATAATATGGAAATCTTTATAGAATTTTTCAATATGTCAATTGAATATTAAAAGTCTACTAAGAATTTCGGCGCTTGTACACTGGCCACTTCCGCAAACACCAAACAACAGGAATTAGGTGCAGCGGGTCGACCTGGAAACACGCCAGGCGCGAATATCAGAATCTTTACATGTGCGGTGGAAAGAGGCCAGTATTTCTTTCATGTCCTCAAACCCGTCTGAATTGAGGGATGTCACTTGCCAACGTGTCTGAGCCAATGGAAGATTGAAAAACGCATACGGTAAGTAGATAGAGAAACTTCCTTGGTGATACCAAAATATAGTCTGGGTCAGTTTACTTAATACCTTAAGGGTGAAACCTAACCATTTTTCCCCCATTACTATATAAGCTAGGAGATTATGGTGATTTTCTAGTTTACAGGTTGAATTTTCTTTTGCTAACTTCGTTTCGAATTTCGTACTGAGAAATACTACAACTGGTAGCGATTTATAACTCTTATGTTGGCAGCAATGACACAAGTTGTCGGTAGTTTAAATTCTGAAAATTCAAATTGTTCTAGATTTCTGAGCCGATTACTGGAAGCTAGTGAAATTTGAATACAATAATAATTAATTAATATCAGTATTAATATTATACATGATAGTTATTTTGTGTTGTAGTTACAATTCAGGTAGGCTAAGTGTAAATGAATATAACATATTTCGTGTGATTCATACCCTTGGTAATCGATAGAAATATCATTTCACATCTTAATTAATTTCTTTCGTGTTTAGACTTTTATTACAATAATGGAGTAAATATTCTAAAGCATACATTTCAAAGTGACATTCGTTTTCGGAATTCGTACTAATCAGTTCACGTGATCAAACAAAATACATTTTTAGGTTAGGTTTCGTGAATCGTAATCTGTTTAATCAAAGCATGAATTTCACATTGTCAGAAAAATATATTTTAATATTAGATCATACACTAATCTACTAACTTCTAACATAATGTGCGAGAGGTCTAGAAGAAAAATATACTCTTTCACAAATTATTGAACCATTTAGAAAACACCTCCCCAACATAAAGATGAGATGTGGTAAATAAGCAAGACATCGTTATTGTTAATACCTTATTATTGTTATTATTATTATTATTATTATTATTATTATTATTATTATTATTGTACATGGCATTGTGTGATTTTATCCTCTTTTGGTGATACAGTATCTAGTATTAGTTGGCAACACTGAAGAGACGGCCAAATTAGACTTGAAGGGTGCTATTCATAGACATTTCGCTAGCTCGCGCTACGAGCGTGCTAAACTAGCCCCGGCTATAGACTGGTTGTACGGGATTCATAGCCTATCGTATCACATCGCTAACTCTGGTTTATGAATACAAAAAACGTTAGTTCGTTGACCATCCACCGGAAGCCCTATTCGAACTGCTCTTACATGATCCTCACTATACATACGGTAAGTAGGCAGAGAAACTTCCTTGGTAATACCAAAATATATATGATAAATAACCAGAGAAAATTCCTTGGTGATACCAAAATACAGTAAATACGGTAAGTAGGCAGAGAAATCTTCTTGGTGATACCAAAACACATACGGTAAGTAGGCAGAGAAACCTCCTTGGTGATACAGTACCTCCAGCTCAGCAATCGCAGCCAGCTACCTTTCTCGCCAAAGACAGACGTTTCGTCCGCGGTCATCCTGTGATCTCTATCGTGCACATGGGGCTGTGGCATTGGTTTTCTCTGAGTACGCCGGTTCCTTTGTTTTCAGTCTGTAATTCCGTCATTCCTGTGACATCACCTCATCTCTGAATAGTTCCCACAGTACAATACGTAATTAATTACTACAATTCAATTAAAACGCAATTCATCCTCGTTAATGCAGAGATTATCATCATGACAATCATATGTGATGTCTGTTGGTTGAAATCCGGTCGAAAAATCATGTATTCTTAGGGCGACAAAAATTTTTAGCAAGACTTCTTAGATGTGAAAAAAAAGCAGAATGACTTGTTCCGTACATTCATTAGTTTACATTAGGGTGGAGTGAAAATTTTTTTATTCTTATATCAAAAAGCTTGGGCGTGCAAAAGTTGATAAATTAAGAGAGTAGAATAACTCTTCTCGGGTTCTCAGCCAGGTGAGTTGGAGATTAGCTTCCAAGCTTTCGACGGCTAGCTCTGCCATCTTCGTCCCTGAAGAAGATGGCAGAGCTAGCCGTCGAAATCTTGGAAGCTAATCTCCAACTCACGTGGCTGAGAACCCGAGAAGAGTTATTCTATATCAAACGCCGGGAAAGCCTCAAGTCATACAAATTAAGAGAATATTTACCTGCTAATTTTATTTCTTAATGGAGTCATATCTTCAGGTGCCACAAGAGTCCCAAAGATTATATCTACCATTATTAATATTTTAATTTTTTACATTCATTATCATTTCAAATTTCATGTACCTTGGGTTTTAATAATGTTAATGGAAGTGTAGGCTAAATAGTAAGCCAAAAAAATTATCTTCTCTGAAACTCAACTTCCAAGTGTTAGAGGAACACTGAAAATCTGAATTTTTATAGAAATTTTGAAATATCATATATATGGCTACAAATTTCTATTGGTTAATTGGTTATAGTTGAAATAATATGAACTCGTTTTTGAAAAGAAAATATATTTATTTAAATTAAAACTAATTTATGAACATGAAAAAGAAGTATGCTCACGTCAGATCTTAAATGCTTAAATGAAGTGTGTGAGCATAAATGAATAACAAATAAAATATAAAAAATTATTAACTCTGATTATATGAAATACGATATTCAGTTTTTTTGTTGTATTAAGGCATGACAGTCCTAGACTTCAGTCTGGCCCGTCCCTTTGTGGTTCACAAACTGCTGAAGCGGCCTCAGTCACTAAACGAACACACCGTTAAGAACTTTGGAAATGTCAGTGGCTCATTATCATTGATATGGCTCTCGATATCTTCTCGACAGGTCGACTGAGTTAAGTGTGGCTCAGTACCGATGTAGTTCTCATGACTTTTCATTTCATAGTAGTCGGAAGCATTTAAGTTCAGCTTGAGTACCTTAAATTTTCTTACGTTCTTGTTGGTTGCTTGTCTCTGGTACTAAGTATACGAGAAAAAGTTAGTTTCCTGATAGTTTCCGTTGTATCAGTTAGCATAGTTAACAACATATTTTCGGGGTGTGCGAAATATGAATTTCTTTCGATAACAGGATCAACAACAATCTTATTTTCCGGTAGGTATCTGCTGAACGGAATCATTTTTAAATTTTTCTTTACAAAAGGTGCATTTTCTCAGGAACTATTACATGGAATTGCATCAATTTTGTTTTTAATTATTATTAAATATATATGTATTTGATACTGAACCCAAGAACTCTATCTGCTAAACACTGCATGTAAAAAAATTCAAAACTTAAAAATTGAATAACAATTGAAAAAATAATAAAAAAAACTGCACAAGTTGTAAATAATACAGGTTTAGGTTATTAATAATGTACACAAGATATTACATACAAATTTTGGTGATATTGTGAGTTTCCATCCCACAGAAAATTACCTCTATCTGTTTTTTATATTAATGTATGCAAAATATTGCAAAATTACTTGCATTAGGCACAACAGATTTAAATGTATTTAGTAGTTAGTTACAAACGTGTATTATAAGCATGTCAAATTTCATTTAAATTGGATCTATCTACAAAGAGATACAATTTTTTTGTCAACGGAGGCGAAAAAAAATATTGTGTTTGTTAGCGTCAACTTAAGCACTGAATGGCGACATGTAATCCGAAAGTGGATAGAACGACGCTGTTCACCCCTGGTTCTGTTTTCACTTGACCAATGAAGCAGGCAACAAAAATCCCCGCCCGATAAGAGGACCAGTTGCATCCGTATTGGCAGCCTGGCGCCTGAAGCCCACTTCAGACCAGAACCAGAGCACCCCAACCCTGCCCACTCGACGTGAAGCACCACTCCGTGACGCACCAACAATCAACTAGGCACGCGTGCACAAATAATCTGCAATTCGTTCCACAGTGGCAGTGCGGTGCGTAGTGAGCGGCGCCAGCAATATAGTCTACTGATCATTCTCCAGTAGTACAGTTTAAAAGATTTCAAAGAGCAACATATTGAAATACTGTACTCCTCGTTACACTTTAACCCAAATCTTTTAATATACCTAAATATAATATCTATAATTATATAGTTTATGCATATACGGAGTGAACAGTAAGTAATGTCATTAATTTCAGGGAGTTGTTCTTTGAGATATTTCAAACAAAAAAGTGTAATACAATTTTGCTCGTTTTTGTTTCCTTTTCGTGATAAAACTTATTTTATGTGAAACATTTCATAGCATTTTTGGGAAAGCCATTGATTGAGTTTCCAATATGCACAGTCAATTTAACGAGAGTCTGTACTTTCACATCTTACAATGTTAAATTTCTCAATTTTGGGTACACTTTTCTCAGACGTTATAAAAGATATAAGTGTAGAAAAAATAGGGCATATATGTAACATACCTTTATGTAGACAACCGGTCAAATAAATTTAAAATTCCATTGAGCGGTTGGCAAAAAAAAAAAAAAAAAATCATTGATAACATTTTTTTGCATTAAGAATTACTACATTTTTTTTTTTATTTTAGCTGAAGATAGAAATATTTTTTTAACCTACTGCGTAAAATGCCATCGCATTGATATCGTATATTAATTTCAGCCTTCTGGGTACAATACTTTCTAAGAAAAGTGCACCAATATCACAAAACTAAGTGCAGAAAAATGATGTCAAAGTTCCCATATTACATGTTAAATTCCTCAATTTTGGGAGCACTTTTTTCAGAAGTGATACAAGATACAAATGTAGGAAAAATAGGGCATATGTAACAAACTTTAATGTACAGAATCGGCTAAATAAATTTAAAATTCCACTCAGCAGTTGGCAAAAAACAATTTTATCATTAATAACATTTTTTACATTAAGAATTACAACAATATTTTTGCTGAAGATAAAGCTAAAAGCTGAAAATTAGAAGAAATAAAATCATACTATCATTTTACGTAATGTCGTTGTTCTTGCAATAACTCCTATGTGCAAAATATAAATTTTTTTCAGTAGGAAGAAAACACACATTAAAAAGTGCATTAAGTTTAATTGATCATATAATACTTAGAAAATATGATTTAATAACGGGACCAAGTTCACAAGGAACTTCAAAGCTTTCCTTGTCGCTACAGTGACCGTTTGACTCGAAAATCTTACGGACTGCAATTTCAGTCGTTGATATCTAAAGGTTACTCTACTGCGTCATGTCCGGAACGAAATTAACGTTCTTCTCTCTATAGAAAGGTTAACGTTTGGAATTTTTTTCTTAAACTTCATTTCTTCTCAGCAAATGTAATTTCTCATAAAAAAACTATATAAGCGATTTTTTCCACGTCTCGTATGTGATCCACTGAATTTTCTTTCCTCTACAGGCAATGACTTATAACACCCAGGTAGGAGGAGGTTAAACGGATAAAGAAGAAGGAAGAGTAACATATATTCTACACTGCAGAAGATGTTCCCATCAAACATTTATACAAAGTGAGTCAAACGTAAGTTATCGGCAATCTTGCCGAGCCTCGTGGCTGCCGTGTAGCAGGCAGTGAGTACGGTTTCCCCCGACTCTAGTTTGTTTTAAGACCGGCAAAGAACATAATGCGTGGATGGCACTTTACACTGTCAATCTCAGCCAGTTGTATGAATAAGTAGGCTGATATGTAATCACCATATGAAATATTTAGGAGTTGTCGAAGGATGTTTAAGGGAAGATCGAAAAAATATAGGCATGTGTAAGACACGAATTGGATGTCCAGGCCCTAAAAAATACACACATAACAGAGCAGGAAATAAAATTCAGTAGCAAAAACATGTTATGGTCATGTCTTCAAGTAGAAATCATAAATCAGGATCTGAGTACCGACCACATTGACGAAGATAAGTAAAAAGATGGTAATCTGAGAACAGTCAGTCATATTCTAACGTAGGACGACAGAAGAAGATATTTTTGTACTATTGCAGTTTGGGTCTTACGATGCGTCTATACTCCTACGGACTTACTAATAAAAACTCTATATACAGACGTTTAACTGTCTTATACAATGAGTAGCTCGTTTACAAGTCGTATGTAAATTCGTTACTAATAATCACTACTCTAGTGTGCCGTGTTAAGTATCGATAGTACAACTGGTTCTGATCGATTACCACACTACATTTTGGCCTAGATCATATATGTAACAGATATGTCGAGCTTATAGGCTTTGAGGTTAACAACTTTTGTCAGGTTTACTACGCTGCCATCTAGTTTTTACATAAGGAGTCACGTCATAATTCCCATTTGAATTACATTACGACTGTGCTGCCATCTCGTGTTCGTTTACGGCGGACGGGTGGCGATCCTGGCGGTTGTTCTCTTCAAAGTGCTGCCGATTTTAACGTAGCGAGGAGTTATCTGTTACATATATCAATCTAGGATTTTGGTCAAAGAGTACAAGCTACAGCAATATTATTCTAATTATTATGTGCTCTTTGATTTGTTCTTCTGTGGATACCAAGCCCCTACAGTCTCGGCTGCGCAGAACGAGGAGATCGGAGCAAATTGAACGCTACGCTTGTCGCCAAGTTGTTGGAGAGCAGACGCATAATAGCAGTACGTAAATCACGCAATTTAACGCTGTGATGATCTAAAATTGACAGATTATGGCCATTTTCGGCGTTTAACGTAAAATTAGGACGAAATAAACATATTCAAAGTTCATTGATATGCGTCAGAACATTAAAGAAAAGAAAATACGTACGCAGCAATTGATAGAAAACATACTCATACATCCATAAATAGGCCTACGCAATACGCATTAAAGAATGTATAATTTTACGATAATCAGTATATTGTTAGGTTTCAGAGAATCTAAAATTATATTAACATACATTACTCTTAGATCACAAGATATAAATATATGCAACTTGATTACACAAGTTCTTATTATAATCAAATTCTTAAGTGAAATAAATATGTGTTAATCAGTATAGACCTGTTGTTAAGTTTTAGAGAATAGAAAATTATATTACCGGTACTTCTATACTACAGGACATAAGCAGGGAACGGATTTATATGGACTAAAAATATATGAAATATGTAAATATATATGTAGTTATTTTTACCAAAATATGGAATTAAATATGGATTTTTTTTTAAAATTATAAAAAAATGACTATGTACGTTAAATATTGGTACATTTTAATCAAACTAAACAAAAAATATAATGGACGTACCTTATCTTCCAATGTAGTTTCAACAAAACACAATTTTTATTGGCTGTTACCATAACAATAGGTTACAAACATTTCTTTCAAGTGCTGAAAAGTGAATCTTCTTCTATTGTCTCTGAGGATAGATTTATACTGACTAAAAGAGCGTTCGACGTCACAAGAAGTAACTGGTACATAATTCAATTTCACAATGTCTGCTGGGGATAAGTCCAAGTTAATCTTCACTGTTGATTCACCACTCATCACAGCAACAACCTTTTGTAGTTCTTCATATCCAGGGTTTTTTGAAAGTACAGTGTCCACCTTAGCTCTTACTGCATCTGCAACTTTACCTCTACCACGATTCAGTTGTTCCACAGTACTATTTATAATTTAAAAACTTTCAGATAGTGAAAGGTGCCTATTTTGGAGACTTTTGAGCGTTTTTATGATGCATGAAAATGTATGCTGAATGTGAGCTAAGTCATTCTTCACACTTATGTCACAGGTAACTGTTTTCGTAGTATCAATTGAGACTGCATCTTCAGAGTCCAATGCAAGGAGAACATTGTTAATAGAGTCTATATGTTCGGCATAATATTCAACTGCTTCTAGCCATGTACCCCATCTAGTTAAAATTGGCTTTGGTGGCAATGGAATTTCAGGGTACATTTCTTTCAACACGTTAACTCTACTGGGAGCTTTGAGAAATACTTTTTTCACTGATGAAATCAACAAATCTACTTTAGGGAAATTGTCTCTGACCACTTCTGCCACACGATGAAATGCATGCGCCACACAAGTAAAATGAGTCAATTTAGGATATACAACAGATAATGCTTGTCCAGCTTTGACCATATAAGGGGCAGCATCGCTAATAAAGAATAACACATTATCGTACATAATACCCTTTGGCCACAGGATACCCATAGCTTCGTTGAACAGTTTAACTATAGTTTTGTTATTGCACTTTTCTAGAACATCACAATGTAAAAGAATTCGTTCAGAATATTGTTCACTTAACAAACCGATAACTACATTACCAACAAGTCTACCTTCTTTGTCGGGAGTCTCATCAATGGAAACCCAAATTGAACTATCTTTAATTTCATCTCTTATCTTCTGTATTGTCTCATCGTAGATGGATGGAGCATACGTCTTCCTAAGTGTTGACTCATCCGGGATTGTATGTTGAGTATATTTTTCAAGGAATTCCCTGAAGACCTTATTCTTTAGTTTGTAGAGAGGAATATCAGCAGAGATGAGAGAACGGCACAGGTCGATGTTAAACTCAGATCTTACATTCGATGTTGTTGGTTGTGTTAAAAACAATTGTCTCTGCTTGGAATTTAGTTGTTTGTTGGCCTGATGTTTACTAGTTGTAATGTGTTGTTGCACCAGGAACTTTTGTGTAGATGATACTGCACACTGACACAAATTACAAAATAATATTTTATTGTCAGTTGATAAACCATCTTCTTTAAATTCTGAAATGTAACTTGTTAGTTTTGATTTTAAATTGACTGAATGACGTACTTTTGGCATATTTACCGTCTTTATAGTATGATTTACAAAACTGAACCTATGTGTACTCTGACTGGCATTTAACTGTTGAGCTGCACAACTGAAGTCTGTTAAAAATTTTAAATTAAATTAATACAGTTTTGTAACTTACTTTCCCATTGTTGATAGGACTGCTAATTTTCAAATAACTCTGATGTTAAAGGGATTACTGAACATGTGTTTAAATCTCTATTGTTGAAATGTATTTTTAAAAGTTAATGGAATTTTGTTTTGTTTTATTGTTAAACCTAATATAATATGGACTGTTTTATATGAAATATGGAAAATATATGGAAATTAACGAAAATATGTACTAAACTCTAAAATATGGAAAAATATGGAAAATAAAAGTAGGATTTTTCAACCCTACACATTGTGAAACATAAAGATAATGCAAAATATAAATTATATTAGCTTTATAAGTAAATATGTATTTACATATAAATCCTTTCCCTGGACATAAGTAATCTGGCAAAATATAATGCGCAAAGGTAGCCAAATTACATTGAATTAATTCTTCAATTAATAAAGGGAATGCTATTAATTATAAAAAGTACCGGTACCTAATACATTGCAAACAATAGGTAACGTGAAGACCTAAAAACTAAACATAATCACTTTATGCAAAATAAAAAACGACATACTTTTTATGTGTGGATTTCTTTACATATTGTATTGTTATTTTAAATAAATAAAATAGATATATTATCATTGCTTGCGGAGTGATGGTACATACTTTTTATGCACATATGTAATATCAATAAGATGCCATTCCTTGCTTTTTTAAATAAGATATATCCGGCAAAATGTAAAAGAGTTATTTATAGATGAACCCTGAATCATAAGTTCACAAAGAAGGCTTAGCTATTACAGCTATTTATTCATTTATTTGCGTACTTATTTATTTATGTATTCATTTATGTGTTTATTTATGTATTTAATTATCTGTATATTTATTTATCCATATATGGATTTTGAATGAAAGTTTATTATCTTGCAGATGAATTCATTTACATAATAAAAAAAAGTTATCTTTCCACTAACGTGTTTAAAATCTGATGTGTAAGTCTAAATAATTCACTCAGTGGGATTTCTCTACATTCTGATATACCTGTACGAACAATTAAGTATTCTTTATTGTCGTAAACTACTGACTGATTTTAATAATATTGATATTATAACAACAGAGATAATATTATATCGTACCTTTTGCAAATGGCTTGGAAAATTAAACAGGGATGGTATATCACCTTTCAAAATTCTATTGACATTACTTTCCCAAAAATCTGTACCTTTAAAATGAGACGAACACAATTTTACATAATGTGAAGACAACAATTTGTCTCTTATTATAACAACAAGCTCGGGCTTCTTCAAAGGGAACCTTTAAAGACAGATTGTTGCATAATTATAAACTTTTTCAACTATGGTATCTAAGATATACATATGTTCCAGTTTCAATGCAGCTTCCAGAATTCAATTTTATTATTTTAAAGCGTTTGTACTTACTTGTGAAAAGAAATTCCTGACCCTCTAAGCCACGTGTTATTGCACTTATACGCCGTAAAGGAAATCACCATTTTTCACTATTTACAAAGCACATCACATCATATGAACTAAAATAATATTTACAAAACCAAACTTCATACTATTATCACATCAATTTACATTACTTTTACAGTGTTCACTAAAAATACCCGTGACAAAACAAAGACATGTATGACACCATCATGTTTAGCGCTCTGTTTCTACCAGTAACATGGCGGCGTAAACATGCGCAGACTGGTTTCAATTTTGGACAGCACACCAGCGCTCTGTGTGAGTCTAGTATACTATATAACGTCTTTGGTGGAAACAAGGCAACCATAATCATAAAATGACAGTCGATAGAACAGCTGTTAGAGGGGCGGTCATTTTTTCTTTATATACAACGCCTAAACAATGGGTTTCGTGTATATGTTACCGCTAAAACCCGAAATCCCTCAAAACCAGTTTCAACTAGTAAAAACTAGTTTAAGGAAATGTAGGTAGATAGAAAGCAAGTTTTCGTAAAATCTAGAATCAATGACGGGTTAGGTTTGGTAAGTTTAGGTTTTTGTTTGATAAAAGCCTAAACAAACCAAAAACCTAAACAAACCAAACCTAAACAAACCAAACCTAACCTGTCATTGATTCTAGATTTTACGAAGACTCGCTTTCTATTATATACGTTTTTAAAACTAGTTTTTACTAGTTGAAACTGGTTTAACTGATTTCGAGTTTTAACTGTAACATATTATATAACTACTGCAAAGCAATTCCCACCGTATAGTTACAGACTGTTTATACATCCATCGCTTACGCATGGTTTATTAGTAACGTTTTCTGTCTCAACTCTGCATAAGTCTCTTATAAAAACTATAGCCTACACGGTTTATTAGCAAGACCGTTAAGCCATAAAAAGTCACAATTTGCTACTCCAGCAATGAAAGAGACTCAAGTCACCCAGTAACTGACGAGATATGGCTGGATATACGAGTAGCATGTTCCCAAGCCATCTCACTCTGCCCTGCCACGTTAGTTGCGTAATAATTTTATTACAGTTCATTAACTCCTTCGCAGCTATGGCCGAGTTAACTCGATGCGAAACAACGGTCACTTTTGCTGATTACCTTCGCTGTTTAACAGTGCATCATCTGCTGAAACTCTCCTTGACGAGGATAAGTTGTCATGGAAGCACGAGAACAAAAGAAAGCCTTCTGCTTGTCCGTTACCAACAATGGCAGGTGCAAGTTACCACGGAGACGACAAAACAAAAGAAGTGAGGCTTAATTTTTGCTTGCAGTTTCCTATCAATGGCAACGATGTGTTAACGGAAATATAAGAACAATTGAATGAATTCCGATTGTAGTCATTTGTTTCAAGCAGGCCTAAATGATAAGTTAGCACACGAACAAATTGCAGTCTATTGTTCATAAGTTTGCACCACAGGTAGTGCACGTTTAACATGCAAAACTAAGACAAAGAAAACTTCCGTTAGAAACTTCATAACTAGACCATGCTGCACTAAATATCACCATCAACCAAACAGCTTAGGTCCACTGGTACGTTCAGGATCCACAAAAAAGTGACTGTACTGGAGTTGGTTCCAAATTTCTTAGTCGGTTCCCGACCATTTTTGAGGACTCACTCGAGTTGGTTTCCATACTGCTGAAGGGTCAGAGTTGGTTCCCAAGTAAGCAACATTTTTCTTTCTATTTTTCACAAAGAACTATCTGCTGCTACTGCAGGCCTCTGCAGCCTGATTTTAGAAATCAGAGTCTTAGGCCCGAATTCGTAGTAAACACTTATCCCAAGGAAATCCTTAAGCAGTTGCTTATACTGCAATCATTTCCAATTCATAAATCCCACTGAAGTGAACACTTATTCAAATAAGATACCTTGTCAGCTTACTCAAGTGTACTCAATTCATATGAATTGTAATGAGCTGATTCAGTACACAATGGATGATGATTATGATTTTGATGAACTTATTGAGTTATAGAATGAAAATGAAAATGTGTTTCGGCAAAAAAAAAATCAGAGATATGGAAAATCTTTTAGAGATGTACTTATGACCAACAATTATTTAAGAGGAGATACCGTTTCGATAAGAATAATGTTGTGGATATTCTGGTGTCTCTCATTGAAATTCACAGTCCAATCATGAAGCTTACCGATTTCACTACTGCTGAAAATACTGGTTGCTTTGAGATTTTATGCTACAGGAACATTTCAGATAGGTTTAAGTGGTATTTTTTCGAAAAGTATTCACGTCCCAAAAATTATTTGCATTTTCGTTTGTATTATGCCCAAGGAATAAGCTGTTAAAATTTGCGTAATTATACTACTTCCACTTTGTTTAAGGCAAAAATTACTGAAAAATAAATTAAAATGATTTACTTACAGGAATATTTCCGGAATTTTTGCATTAAACTCAACTGCAATTTTGTCCCATGTCAGTTTCTTCTTTTGGAGAGAACAACTATCAGATTTTTACTTTCGACGATATCTCTATATTTCATAACTATTTCTCTTAGATCATTTCTTTCTTCTTCTGTAAAATGCTTTCTCGACATTTTGTATAATCTCTAGCTCTATAATATTTACTTCTGTATTTGTGTACGGTAATAATGCCGATTTCATAATTTGAAGGCGCTGGTAAACAATTGAATGTACGAAAGCGCTCACGTCTAGCCATGTTGCCATATTTCTTTCGATGTCAAGGGAATGCTCAGTGCATATGAAAGAGTAACGTCCCTGCAAAGCGATCTAAAATAAGTGCTAAGGAAACGCTCATTACTTAAGTGTTTCCTCATTTTATAAGTGACGACTATGAATTCGACTCTTAGAAACTACTGACGCTACATTTATACTTCCGTTGACTTGAGTTCGTAAACGAAGTGTGTGTCTGCTTTCCTTCAAGTTTCTTCAAATTATCATAGTTATTGATCGTTCGAGAAAATGCTTCGTCACGAACAGTGTCCAACTAAGAAACTGCAATATAAACGTCTGTGACGTGTGCCTGTGAGTGTTTTAGATAAAATTAATTTATTAGGCATTGGTGTTTATTGGGGTTCGGAAATTGATCTAAGAATCACAAAAAATTGCCAATAAAATGACTTTCAATTTCTGAAAATATGATACTGAATTAAAAAAAAAAAAAGATTACAATTTTAATAGTAAAATACAAACAAAATAGTATACTTCCACCTGTCGAAAATACATTCTCACCAAACTCAGTCACTAACTATCGCAAAGAAACTTGGTCTGCTTTGTTTTATTTTCGGCATTTTTACGTCTTTACTTGTATGATACAAATCTAATAAAGAATAATTTATCCCTCTGGCGGTATTTCAATACCGTGAACGGTGTTCGTGTAAATTTAATTAAAAAAAAAAAAAAAAAAACCTAAATTCAAGCGAACAAGCGAGTGGCAACGTCTCGGCAGAATGCAGCTTACGTACGGACACCCACCGAATTCGTTGACCTCTTACATCTACATCTACATCTATATCGTCCACACCTGTGGAGTAACGGTCAGCGCGTCTGGCTGCGAAACCAGGTGGCCCGGGTTCGAATCCCGGTCGGGGCAAGTTACCTGGTTGAGGTTTTTTCCGGGGTTTTCCCTCAACCCAATACGAGCAAATGCTGGGTAACTTTCGGTGCTCGACCCCGGACTCATTTCACCGGCATTATCACCTTCATATCATTCAGACGCTAAATAACCTAGATGTTGATACAGCGTCGTAAAATAACCCAATAAAATAAAAATAAATACATCTATATCACGAGTAGAATGTATTAGCGACGATGTTGCCGGGCTACTCAAACTTCACACTCAATTTTCTAATTAACCGAGCATTTAGTCACAAAACGTAATATAGGTTTCCTATTCATTTACATGTACCCTATCATTCCTGTCAAGCTGCCAGGTTATTTCACTTCCACCTTGTATGTATGATTTTGGATCAGCACTAAATCAAGTTTACATAACTAATCTACTTAGATATCGATGTTATACAACATAAATAAAGATAGAACTCAGTACATTTCCTGATCTTCGATCAAAGTGAACACCAGTTAGAGATGCTATATGCAACCCGCCCGTATCTCTTACATATTAGCCTAGATCATATATACCCAGATTGCTCTGCCTTAATAGGTTTTGACGGTAACAACATTTGTCAGCTTTACTATGCTCCCATCTATTTGTTACATATGGAGTCACGTAATATCTGTCATTTGAATTGCATTGGCGACTGTACTGCCATCGCGTGTTCGTTTACGGCGGACGGGTGGCGATCCTGGCGGTTGTTGCCTTCAAGTACTACCGATTTTACCGTAGGGATAAAAAAAATCTGTATGTGATCTGGGCTATTAGTTATCGCCTAAGATCTGTAAATGCAGAAAAAGATGTTGCTGTAGATATGGCGATGGTCATGATCATGATGGAAACTTATTATTACGGAAAGAAAAAAAAAACAGGATGAACGTACGGGAACCCAATAGTAGCAGAAATGTAACCTAAATGCAAGAGAAGACTTATAACCTGCTTGGAAGGTCAAACCCTGATCACGTGACTCCCGCAAGGATATTCACGACTCAATGATAGAGTGCGGACCAAGACGGAAGCAGTCGTGACCTGGATCCCGCGGTCAGCGGTTTGTACCACGAATCAGCCTGGCCTACAAACTTCTAATTCGGGACTATTGATTCTGACGACATCCTACATATAATTGCATGATGTAATGATGATGCATATTGACTACGATATAAAAACAAGTTCAAGACAGTGTGGTTTTAGTACAGACTAAGAGAGTGTGAATGGTAAACAGCAGAACAAATTAATATGTAGTGGGATTTAACATAATATTATCTTCGTGTATATCGCATTATAGCGGTAGCGGTTAGCGCGTCTAGCCGCGAAATCAGGTCGCCTGGGTTCGATTTCCGGCCGGGGCAAGTTACCTGGTTGAGGTTTTTTCCGGGGTTTTCCCCTCAATCCAATAAGAGCAAATGCTGGGTAACTTTCGGTGTTGGACCCTGGACTAATTTCACCGGCATTATCACCTTCATCTCATTCAGACGCTAAATAACCTGAGATGTTGATAAAGCGTCGTAAAATAACCTACTAAAATAAACACTCCTGTATGTATTAGTCTGAGTATTGAATAACCAGCTACAGACTTCCATGATCTTGCTTTTTGAAAGACGTCATGAGATGACATCAGTACATAATAAGCAGATTAATTCAAATTACAAGCATAAACAATTCATCGCTTGAGTAGAAGCTATGAATACGGAGAAATTTTGTTGATTCTGATCTGAAGTTTCTTTCACAGATCTTCAAAACTCTCAGATAAGTAGACAGTGCACTGACGGCTGTAATAAATGAATGGTGGCCTAACAGAGGGTAGGCCTAGATGGAGATCTGATTTGTGTCGTGCATTAAAGTTACTGATGTTCTGGTCAGTACTAAAATATCTTACTTATTAACATAAAACATTAGTAGGAAAAGAATGTACTCCAAAGCTAAGGGAAAGATAAGCTTATCAGTAGTTCAGAAAATATTTTACAGGATACCATTTTATGAATATACCTATTATTATCCTTAGGGCTTTCTTTTGTAAAATTAAAATATTTTTAGCTTAAGATGAATTAGCCTAGAACAATATTCCATATTTTATTGTAGAATTAAAGTATGCAAAGTATGCCATTTTAAGGGTGTTCATATCATCAATGGAAGACAAGCATCAATGCATGACAGATGGAGCTCAATTTAGGAGCAATAGGCTATATTCTATGTATGTTTTTGAGTTAAATCCAATTTTATTCTAAATCGAGAAACTTCGTGCTTTTAGATTCTTTGAGATCAATTCCATTTTAATGTAATACTGAAAGAAAATTGAATATTAGTATGTGTATCTACTAATTTTGACTGCACATGTTATAATTTTTAATTTGTTTGCCCTAAACCATTCATTGGTTAGTTTTGACATTGCATTTTAAAATGTTTATAAAGTGATCATATTGCTTCTTTGAGATAATAATAGTTGTATCCTATGTAAATAAGAATAACTAGGTAAATTATTTATGGTTAAATCTAAATTATTAATATAAACTACAAACAATATTGCACCCAAAATTTTCACTGGTAACTCCATGTTTGTATTCATAAATTCTCAGTGAGTACTTCTTTCACATTTCATTTAATTACTTCTATTTGATAAATAAGAAATAAATCAACCTAAGATCTCAACTTTAACATATCGGAAAAATGTAATTTATCAAAATATTTGGATCTACATTTCTACATACAAATATAAAAACACGAAGATAAACGAGCTAGGTAGAAAAGACACAGACCTAGAAGGAACAGTTTTAGAAAGATGGAGGACGGTGTATAGAAAGATAGGAAGAGGTAAACTTTATGTATAGAGATAACACAACGTAAGTCATACAGATTCGAAAGACGCCTCAGAGATGAAAATGTTGTTGTTTAGTCAACTGTCGAAGACAGGCCTGAACCCCACAAGTGACACCAAGAAGGCAATCTTATGAGGCAACTAGGTCAGGAGATAATGGTGTAGGGTGGCCAGTTCCTTTCCCCTTCCATTGCATACGCCACTGACTAGCTACATATTACACAAGTCAGACTGCAGATGCATACAAACAATTGTTCTTCCTCTGACACATATCGTCAAGTGAGATGTACTGGCTGAAAATCACTAAACAACAAGAATTTTGATCCGACTTAAAACAATGCGTCCCTTAAGGTTTGATGTGCGCTGAATCCGAAAATGCATCGCTTTTCTTCATATCACGTAAGACGTTTTTAAGATATACTATGATTTCACTTTTCGATAAGCGTTCCCCCAGAAACATTTGGCGGGGATTGGGGGTATAAACCAAAACAAAAGCTAATGCATTTTATGAGTTTATGACTTATTTTCGGTTTATTATGGTTGTTGGCATGTTATTTTGTACTTCTAATAAATAAACAGATATTGTATTAAGTAAGTTTCATAACAGTTCAAAGTGAGGTCTATGCAATGAAAAAAACAAGGGTGTGGTTTCCAGTATTTAAAGAAAACGTTTACCAGTTTGAGTGAAGACAAATTAAAAGAGAGCATTTTCATTGGTCCACAAATTCACAAAGTTATGGCTGACTCTTTGTTTGAGGAAAACTTGCCGTTACAGAAAGAATGGCATGGCGCGCTTTCAGAGACGTTTGCTCAAATTTTCTTGGAAATTGTAGGGCAGAAAACTACATAGAACTTGTTGTGGAACCATGATAAGTACATATGACAAAATGGAGTGTAATATTCTCTCAAAATACACTTTTTACATTCTCATTTGGATTTCTTTCCTCCTAACTTTGGAGCGGTAAGTGGGGAGCATGGGGAAAGATTACATCAAGAAATATCTGAAATGGAAACGCGATATAAAAGATCATAATCCACCATGCTTGCAGACTATTGTTCGTTCCTTGTAAAATACAGTCCCGGGTCTAGTTATAAACAGAAGTCATCCAGAAAATTATTTTAAATGTAAATTCAAATTCCGAGATTTTTCTCATTATACGCATGAAATATTTTCATCGTTGTTGTGTTTTAAACTATGCAACATCATTTTTGTATCCAGTACACGTTTTTTAAGTATTATGAGGAATTTTGAATCACTAGTCTGTTTTTATTTTATCAGTAGCAGTGAAAAATTAAAAAAAGTTTTGTCATAAAAAATGCAATTCATTTTCCTCGGAAAATGGTACGTGATGGGGCAATTTGGATTTTAAATTCAGATTTAGGGCACACACATTAGTACTGTTCACCTATTTTTATTTCGGAGCAAGGCAAAAAGTAAACATTTGTTGTTCAGCGTAACAGATGTACATATCAGCCAGAACATCAATCAGAGGATATGAAAAAGTGTGCTTTAGTATTTATTAACATGAGTCCATTGGCACTCATGTATCTCAGTACTCTGGGTTTGTGCTAAACTACGTTAACACGAAAGTACATGGACTCGAGATTTCTTACAGTCTGTAATAAAACTCCGTTTTTATATCGGTCTGTTTAAAAGATAGGATCTGAGATTTGTGAGAAGGAAAGGCGGCGATAACATTAGTTAAAATGTCGTTCCCCGGAATTCGATCTACAGACTGCTTTTAAAGCTGGGCAGGCGGGTTGTTGGGTTCATCAATTTAAGGTGCTATCCCAGCCTGCCTACAGCAGCTGAGGAAAAATCAATACAGCCAAGCTACGGGCACAACAGCGGACATGAAGACTTCAGAACCACCTGGTTAACAAACAACCTGTTCTTCCTCAATTCCTTCGCCATTGTGTCTTCTCTGTCATCCAATTATTGTCGCATCTGTCTTCCAATTATTAAACGTCATGTTTCTTCTTCTCTCTATTTCACTGACTAAAAAGTCACATCGCTCACTTGCTTCCACCCACTTAAACGCCACTGTCTATCTCTCAATCTTTTTAATTTCTCACAGTTGATAGTTATCTCTTCCACTGTTTGTTCTTATGTGTTCCGTTAGCTTTTGTTTTTCTGTGCATTATTTTTTTCTTTCTAACTTGTTTCGATGTTTTTTTTTGTATTATTTAAATTATACTCTTTCTCCCTTTAGTCTTTTCTCTTTATTTTCTTATTTCGCTTTTTTTAATTACACTCTTTCTCAATCGCTTTGCTTTTTTCCCATCTTCATTGGGCCCCATCTTTATTTACTTAGTAGTGAAATGAAAATAAGGTATGATTCTTTATTCATATTTTTTGTACCAAGTAAATCTGCTGTTCTGAATTATTTAATTCTTCATTCTTGTCTTCCTTGTCTCCCCTTTTCTCAACATTCACTTGTCTCTTTTTAATTTCTTCCCTTGACGTTTCTCTTCACTTCACCCTTCTTCCTTTTTCTTTTCCTTTTCTTCCATTCACTTCTTTTTTTTTCTCCCTTCTCCTGCTGCTTAACCGTCCTTCCTTAATTTCTTTCGCCATTTATTTTTTTCTCATTAAGTTCCTTTTCTCTCTCTTTTCTGTCCCATTTTTTACCCTTCAGTGCCTTTCCTCCTTTCGGACTAGCAGTGTAATCTAAGGTTTGTCGGGGCTACGCTCGGGCGTGGTTCAAATCCTGCTTGGGTTGATTACGATTGACTAGTTGAGCTTTCTCGAGATATTTTTCAACTATAGGTCAAATTTAAAAAAATTCCATGGCGAATCCTCAGACCCATCTCGTTAAAATAAATTACCGTTTTCAGTAACTTCATCTATGCTATACAGTCACAGTCTAGTATATACAGTCACGAAGCTTGAGTTGTTGATGGTACTAGGAACAATAGACTGTGCCGGTACTATTTCGCATTGACTCTAATGAGGTGATAGTAGCGATCCTAGTGGTTAGCAACTATCTATGGATGCATATTACCTACGTATTGAGCTTCGTGACTGTATATACTAGACTGTGATGTAGTCGTATAGTTGATACAAAGTAGTTAAATCACCGATTAAAATGTACTGGCCTACTTTTTTATTTTCTTTCTCGCCATTTTATTTTGTTCCTCCTTTCCTTTGATTCATTATTTCCCTCTCTTTTTTCCCTTTTCCACTTCATTTTCCTTCATTACTTTTCCATCCCTATTTTTTTCCTCCATTTCTTTTTCACTTCTTCTACCTTCCCCCTATTCTTCCTTTAACACATTTTCTTCTTCATTTCTGTTCACTTCTGTTTCTTTTATTTCAGCTTGGCCTCTCTTTTGCATCATGTCTTCTCCTTTCTATATTTGGTTTTTCTGCGCTTCTACGTTTATTTCAGTCTGTATTACCTGTTTTTCTCTTTTATTTTTATTCATTACGTTACAGGACATATTCAAGTAGAATGCCTGCCCATCCATGGATCTGTTTACATGCTTGCTTGTCTACCTATCTTGCCTGCTTATGTAGCCATCCATTCATTCATCCATCCATGTCCATCTATGTATCTATCTATATCTGTATCTGAGTATTATTTCAATTTCCTTGATTTTTATAGCTGTACAGGTGTGTTTCGATTCTAGTGTACGACTGTCTGTATTACTCCGTACTTAAACAGGCTAATCTTGACGGAAATAGTGACTAAAGAAGCCTAAGTAAGTCAACTCCGGGACGAGGATAGCAGGGCTCCGCTTTCGAAGTAAAGATCTCGGCATTATTTTCTTATTACACAGAAATTTCGAAGCTAATCGACGATGAGGTAGAAATAACTGATGCGGACTGCCAAGTAGAAGAAATTTTGCCAATTTAATTTAAATGTCAAAATCGTGATTACTATCGTAAGTATTATTATTATTAATAAAAGATGTTTCGAGAACAACACCAAAAGGACGGAGAAGCTCCAAATTATAGTTCCCAGAACAGCAAGCTTGCACTGAATCTGTATGTAAACTTGGAATTTGTTGGTAATCGAACCCTGTCTCCTCGCCGCAGTCGTCAAGCGTAACTGACTGAGCACATCTAACCTAGCAACTACACCACTGCACTGCAGCTGCCAACCGGCACGCCCACAAATGAATGTTTTTTGAGTTGCCTCCGAAAAGAAAATAAACCTTACAGAAGGCTGATTTATTAATTCTAGTAATAGGATTATATCACAGTCTAGAATTTACAGTTACGAAGCTCAATACGCAGTAAATATGCAGCCATAGATAGCTGCTAACCACTAGGATCGCTACTATCGCCTCATTACAGACAATGCGAAATAGTACCGGCACAGTCTCTTGTTCCTAGCACCCTCACAACTCAAGCTTCGCGACTGTATATACAAGACTGTGATTATATCATGAATGAAATCAAGGATCATTAGAATTGGCATCATATGGGAGTAGTTAAATATAACATTTGGGTTGCATTAAAAAGTATTGATTATTCAATCTATCTTGAATAAGAAGCAAATAACTGTATTAATCTCATCTCTGCTCTGCTACTATTTGTTGTTCACATTTCAGACCCATATACCTGTGCTAACACTGGAATAACCATAATTTTGTAACATTTTGTAGTAACTGTTTCAAGACGTACTTTTTTAATAATGTTCCTTTAAGATTATCTATTCAAATTAATTGTTTAAATTTATTTAATCTATTTTTTGCATCATTAATTTGTGTAGGTTATATAATTCATCCTCAAAAGGTACAACTAGACACTAGTTACATTTTTTTCCTTGTATTTAGATTTTTGTTGTTACATGTTATGTGTCTATGAAGTCCGTTACTTTTGTTTTATCAATAGAGACTTTAAAGATTGTACACCGTTTATTTTAATTAGAATTGTAGTATATAACTACATACATACAATGAATTGCTCTAAATAAATGTTTAAGGATTCCTTGTTTTATTACTTACTTACAAATGGCTTTTAAAGAACCTGGAAGTTCATTGCCGCCCTTAGATAAGCCCGCCATTGGTCCCTATCTTGTGCAACATGAATCCAGTCTCTATCATCATTTCCCACCTTTCTCAAATCCATTTTAATATTATCCTCCCATCTACATCTCGGCCTCCCCAAAGGTCTTTTTCCCTCTGGTCTCCCAACTAACACTCTTTATGCATTTCTGGGTTCACCCATACGTTCTACATGCCCTGCCCATCACAAACGTCTGGATTTAATGTTCCTAATTATATATGTCAGGTGAAGAATACAAAACGTGCAGTTCTGCGTTGTGTAACTTTCTTCATTCTCCTGTAACTTCATCCCTCTTAGCCCCAAATATTTTACTAAGAACCTTTTTCTCAAACACCCTTAATCTCTATTCCCTCTCTCAAAATGAGAGTCCAAGTTTCACAATCATACAGAACAACCGGTAATATAACTGTTTTATAAATTCTAACTTTCAGATTTTTTGACAGCAGACAAGACGACAACCGAATAATAACAGACATTTCCCATATTTATTCTGCGTTTAATTTTCTCCCGAGTGTCATTTATATTTGTTACCGTTCTTCAAAAATATCTGAATTCTTCCACCTCTTCGAAGGATAAATCTCCAGTTTTTATATTTCGATTTCGTGCAGTATTCTGATCACGAGACATAATCATATACTTTGTCTTTTCTTGCTTTACTTCTTTGTTTTATTACGATATTTTATAAAAGTTTTGTATTCACAGTATTAAAAGCCTACCTATATTTTGTCTTTATATTCCTCTATTTTCATACTATTCTGTATTTTTACATTTCTTCTGGTCATCCTTTCTCTTTTCTATTTCTCCTTATATTTTTCCCCTTTTCCAGTGTCTCACGTGTATGTTACACGCGCAGTCCATTTAGAACATGGTTTAGTTGTTCTACCAGAATGCCAACTCATCATTATGTAAGTTCCTTCAACACATAACCACTTGCAAGCCTGTCGATCTACGATCTTCTTCCAAGTCACATCCCCATAGAAAGCATCTGGCTTCACTTTTATCCGCCAATATCTGTAGATCCCATCTTCCACGAGATGAGTAACCGCAAGGCGGTCGGCGTTGTCAGGGGAACGCATGAACAAATGAATAGTGCGGCGGGCGCGATCTTCATGTGTTACATACGAGTCGGGCGGGTGGACTGCCTGTCGGGCTGCAAGGTGGCCGCAGATCAATACTACGACCCCTCCGACCCCTGCACGTCGCGACGGAACGGAGAGAGATGCCAGACGGGACAACTACTTCTACATTCCACGCGTTCTTTTCGCCCCTAAAATAAAGGCGGGGAGGAAAAAACTCAACAACTCTGAAACATTCGCCATCAATTTGCAAAACAGATTCAACAGAGGGTGTAAGAAAGAATGAAGCTCCATCTGCATTTATATTGAAACTAGAACAATCATGTTACAAGACTTATTAAACGGGGCTCGACATCGCTCCCGGATATTGCCTGCATCACAGTTTTATGAAGACCGCAGTACACCCAGACACGGCGACATTTTACTTGTTTTTCGAGAAGGTTCCATATAACCTAATCCTCTATCTCCAGATCAATTGTGCATTAACAACGCAAACATGACCTGTACAGCACAAGATGAAGACAGTCACCTCTCTTATAGAGAAATGATAGGCGGATTTAATATCGATAAACATAAAATCATATGTGTAAGCCAATTGTCTCTATATTGTACTAACTTCTTTACACAATCATATTATTGGAGCAACAGTAGCAAATATAAATGACACTCGGAAAGAAATTAAACGCAGAATAAATATGGGAAATGACTGTTATTCGGTTCAGAAGCTTTTGTCATCTAGTCTGCAGTCAAAAAATCTGACAGAATTTATAAAACAGTTATATTACCGGTTGTTCTGTATGGTTGTGAAACTTGAACTCTCATTTTGAGAGAGGAACAGACATTAAGGGTGTTTGGAAATTAGATTCTTAGGAAAATATTTGGGGCTAAGAGGGATAAAGTTACAGGAGAATGGAGAAAGTTACACAACGCAGAACTGCACGCATTGTATTCTTCACCTGACATCATTAGGAACATTAAATCCAGACGTTTGAGATGGGCAAGGCATGTAGCACGTATGGGCAAATCCGGAAATGCATAAAGAGTGTTAGTTGGGAAAAAGACCTTTGGGGAGGCCGAGATGTAGATGGGAGGATAATATAAAAATGGATTTGAGAAAGGTGGAATATGATGATAGAGACTGGATTAATTTTGCACAGGATAGGGATCGATGGCGGGCTTATGTGAGGGCGGCAATGAACCTGCGGGTTCCTTAAAAGCTATTTGTAAGTAAATGAATATTCATTAATCTCAATAGCTTTGTTGCAAAGAAGCAAATAGTTTCATACTAAAACATTAATAATTTAATAAGAAAACAAGCAGACCTCATTTGTAAGATAAGTTAAACAAACACAAAAACCTTTTGTCTCAGTTATTTTCTGTACATCTTTCTGAAAACTAAACAATGTCTGGCTGAATGTTAGACATGGCAATTCTCAACTGTGTTTTAAGATTTTCGTCCAAAAGACGAGACCTGCTTTTATGTCTCATAAGCGTAACTTTTGAAAATAAATGTTCACATACATAAGTCGAAGAGAAAGGCGCTAATATCTTAGCAGGAGAAGTTTTAAGGAAGGGATACTTTGTTTTACATATTATTTTAAATATCTCAGCCCCTGCATGTTGTTTTGAAATTTACATCCATTTGGAAATCAATGACTTAGTTTGTAATTCAATTCTCACATATTTCACTTTAAGGGAATAGATCTAAAAGAATAGCAATATTCATGCACGTACAATAGAATAACACTTACTGATAAATTATTATATTATTTGTGTTCTTATACCTGTTACGCCCGTATAATCGGCGTGACAATTATTGTAATGCCTTTTGATGTACCTTCTATATACTTCTAATTGAACCATTGAGCAAAGCAAACATAACATTACAAGTGTTCAGATCTCGTCGTATGTTTATTAGACATCATTTTCTTGTTTTGATGCATACTATCACCTTCTTAAATATTGGATACTTTTTTAAACAACCTGTATTTAGCCCGGCACAATATCGGATTCAATAAATAATCTCAATTATTATATTACCTTTCGTAATAAAATAATGACGAAACTATGACATAGTTCTGAAACAGTGATATTTTTATACACGGCGTATATAGTGATTATTAGTCAGGAATTTATACACGACTTATAAAAGAATTATTCACTGTTTAAGTAAGTATAAACGTCTGTGTAAGATCTTTTCTTAGTAAGACCGATAGAGGAAAAACAGTCTAGAATGACCTTGGGAAAGATGAAGACAGTTAATGATAGGGAAGAGATATTTTTGTCACCGGTGTAGCTCAGGCGGTAGAGCGACTAACTAGTAATCCGAGGCTGCAATCGGGCTTGGGATTAATCCCGCTTGGATTGATTATCTGATTGGATTCTTCCGACATTTTCCCAAACTGTAAGACGAATGTCATGTAATCCCATGGCAAGTAGGGGAGACTGTTGTACCTTTAAAAACTTTACACGTTTTATTTTAATTTTTTAATTTTGGGAAATGAAATTTTAAATGAAAAAAATACTGAAGTAATTATTGAAGATTCCTTTACAACTTCCTGCATATATTTTTCTGTTTTACAGATATATTAAGGATGGAAAAAAGAAAATGAAGGGATATTTAATATGTTCAAAGGTACAACAGGTTCATGCACCTTCGAACATATCCTCTTGTAAGTTGGAACATATCGTCGTTGTTCCTGCAATAACTCCTATGTGCAAAATATGACATTTTTCAGTAGGAAGAAAAAACACATTTATTCGTCCTATGACTGCTGTACATAGGAGACTGTGAAGTCTCACATTTTCGAAACAAAGAAATTTAATTACATATAGGAGATTCTATTATTTGCTGTATGACTATTTAAGTTATTTAATAGAGGAAAAATCTGAAAATCGATAAATATGTCACATAGGAGTTATTGCAGGAACAACGACGATATGGAATATAGGTGGGAATATAGCTGTAAGAACTGACAATCATATTTAAAATGTATTTGCCATCATAAAGAAGAGAAGGCTTCTCTGATTGAGATTTTATTTCCTGGAGGAGCAATAACTGCTTCAACAGCTTTCTTCAAAGCATCCGGATCTATTGGGGGGCCTCTTAACTCCAGACTTACTTCGTGGCATGATCTTAAAATAAAAGAAAAACAAAAACCGATAGTATCGTGTACCTTGGAACATGTTCCATGGTACAAGATGTTTCTTGTTCAAAGGTATAAGAGGGTGCACGTTTAAACAGATATGGTTCCCAAAACTAGAGATTCGAATAAATCATGGAAATTAAAATGCATCATTACTCACCAGATGATAGGGAACATACTGCACTTGATAGATAGTAACAAATACAATCTGGTTTTGTGTTAGAAAACATATATCAATGAACGAAATATTAAGTTTTGGTACTAAAAAGAATTATTTTGTCCACAGAACTCACACTTCGCAATAAATCAAACCGAAACTACGACCAGAGCTATTTAGCGGCTTTCTCTACAATCTACTTCAGTTTGAGTCCTCTAGGTATTAGCAAAAAATAAAAAATGTTCAGGGGCACACAATGCTAAAGGTACAACAGTCTTCCCTCTCAGCCTCATCTCGCCAAATATCACCTCGCTAAATAACCTCGTAGTTGATACAGCATCATTACATAACTGATCAAACAAGTTTTCATTGTCGAAGCCACAAAGTGAAGTAGGAAAAAATAACATGAAAAAATGTGTGCCGCTTTTGTGCCAGACTCCGTTGTGCTCAAAGGATTTACATGTTGAGACAATACAATACCCGCTGCTTGTAGATGTCAGAATTAAGGTCGTCGGAAGCCCGAGGCATAGTTCGTACGGCCTCGCCCTCTCGCACAGCAGTACTTAGATCGAATTTTCTCCCCTCCTATCACTCATTAATTACTTCAAAGGAATCAGGATACAGTAAAGGTTAGACTCTGAACTTCCTACCACTGTTTTAGGCACACTGGAGTTATAATCGTGTGCCTGTACGCATGGACAAGCTTCGAAACACCGAAGTCAATATTGAAGGTTCGTGAAAACGAAATCAACGTCCATCAACCGGTCAGCTGGAAAAACAGTTTCACCTGCTACCTGTCGTCAGCGGTCGAGTGGGTATTATTACAGCCGAGCCACATAGGAACAAGCCCGCTCGAAAACCATGTCCGCGTATTATAATAGCGGTAAATATTCTTACAAAAGAAACATGGTACTCCGTTAGCATGGACTTTCCACTCCAGACACCCGCGATTATTATAGTGGTGTTAGTGGTGGACTGAGACGGTGATGAGGCATGTTTTCTCGGCATATTCCCTTTTCTACTGTCAACATTCCACCATTTCTGATTTCGCCACCACCCATAAAATGAAACACGCGGACACAGTCGTATGTGCTTCTTGACCTGATTATCGACGGTAGATGCAACAGTCTTGGGTTTGATTCATTGGGCCTAGGGATGTCACACGCAAACAAAAGGAAACTATGAACACTTATTATGAATTTACTAAAGATATTATTAATTGGTCCAACAGAATAATATGTTATAGTGACAATTAATATTTGAGGAGAAAAATTCGCTCCGGCACCGGGGATCGAACCCGGGTCCTTGGTCCTACGAACCAAGCGCTCTGACCACTGAGCTACGCCGAATTCAATCCACAGCACCGGATCGAACTCTCCTCCTACAGTCAACGTATATGCCCAACTTGGAGTCTGGCCACAAAAGGGAAATAACACTGTAGGAGGAGAGTTCGATCAGGTGCTCTGGACTGAATTCGGCGTAGGTCAGTTGTCAGAGCGCTTGGTACGTAGAACCAAGTACCCGGGTTCGATCCCCGGCGCCGGAGCGAATTTTTCTCCTTAAATATTAATAATTGTCACTATAACAAATATTATTCTGTTGGACCAATTAATAACATCTTTAGTAAATACGTCTAGCTAGCAGTGCATAATTCTGTTCAGATTACTGTGCACTTTACTGCGGAATCCCGGCCATTAGTCACTCAGCTGAGTGCGCTCCTTGTATAATGGCAGTTGAATTGAAATATAAACGACAACGTATATGCCCAACTTGGAGCCAGTCCACAAAAGGGAAATAACACTATAGGAGGAGAGCTCGATCTGGTGCTGTGAATTGAGTTCGGCGTAGCTCAGTGGTCAGAGCGCTTGGTACGTAGAATCAAGGACCCGAGTTCGATCCCCGGCGCCGGAGCGAATTTTTTTCCTCAAATATTACTTGTTATGGAGTTTCCCAACCAAACCCATTCGATAAAGTAGCAAAGAAAAGGTATGAGATAAAATTTCTATCACTAAAATTGACAGGTAGAGATGAAGGAAGTACCTGGATCAAGTAAAGATATTGGAGCTTACGATCTACTACACATCTGAAAATGTCTACTGATGTCAATAGGTTCAAATATGTTGACTGTCATTACTGATCAGACAAAGTATAATTTCGAAACGTTTCCTATTCATAATGAAACTTGCAGTTTTGAAGTATATTTTAATATTTTGTAGGGGCGGCTAAGTCTTTAACTACGAACCACGACTGTTCGAGAAATATTGTACCTCAAATTTTATAATTATATTTTTTTTTTCTCTCGGAAATCTGTCATAGTGCGTTCCATATGCGTGAGCTGGACATTTATTTCCATATTCATTCGGTTTGGGTTATCGTCATCGTCATCGTCATCGTCATCGTCATCGTCATCGTCATCGTCATCGTCATCGTCATCGTCAACTGCTTCGAAGTGTTGGGCAGTTTGGGCCTGTTAAGGGTTGTGATTCACCACTAGACGTTCACTAACGACAGTACTTCTTCGGACTATGACTATTGTGTTGCATTCTTACGCTTAAAGATAATACAGGGACAAAAACACATACAGAGTTCCTAAAGAAGAAAGATATGTGACGAGATCTATGAATTCATTGCTGAAACCCTGCTACTAGAGCTATGGTGGAACGTTTTGGGTGCTATGCATACATTTCGCTAGCCCGCGCTACGAGCGTGCTAAACTAGCCCCGGCTATCGACTGATTACTTGTACAGGATTCATATCATATCATATTGCTAACACTGGTTTACGAAAAACGTTAGTTCGCTGATCATCCACCGGAAGCCCGTGCTAAGAATATCTATGAATATGGCCCTTTGTTTTTATACATGAATACTGAATTTATTTCGTACATGTTCATAGATTTATCTTAGTCAACTTCTTCTAGTGATTTCATATTTCTATGGTGCGCGGTAAAAGTACGTAAGTCAGGAATTGATAATTTTGAGTTATGACTTTCATGTGAATACAAAAAATGTTTTTTTTTTTTTTTTCATATTATAAAGGACATATATCCATAATGACGTAGAGTGTGAGATTTCCAACTCATCATAATAATAATGGTCGTCATTTCAAACGTTGCTTTTGCTCAACTTAAAACTCACAATTTATGACTAATGCTTTTTTTTAAGCAATTTTTTACTTATGCCCTTTTACCGTGCACTATAGATTTATTCTTGAGAACTTCAATTATCGAAATTACTTTCTTGAGAATTGATTAATTAAATGTAAAAGTGGGCCCATATTTTCGTAAAAATCTGTCATATTGCACCATACAGAACACTTTCTGTAGGCTTATTCTTAGTGTAAAGAAGACGTAAAACGTAGAACTACACGATGAAAGTGAAACCATAAATAAACCTTACGCAGTATTACCTATAAGATAGGCTATAGAAAGTCTTTGTGTAGTCACAGTTCGTCTGTTTTTAAGTTGGTGCAACTTCTTAAAATAAATGCTAACATATTATGAAGATAGCGAAAGTTGCCATGTGAACGATTTTAGATGCACCGTCAGTGGATGATTCAGCAGTGCCGTTCCCTCTATTTTAATGAACAAGAAGTTCTTCACTTTCACATGCTTCGACGGTGATTCGCTTCCCAGTTTTATGTAAACGAGTGGGAGTTTTGTCCTCGGCTCCTCTGGGACAAACCCTTACCTTCGCTGTGTTTTAATACTGGTAATGCATCACTGGTGTAGAGACATGTTTGCTACATGCCGTAGTCGATTAGCGTCTGTTTGTCCTTCAAATTAAGTGTCTTCAATAAAATTTTCATGAAGAGAAATTGTGTTATGTAAGGAATTTGATAATTCTCTGGCAAGAAAATATAAAACTGGATATAATAATGCTACACTGCTCAAAATAATTAGAGGAACACTTGTAATAACTTGAATAAGTTAGTGTTTTTCGAAGCTGTGATGCTGAAAATTGGACACTATGTAAATTGGAACATTAATTTAATCTAGGGATACAAATTTTAAAGATTCATGGCCTAAATACAGAGTAATTACCTGAAATAACAAATATGGAGAAATCTTTGATTACGGAAGGCACTGACAACTTCTAATTGGTAAGCTTTCTGACGTTGCTATAGTGACGAATGCTGATTATTGCCTTGTTTATTAAAGTCTCTGATAAAATGAGACATTTAAATGAGTTTGAAATGTATCATGCTCTACTTCTTTTACGACAAGGTCAATTACTGAGACAAGTGGCTAGAGAGCTTGAGGTTTCGCCTTCCGTGGTGTCCAGGTTACGCAACAGACACAGAGAGACAGGTCAGTATTGTAGAAGACCTGGCCAGGGCAGTAAATGTAAAACAAGTCCCCAGGACGACAGATACATTGTCCTATCTGCTCTTCGACAGCGTAGAAAAACTGCAAGAGACCTGTAGAATGACCTGTATAATATACATGGCTTCCGGAATCCGGGTTTCAGACCAAACGGTAAAGAACAGATTAAGGAAAGAGAATATTCGTCCAAAAAGGCCTGTTAAAAATAGCGTTTGACAAATGAGCATAAGGCAGCAAGACTTATGTTTGCTGAAAACCATGCGGATTGGAACCTGAACCAGTGGCAGTCTGTGCTCTTCTCGGACGAATCCAGGTATCGTCTTACACGTTGCGATAGTCTTTTAAGGGTGTGGGACGACCAGGGAAAAGATTTTCTGTAGGAGCTGTACAGTAAATTAATAGATTTGGTGGAGTTCCATAATGGTGTGGGTCGAAATTATGCACAACAATCGTACTGATCTCGTAATTATTCCCCAGCGACTAAATACTGTCCGGTACATCGAGGACGTTCTAGAAGAACATCTAGTACCTGCTGCCATTGAAGTAGGCCCTGGATTTCTCTTTGTGCAGGATAATGCCAGGGCACATTCTGCTGCTGTCACCAGGGATTTGCTAAGGGAGAATGAAATTGAGGTAATGGAGTGGTCAGCGATCAGCCCAGATCTCAACCCTATTGAACACTTGTGGGCTCTTCTGGATAGGAAAGTCAGGAACAGACATCAAGCTCCACAAACCCTGCAGGAACTTGGAGATGCTCTAAAGGAGGAATGGGAAAATATCCCTCAAGAGAAAATACAGAATTTCATAGGGAGCATGCCACGAAGGTGCCAAGCTGTCATCGAATGTCGTGAAGGCCATACACGACACTAGGCCTTTATAACGGGTGTTTAAGTTTGATAAGTAAGGACAAGATTCAATTTCTTATATAGTGCAATGTTTTAAAAAGTTGTTTGTTGACTTTCATTTGCTTTCATTGACATGGAGATAAATGTGGCCACAAATAACCATAAATAATATACATTATTAATTTCATGTCTGTACCTTTATCCAATAGAAAAATATTTAAATAAATCATAGTGTTCCTCTAATTGTTTTGAGCAGTGTATTTAGTGGTGATCGTGGTATTATTTAACGATACTTTCAACTGCAAAGATTATTCAACGTCAAATTTAAACGTGGACGAAAAACAACCGACAAACTTGCCTAAAGCCCTATATTAGTGATACTGTTCCTTTACATGCCATAAACCGACAAAACAGCGTCCTAGCTTTTCTTACTCCCTGAAGCAATGCTAAGGATTTTATCACCCTCGGTTAGATTTTAATCTGGGATCCAGCAGCCAGAATTCTGAACCCTGTACTACCAATTTTGTTTACTACATAGATTCAGAAATATGAAGTTTTACTTATCTACGATCAAAATCTAAAATTAAAATTAAAAAATTGTTACAGCGATATTATATATGTATAGGGTAATAAAAGTAGAAAGAAATTCGTTCCATTCATGCTTCAAAACCTGTTGAAATACATGGATTGCTCATAGACGGTGGGGTTGTGATTACAACTAATTTACTGGAAAACAAAGCACTGAAAGAAATAATGAATTACTGGGTTTTTACGTCTCGATGCCCCACAAAACATGGAAAGGATTAATTTAAATCAGTTGGCTTGGACTTCCTCAAATAATGAACTGAAATTCGGTTTACTATTAAATTTGTTATAGTTTTTATACTACATTAATACACCATTAGTCAGCTTATATTCGCATGTATACTAATAATAATAATAATAATAATAATAATAATAATAATAATACTAATAATAATAATAATAATTCAATATATCGGTATTTAGAGTCGTATCTGAATTGCATATGAAGTCTGTCTTGTCCATTATCAACAAATTTGTGAAGTGTTATCCTATTTTGGCTTCCATGATTAGCAATAATTTATATATTCTATTGTTTCATCAGCAGTTTTAGTAGTATTGTACTTTTGTGTTTTAAATGATAAATAAATTGTGATGTATGTTGTATTACAATATTAAAATCGCTGCCACGTTTTATTCACTCGGGTAGCTCAGTTGACAGAGCAACTGGCAATAGACTGTCAGGTCCGGGTTTAATACTTATTTACTGGCTTTTAAGGAACCCGTAGGTTCATTGCCGCCCTCACGTAAGCCCGCCATTGGTCCCTAACATGAGCAAGATTAATCCAGTCTCTATCATCATATCCCACCTCCCTCAGATCCATTTTAATATTATCTTCCCTTTCTACGTCTCGGCTTCCCTAAAGGTCTTTTTCCCTCCGGCCTCCAACTAACACACTATATGCATTTCTGGATTCGCCCATTGCTACATGTCCTGCCCATCTCAAACGTCTGGATTTAATGTTCCTAATTATGTCAGGTGAAGAATACAATGCGTGCAGTTCTGCGTTGTCTAACTTCCTCCATTCTCCTGTAACTTCATCCCTCTTAACCTCAAATATTTTCCTAAGAACCTTATTTTCAAACACTCTTAACCTATGTTACTCTCTCAAAGTGAGAGTACAAGTTTCACAACCATAAAGAACAACCGGTAATATAACTGTTTAATAAATTCTAACTTTCAGATTTTTTGACAGCAGACTGGATGATAAAAGCTTCTCAACCGAATAATAATAGGCATTTCCATATTCATTCTGTGTTTAATTTCCTCCCGAGTAGCCTATCATTTATATTTGTTACTGTTGCTCCCAGGTATTTGAATTTTTCCACCTCTTCAAAGGATAAATTTCCAATTTTTATATTTCCATTTCGTACAATATTCTCGTCACGAGACATAATAATATACTTTGTCTTTTCGGGATTTACTTCCAAACCTATCTCTTTACTTGCTTCAAGTAAAATTCCAGGTCCTGGTTTAATTATTATTATTATTATTATTATTATTATTATTATTATTATTATATTATTATTTATATAGCCCCAGTCGTTTGTTTTAGTAGGCCTATCAGCATTTTTGGATTCTTTTGTTTATACACGCTCAAACATTTTGTCCTGTTTTCTTTACCACCAATCGTTTCTATTCAACCCCAATCATGAATAATTGTGTTTTTTCTTATTTTGAAATTTAATACCGTCTCTTGTTTCCATTTATATATTTCTTTTGTAAAATAAAACCTTCTCTTTCCTCTTTTTATGTTAACACTTAAGCCTATATTTACAGTAGTTGTTTTACATACTTATCTTTTATTCTACATTGCCGACTATGTATCTTATTTTACTTTTTCATTATAAATATATGGCCTATACTCATTAACAAATCAAGCCACTACTGGGATCGTACAATCAAGGAGGTCATAGAGATCAAGCTGGAGAAAAACAACTTTAACAGAGACAGTGGACTCCAGCTCAGTCAGGCATGGACACCGGCCTTAGACCAACTCAGGCCCTCTTACAATCAAGGTCATGAAGATCACGGACCGAGGACGGCAACCGATTCCAACCGGCGGAACAGGGCTCGCCGCCCGCCAAACTTCACGCAGCAATCCCGGGAGGGGCGGAGCTTACGAGCGATGACAATTCCCGGCCCCGGATTGGCCGATCCGCCAACCAATCCCGTTTCACCTGAGACAGCCACATCTATATAACCTTTCGACTTTCTGTTCGGACATCACTTCCCTGAAGATGGCTGCAGAGATAGCAGTCGAAAGCTTGGAGCATTCCAAAATCTTAACTCGGCTGATATCCCGCGAAAACATATTAGCGAACCAACGCCGAGAAAGCCTCAAATCATACATATGGCCTATAGTTTGTCTTTATGTTTTGTATTTCCATAAAAATCTACGTTAAAATTGTTACTCATTAATAATAAAGATATCTTTTGTTTCTTGTTTAATTTAAGCGTTTGTAATGTTGATATTTTTTTTGCCCTCTAGTTGCGAATAATGCATTTTCTTTTCATTTTTATCATATATTTATTTTTATATTTCTACAGCCTCATAATGCTTGTCTTGCGTTAAAATTCTAGTAGAATGCTTCTGTGCATTCCAGCACGCACTAGTTACGGAGCAGTATTACAATGTCATGTTTTGTTTTCATTGATTGCCTCGGACGCAATATTGTGCCGAAGGGAAGTCTTGTAATAGCTAGATAAAAAAAAGAAGTAGATACGTGAATTGCTTCATCTGCTGCTATGGTTTCCTTTAGGAAGCAGAACCCGTTAAGCCGCTTAGCTATCGATCGAACTTGACATTGGCTTGCAGGATGCCATAAAGAGATCCAAGGCAATGATTGTAACGCTGCATTCAAGATTCTATTTACTAGCTTTCTTTACGGGTTGAGAGATAGTACTCCAAACGAGGCGATATGAATTGAACTTTTTGCGTAAGTAACAAGACCTCATCGTTGCTTAGCCAATTACAATTCAGTACCAAATGGATTCAGGTTGAGATCTCGATAGTTTTAAGAGATTTTTGCTGAGTAAAATCAGCTGTGACACAATTGTTATTTTTGTCCTTCAGTTCTATGTAGTTGCTAGTTTTATTCCACTATTCCACTATTCTCGTCACACTATCCTCCCAGTGTTCTCTCTGATAGAATGACAATGATAATTCATTTCTGACGCGAGACCTCATGTGACACAGACTTCTGGACCCTCGATATTAGGATTATGACCAACAGAGTTGAATATTTAAGTAGGAGAAAAAATGGTCGGTAGATTTAGAGAGTTACTATTTCATTGTATTTATGAAATATAATTATTTTACACGTTGTAAATCTTATGTAACGGCGAATTGCTCTCCGAACGACTTAAACATGAGCTTTCCATGCTAGAGTCACGAGTTAAATCCTGGGCGAAGTTCAAGTGGAATTTGTTGACAAGAACGTTTGGAAAAGATTCTCGCAAAATACTTGTCTGCCGAATTTCGTCACTTCCCCATTAACTATTATTACAGCCATTCTATTGTAACTTAGTCATCTCTGTGATGTCTCATGGCCAATGTTGAAGCAGTGATCTATAAAATTCAGTGCGTTTCTAGTTGAGTGGAACGCTTGAGTCAATTTATGAGAAACAAAATATTGCCTTTGAAAATCAATACTTGTTCACCGTTGTGAAGTAATGGTTAGCATACCTGACCGTGAAACGAGTGGGACCGAATTTAATTCAAATCCTGGGTGGGACAAGTTACCTGGTTCAGGTTTTTTTTTGCCGGGAGTTTCCCTCAATCTATTAAGAACAAATGCTGGATAACTTCTGGCGCTGGACCCTGGATCCATTTCGCTGGCAATATCACCATCTCATTCCGATCATAGCAGATGATAAGGCATCATAAAATAACCAATTAAGCAATACTTATGTTACGAGCACCCATGTTTAGGCCTACTTGTCTTCCTAAGTACGTTATATGTGTAAATAAATAGGCTAAATAAACAAATAAATCCAGAGTGCGAGAATTTTTTATTTCACCCTTCTTTCCTGGGGTTGTACTCATAACTAATCAAGTGGTCGGAATGGGGAAGAACTTACCGTTCGCCTCTCTCCGTGGATGAATAAAAATATAAAATTAAAAGAGTTACTTGTATTTCAGATGACTTTTGTTACAAGAATTACTCGAAGCTCAGATTTGACTGAAACTTACTTTCTTGTTTTACTAGAATCGACTATTATTATTAAAGTGCTTTCTCTTCTAATTACGAAAATAAATACGCGGATAAACGAATAAATAACACACAACCACAAAGTTTCCGAAAAAAATAGTTCACAGATCACGTGCTCATTTACAGCCATTCCCAATTTTAAAACCACGTACTGCCCCAGAAGCGGACTGTTTACAAAGTATTTCCATAAAATATTCCATGTAGCAGAAAAAGCTACCACAGGCTGGTTTCCGGACACTAATAATTACATTTACCTTTTTCTGTTTCTCTCTTAGCTTCTGAATGCATATCAAGTGACTAGTTTCAGAAGGAATGACTACATGTAAAATGACAATAACACAGAGAGCAATGGATTATCGATATCATCTAAAGACTTCTCATTCAGAGACATTCTACTGTGTGTAAGCGTACTGCATACAGACTACGACATTTAAAACGGGCCACCTGAATAGTACGGTACTTTGTGGTGATAGAAGACAAATCTTCAGACAAAAGTTGTTTGACGAGAAGGGAGATATAATGTGATATAGGTAGTTTGATAAGTGCAGGTGTAGAGAAGATGTGGAAGTCAACGTCATTATTTTAAATGGATTGATAAGATTTATTATTTACCATTTAATACCCATTTGCAGTGTGAATAAATACATAAACATACATACTACGTTTGAAGACGCATACAACAACTGTGTTTTGCTGGTCATTGATGATAGTTGAAGGTCAAAGATCAAGATGTAACAAGTATTCCCACTTCTTAACAGAAGTGCTGCCACAATTAATAGAAAACATGCCACTGAAAATACGGCAATCCATGCGGTACCCACAAGATGGATATCCAGCCTATTCTGCACGGATAATCACAGTGGTTCTTAACAGAACATTTGAAGAACATTGGATCGGTCAGTGCAGACACACAAAATGGCCTTCATATTCACCAGACTTAACACCAATGGACTTTTATTTGTGGGGAAATTAAGACAAGCAGTGTACAAAGAAATACTGATGAGTCCCAAAGACATGAACTACCGTATAACATGAGCTCGACGAAAAGCTCTGATTAAATTCAACGTGCAATGTTTTCCTCTCAGAAACGCTTTGCATCATGTATTAATGCTCAAGGTGACCACTTTGAACACATGATGTAATTCAGAACATATGATGTAAGTTACAGAAATGATTGACTTTTTCTTTAACAAACATATTGTTCATAATTAACCTTCAACTATCTTCACTGGTCATTAAAACACAGTTTTTATAATAAAGAAGAAATGCGCACAAGTGTGCATAGGTTGTTTGTTAATCTTCGCTGCTAGGTTCGGTCACTGTTTTCGGGCACTCAAGTGTGTATGCGTCTTCAAACGCACCATTAAATGGTAAATAATAAATCATATGGATCCATTTAAAATAATAAAGTTGTTTCCGTATCTCCCCTATACCTGCACCTATAAAACAAATATTTATACCACAATAAGTTCCCCCGTCCTCACCTGTGGAGTAACGGTTAGCGTGTCTAGCGGCGAAACCAGATGGCCCGGGTTCGATTCCCGGTCGGAACAAGTTACCTGGTTGAGGTTTTTCCGGGGTATTCCCTCAATCCAATATGAGCAAATGCTGGGTAACTATCAGTGCTGGACCCCGTACTCATTTCACCGGTATTATCACTATCCCATTCAGACGCTAAATAACCTAAGTTGTTGATAAAGCGTTATAAAATAACCTACTAAAAATAAGTTCCCCTTCACGCCAAACAACTTTTGTCCGAAGATTTGTCTTCTATAACTACAAATAGCCGTACTATTCAGGTGGCCTGTTTTAAATGTTTCACCCAGTATAACTAAGAAATGGGCTCCCTTCCCAGTTTTTTTCCTCCTTCCAAAGAAAAGAAAGTCATTCAAAATATAGAAATTTCATCGCCGTCAAAAATTCATCGTCCTTGACCGGTTTTAGACCAGAGAATTCCGGGTCCAATGACAACTACTAGGTTACCGATGACGATAGGAAACCCTGGTGTTGCCTAGCAACAACTCATGAAAACAGTTGAATCAGCACGCAATGTAGGAGGCAGACAGCAGTAAGGAACTGGCAGCAGCAGCAGCAGCAGCAGCTCATTACGGAAATAAACGCATCGTGACTTCCTGCAATAAAAGTGTTTCCGTAAAGAAGGCCCTCGCCACTTCGTTTTTCGGGTTTCGGCAAGTCACGGGCGGAAATGCAGTGCGGCTCTAACGTAAACTGCAGAAATTGTGCCGTGTTTACAATGACATGTCAAAATGAGCCTCCTAGCCAGGATGATGATACATTTACTGCAGGAGCGAGGCAGACCTAAAAACTTTCTCATTTTATGTCTTCTTCTTCCACAAGAGTAAACCTATTGGACTACTCCTACTAGGCCTATCTTGCTCTTGGTATGTCTATATTTCTGTACTCTCTGGTTTTATAGTTTGGCAATATTTTCCGTAAGCCGTTGATGCTCATTCTTAGTAAGCCTATATGTTCGTTTATTGCTACAAATTATGCAGAGATGACTACCATTCCACTTACTAGATTATAGACCAGCGATGACCAAAACTCGAGCTGCAGTGGATTACATGCGACAGACAGCCTATGAAATAAGGAGACGGAGGAAAGATACTTGGCATGAAAACTACAACCAGTGGTGGTTCCTGTACTAACATCTTGATCAATCCCGCGGATAAAAATCTCAAGCTTTGCTGTAATGTCACTGCTGTCATCAACAGCCAGTGAATAATATACGATTTTTCTTGCTTCTTTTTTTAATCTTCCTCTTAAATATAATCAGGAATTTTTTTAATTCTTCTCTCGATATTTGGTCGAGAAATTCGTAGTTTTTCAAAATTAAAAACTTCTTATGGACAAGTTATTTAAGCTATTTTAAACATTACTCTTTCGAGAAATTCTGTTCTATTAAAAGGCTTTAGAACACGAGATATTTCAAACCCCATTAGATAGCTGACTTCCTTACATTTATTTATCTCATCTTTCTCTTCCTGGCTATGATTTAAGACATGCCAATTTCTGGCGTTTAACAGTTCGTAGACACATAATGAATTAGTTTTTCTACAATATTATCATTAAATAAATAACTAATAAATAGTTACCTTCATCTAATGATGAAGAAGATTAAAATTAAAATAAAACCTAATAATTTTATCCTTCTAGGGAGATGTAAAAATATCAATATACATACGCACAGAAGAGTTATAGAAACACATACTTAGTGGTCAGTAATAATAATAATACATTATTATTCAGCTTGGCAATTAATGTTTCTATATACTCCTAATTGAACAGTTGAGCAAAGTAAACATATTACACTTTGTCCGACAGAACAATAAAAAAGTTCTCCTTCTCATTCTTTACGAAACCGCCTCTCACTGCTTGTAGAGACAGAGTTTTTAGAGCGGCATGATACCGCCACTGCTTGCCTTGAGTACGTGAATGAAAAACACAGCAATGTACAGGAAACTCCTCGTACCCGTTTAAATGTCTGTTATTTCGCGATGTAATCACGATACCCGCTTTGGTCACCGCTGTTACAGACCCAGGAGAAGAAGAGACGTTGGACGTCCCCTGTTCAGATGGACAGATAAATTCTCTTGAAGTGAAAAGAGGTCAAAAGGTCTAAATCCATGAGAAGAACAAGAAGCAGAGATGATGATGATGATGATGATGATGTTGTACAAAAAACACCACGTATCTACCGGAAATGGTTCGGCTCGATTGCTCTATGATTAACGTCCGGTGATTCAAGTCGTCAGCAATTCATTTACAACTGTTTCAGTGATTGGATAATCCCTATTAGTCAGTACTGTTCTGGATAACGAAATGAGAAAGAAGGAACAAGGATGTGAATGTTTTTGTTTTATTTATGCAACCATGGAGACTCGGCCTTCAGGGACGTGCAGGTGCGCACACAACATTTACCGCACAGCTGCGTTCGTTGGCTGGCCAGTAGAGATGGGTAAAAAATAACACAACAGTTATTTTGGAACTGTTCCGGTCTCGGAACTGTTGCAAAAATGAACAGTAGGTCGGAACCTCCTGTTCCGAAATAACAGTGTTCCGACTCCGAGCTGCTCACTTGCCAACTGTTGCGGCCTCGCAGTACCGCGTTGCACAGGGTATGTTCCGACTCCCTCGGAACTGTTGCAAAAATGAACAGTAGGTCGGAACCTCCTGTTCCGAAACAACAGTGTTCCGACTCCGAGCTGCTCACTTGCCCAGCTGTTGCGGGCTCGCAGTACCGCGTTGCACAAGGTATGTTCCGACTCCGAGATAACAGTCGGAACGTCGGAGCTTGTTCCGATGAACCAACGACAGCTGCAGTTACACTGTACTTGAAACTCTCACGTGGTTGGAGGGGGGCGCATGGACATTGAAATCCTTGCGGTGGCGCGAACTTTAATATCAACATTTGTAAGACTGGCCAATCATCTGTAATGTTATAGTAAGTATTCAATAATCTGTAATATTGATTCCCGCTTTATGGTTTATTTCACCATTAGTTGACTAATTCTGTTTTATAAACATTCTACAAAGTCATAAAGTACGCATACTATTATTAATTAATTGATCAGCTGATTCTATACAAAGGTTAAAGTCGTAAATGGTAATGAGTGGTTTAGTTACAATGTCTGTATGTCGTTTGTTGAGGTTAAGTCTGACAAGCACAAGTTTTTGTGCTATCTTCTCTGTTATCAAAGAACGACAAAAATGTTGTAGCATTATTTGTTGGAAACTACCCATATAAGTACTGATTTGGAGAGCGAGGTTTAATGCGAAGTTTAAATTACACTTTGGTAAAGATGCGATTCCAACATTTTACTAACCCACTGCGGGGTTTCCAGGTTTCAGTACTGCCAATATATATCTTTTTTATTTATGAAATTGTAATATTTATTATTATTATTATTATTATTATTATTATTATTATTATTATTATTATTATTATAAGTGTGCATTAAGAAAAGTAAAATTAAAAATTAATGATTTGTTTTTTTTTATTATGTAATAGAGAGAACAGAAATTACATACCATATGTTTTAAATGTTATGTTATTTTTTTTTACTTGGCTACCATGTCTTTATAACTTTATGTACGAAAACAAAGTGTTGTATTCTGTCCTTGTAGTCAACAGCTGTGTAATTACTAACATTAAGCTTTTGAGTTCTGTCCGCATGCACAGCAATTTTCCAAAATCGATTCGAATGTGCATTGCAGTGCCATCTATAGATAAGAATGTGTACTATGTCATGCCTGTGAGTGCTCCAGTGTGAGCTGCATGGTGTTATTTGTCTATGGTGAAGAGGGAGGGTACTGTACCGTTCGTTTGAACGACTCAACGACTCCGACTCATCACCACTGGTGACTGTTATTTCGGAACTGTTATTTGGAACATAGTATTTTTTCGGAACCGGAACAGTCGGAACTGTTCCGGGAAAAGAACAACTTCGCCCATCACTACTGGCCAGTCCCTCCCGTCACACACACTGTAACTCAGCGCTATGCTCATAGCTTTCGTTGGTCACGGACGTACGAGTTTGTCACGCTACGCTCATTATAACACACTTCAAAATTATGCCAGTGTCAGAAGAAAAATATCTTGTCCTGTTCCTTCTGCATTGTTATTTCTCTCCTCTTCCTCTCTGTTCTCCATCTTGTTTTTTGTATATTATTATTATTATTATTATTATTATTATTATTATTATTATTATTATTATTATTATCCTACATTTCAGGTTCATCTCCGCAAATAACAATAGAGTTATATGTGCCAATCGCAGAAAAATCATCTGAATCTGTTACCTCAAACTACTTCCTCACAAAGAAGCATGTCTGTTTTTTTATACCATTCTTATTAATTTGTCATTATGGATCTCTTGTTACAAAATATTTGGCTGAAATAATTCATTATATTATATCTACCGCTTTCTGAAGCTTTTGTTATTTATTTATTTTTATTTATTTACTTATTTTACACATTTCTTTCTTTCTTCTTTCTTTCTGCCTTCTTTTCTTTCTTCCTTCGTTCCTTTCTTTCTTCCTTTCAGCTTTTCTTTCTTCCTTTCAGCCTTTCTTTCTTTCTTTCTTTCCTTCTTTCTTCATTAATTCGTTTATACTGGCGCAGTTAAGGCCATAGGGCCTTCTCTTACAGTCCACCTCCGTCCTTTCTGCCTTCCTTTCTTTCTTCCTTCGTTCCTTTCTTTTTTTCTTTCTTCATTTCAGCTTTTCTTTCTTCCTTTCTTTCTGCCTTCCTTTCTTCCTTTCTTTCTGCCTTCCTTTCTTCCTTTGTTTCTTTCTTTCTTCCTTCCTTTCTTCCTTTCAGCCTTTTCTGCCTTCCTTTCTTTCTGCCTTCCTTCCTTTCTTTTTTCCTTTCTTCCTTTGTTTCTTTCTTTCTTCCTTTTTTCCTTTCAGCCTTTCTGCCTCCCTTTCTTTCTTCGTGCCTTTCTTTTTTCCTTCCTTCCTTCCTTTGTTTCTTTCTTTCTTCTTTCCTCCCTTTCTTTCATCCTTTCTTTCTGCCTTTCTTTCTTTCTTCCTTCGTTCCTTTCTTTTTTCCTTTCTTCTTTTGTTTCTTTCTTCCTTCCTCCCTTCCTTTCAGCTTTTCTTTCTTCCTTCATTAATTCATTTATACTGGCGGAGTTAAGACCACAGGGCCTTCTCTTACAGTCTATCTCCGTTCTTTCTTTCATTCATTCATTCGTACTGGCGGAGTTAAGACCATAGGCCTTCTCTTATAGTCCATCAGTCTTCCAATCCACTTTGTACGTATATTCTTTATTTCTATTGCTACATTTGAGAACTTATTAATCTTCAGAACTTATTTACTTTAAAAAGTGTATTAATTGAACTATAGGCTAATATCAATAATGAATGTCTACTTGAACTTCTATTCAATCAATAATACACGTGTTAGAGCTCTTGTACTGTACTGCTATTGTTATTATCCTATCACACTGCAAAAGAGCAGCATCAGCTGCAGTAAGGCACAGGGTTCAGACGTAGCTATGCACAGGGAGTGTCGGTGATGCCTGGGTATCCTCTAATGAGTCTTTGTTCATTAAAAAGTAATGCAACTAAAATCAATGTTACAACAAAAAATGGGGAATTCCCCTTCAATTGGACTGAATGTATTGTGCTCACACACACAAACGCACGCACGTTTACTATTCACAACAACAAACATCGGTCATACTCGTCACCAGACCTAATTGTTTCCTGCCTTGTAGTGTACTTATCAGCCGCGTATTGTGCTCAAGTGCTAGCGCGCCGACCCGCGTTCGATCCCCGGCCATGTCGTGATCAAATTTGTTGTGGACGAAGCAAACATTGCAGAGAGTTTTTCTCGGGATATTCCCGTTTCCCTCTATCATTTCACAAAAAGAAAACATTCCACCTCCTCTCATTTCATCATTCTATAATCTGAAATAGTAAAAACTGGCTGAGGTAGTACAGGTTTCCGATGCTGATATAGGAAGGGTTTGGGGCTCCGGGCCCCTGGAGCTTATTACGCTTCTCAGGTGCGGATGGGACCTAGCTCTATCAGGAGCTGAAGCAGGATGGTCCACCTATCAGAGAACGATGACAGGAAGGGCTTAGAGCTTCGGGCCCCTGGGGTTTATCAGGCAATTCGTGTGTGGATGGGACTTGGTTCTATCAGGAGCAGAGGCAAGATGGTCCATCTGCCAGCATCGGAATCACAAATGTTATCTAGGCCAGCTATCAGATTTGGACAATCATCGCATATATAGGGCACACAATGGGCCAAAGTGTGCCTAAGTGTAGTGGACTCGCCCCGGATACAGCCCTCGTAAAGCCAAAACCAGTAAGTGATGGCTATATGACCGGAGGTCAATGCTGTCATTCAACATTGCAACGCACTGCAGCCAAACAAATAAAATTTAAAAAAGCCAAAACCAGGGTACACAGCTTTTATTTTCTCCAGTAATTCTGCATTTAGTTCGAAGTTAATCATAAGAAGGTTTTGTAGTATTCGTGATTTCTTCGATTCTTTTAATAGTCAAATGGCAAAGAATTAGGGATAAGTTTGTGATTAGTATAAGTAACATAATAAAAAAGCAGACTGTGGAAATACGACTAAAAATTGAAGTAATGAGTTGGAGCACACTACTAACAGTGCGAATGGGCAAGAATATGCATTTCAGTAGAGCGTCTCGTTTAGGCACAGTGAAAACGTAAACTAAGTGCAGGTAACGTGTGGGGGGAGGACGAGCCGTACGATAAACACGAGGGATGCACAAGGTTTAAACTGGACAAGTACCAATACCACGACACATTGGAGTTCGTAACATGCTACTTTCGAATCAAGTTAAACAGGACTTTAGCAGAGCTTTGTAATATGATAATTATTACAAATTTTCGAATAGGGACTGCATATATACATAATTTTTTTCATAAATGAATCGTTTTGTCGCTACGAATTTATAAATATTTAAGCTTTTTGTAATTTTTCCCAACGATCTGTTCAGCTGATGACATTATTCAAATGAAAAGCGGCAAAGATGCAAGCAGTTCCCGACAATAAATCAATAAATTACTCAGCAACTACTGAAGATAGCCAAGTGATGTTCCCACGGCCTTTGTTCCTCTTGTTCAGATCCATATCCAAGAGCAATAATTTCAATCAACTCCCTTCTGAATAAATAAAGCCCTTCAGATCAGGTTTCATAGGCCATCGGCGTTGCTTTGGGGTAATGAGCCCCATTTAGAGCCTGCGCTAGGGGCGTGTATTCGAATCCAATTTGTGTTTGGAGTGTTCATGTTTTCCCCAACTGAAATACCAATGTCAAATAATTCCGTGGCGAAAATTCAGACTAGTTTCCCCGAATATCTCGTTATTACAAATTCAATGTACAGTTACCCTTAAAAAGAATGAGACGATTCTTGGTTGTCGGAAGTTAAAGTTCTACAGCGCGGTTCACTCGATATCGACGTATAACGATAAGTAACATGACAAATAGAACAAGAATTGTTACAAGGACCACAACAAGGACAGGAATCAGAATAAGGATCACGAAGAAGACAGCCATTTAAAGCCACGATTTCACAACATAGCTCGGGTAACAAAATATCATTGCTTTTCTGTACCGAATGGCAAATGCCTGCTTCGGATCTACATTCTGGACTGCTGCTGTCACTGTCTTGTCTCGGTAGCTCATATAGTAGCGTGTCGGTTCCACCGTATAAACGAAACGTTTCGTGTTCGATCCCAGGTAAAACTCTTTTTTTTATTGAGGTGTAATTAATTTGTTCAGAGTTCCTCGACTGTATAATTTGTCGAAAAATATGGAATAATTGATGCCCAATTTTTTGGTCTACAAGTGGGCTGAACCTCGTCGAAAAATAAATAAATCTTACTTGGAAGTTAAAAGTATTCTTCCTGAAACAAAAATCATAAAAAACAAAAAGAGACCCGTTAACTTAAAATCTTGTCCGCATACCATCATACATTTCTCCAATCGAAATCCACTCGATTGGTAGCGAAGGCAAGATGGTTGACAGCTTGTGCTTCCCCCAATATTTCCATTTGCGCAGCCCTCCGGCTCCTAATACCGCGGTTCCTCAACCTGCTGATCACAGTCTGTGAAGAACCGGGAAAGTTAGATGCTGCTCTTATTTCGTTAGCAGTCCGAAAGGGTCCAGTCGAACTGTCTCGAATAAGAGAGCATCCTCTTCCAATGAAGAAATCCGCAGACGACCACGGAATAGGGCGATTTTCGACCTCCCCTGAATTTTGTAACGATGAACCCCCTCGCTGCTGTACTTCCAGGAACACCGACCAAACGGCCAGCAGATCTAGCCCCATATCCAGCATCAACTAGAGCTATAACTCGCTGTCTCATGCCACGTCGGTTCGCCATTACGATGAGAAATGAGGGATGACGATAATACTTTAGTGTAGACAATGACTATTTAGCGTGATATATAATTATTGAAATAATGGGCATCTTGCACAGTAAGAGTTAATAAGTCAACCCTAAATTAAATATTTAAATAACAGGATATAACAGGAAGTCCAATTATTGTTGCGAAACTAATCAAATTAAATCTAATTACGTTAAGTAAACAAATCCCAAGTTATGACACCACATTGCTACAGCTAAATTCTAGGTTATTAACATAATTCATTTTAATTGTTAGTTTTTAATATATATGCATTTACATTGTATGTGTGTATGTATAAATGCATTCATTAGATTAACGTTTACAATATTATAACTTGTAATTTTGTACTGTCTGTGATCATTAACACAATCTGAGGAATTTGTAAAACTCTATTTCAACGTTATTTAGCTATTTCAAAGTTATTTAGACAAAAAAAATCGTTGTGTAGACTAGGAATCGAACTCGCACTCTTCTACACGAGACGCAGAAGTCTTAGCGTCTGAGCTATTGAAACGACACGAAAGCTTTCCTTTCTGTGTGGAGTGTCGATCTAGTCATGAAGGTCCATTGTCGATTTAACTACACGATTTATGTATATATTTATATTTTATTTACGTAATATTATCATATTTTTTGCAGTTTTTGAAGTGAATTTCGGAACGATGCTCATAACAAACCAAATAGCCTGAATTTAAGTAACTCAATATTCGTTATCTTGTGTATCAGTGCTCTGGTCTCCGATCATGCGCAGTGTCTTACATCTGAGACTTAGGAATATTCAATCGTCTCATCCTTTTCTAGGGAAACTGTACGTCGGATAAGCTCACAGTTGTTACAATATCGTTAAATAACCATTTCCAAGATACCTGAATTAACAACCAATTTCCTAATTATTATGGAATACTTTCATGTCATTTATGTTCATTACGACTGTCTGGTATTATGCGAAGATATTTTACAGTTTCTGAGCAAAACATTAATTTCAGCTGCTCGATTTGTTCATTCATTTCACTATTTTCTCATGTATCGGTTAAGTTAAATAGAAAATAATTTCCATTTCATTACTTCATATTTTTGTTTTATTTCAATTTTGAACCCAACACTGAATTTAATTATTATTTCCCCCCCTTTTTGAGGAGGGCATGAAGACTTCGCTCGCACCTTGAGGCTTACTGTCTCGACCTCCTTATTGTGGGATTATTATTATTATTATTATTATTATTATTATTATTATTATTACTATTTATGACCGTATTTCTATGAGTACGTGATTCACTACCTGGTGCCATCTTATCGATTCAGTAACAGCATCCAGGTCTGACGGAGTCTCCCTGTTGATACTCCGCAGCCTTCTCAGATCGATGGCACCTATTCGCAAATTACGTACTACGTCCTGTTTCATCCTATAGGCCTATTATTAACATGAAGATCACAGCACAGTAGATACCGTGATTCACCATAGTGCCATCTGTTCAATTGAGCTACACAGCAATGATGGCTCTGCCGTAGTCCGCTGTGAAAGCCGCTACGCCTTCCTAGGATCTGCATTCAGCTCCCACCCCCTGGTTTTTCTCCGGGCGAACGTAGCCTACAATAACCAGGACGACAATAACTACAAACAACTTTAACTGCTGCGGCTGGCTCCGTCTTTCTTTCTTTTTCTTTCTTTTTCTTTCTTTCTTCCTTTCTTTCAATGTTTTTCAGCACTTTGTGAGCACCAGTTGTCCATCCATGGGGATGACGAAGCTAGTTCAACACCGCAACCATATTGTGTCTATTGAACTCTTTCGGGAGGTAAAAGCGGCATTAAAGAACTCGGCAGGATTTACAGTCCCTGGATTATCAGTGTTATCATAAGACATCGGAAGTTAAGGCACTAAAAATGATATTTTAGGCGCCTAAAAGGCTCTAAAAACAACAAAAATAGGGCAATAAAAGGCATTGAAGTTATATTGAATCACCCATAATTCATAAAGTAAACATCCGTAAGCCCATAAGTAACTTAACAAAGTGCACTGGAAAAGTAGTTTCTCTGTTCTATGGACTTGTTTCACTTGTACTTATAAATCCACTCCTTCACGTCCATAATTTGAGTTACAATAAACAACAAGCCACTTTTCAAGATTAACGCACAAACTTCTGTCACGTTTCTTGGACAAAATCGGTGTGACGATGATTAATGTAACAATAATGAGACGTCGGTAGAGCTACGAAGTCCTACCAGTAAGCACAGTCTTTATCCGCCATAAATTATAGTTGGACTCACCGGGATTCGAAACCGGGTTATCAGCGTGGAAATCCAACGCTTAACGTATTCGATTAATAACTGATACCTGTTGTTTAGTCAACTGTACGAAGACAGGTTTGAACCTCACAAGTGACACCAATAAGGCATCACTCATGAGGCAACTAAGCCAGGAATTAATGGGGTAGGTCAGTGCTGGAGTCAGGTAACAGTGAGCGATTCCGGTGTGAGCGAAACAACACTGCATTGCAACAGGGTGTCCCATATCTATGGCTACTATAAGAATGCAATTTCCTTAGTTTCGAATGCAGAAATAAATGCAGTATTGTTGAGTGAGTAGGTGATATAAAGAAAAAAGGCAAAAAAGTACATATAAAAGTACATATTAAAGTAAAAAAGGCGTAAATGTCAAAAAGGCAAAAAAAAGGCAAGATCAAACTTCATCAGAATGCTCCATTTCTCATGATTCGTGCACATTTACTAAAAGCCTTTAAATATGAACATTAAAATAAAATAGACATTTTCTTAAACATCCGATGTCTAGTTATCACAGAGGTAGGACAGACAGGTGTCTAAAAGTCACCATATATACAGACCAATCTCAGTTAAAGAATCCAAGGTGTCCTCAAACTTGACGGTCATTTCGAAATATCAGTTGTTCCGTTAAACAAAAGAGAATATACAGTAATGGGTAAAGATGACACTAATAACAGCAGTGGCTAAAGTACACTATACGAAAACAGTTCCAGACTCTCTCCCCTTAGGCTGACCATAGGCGTACGTGCCGTTTTGAAGTGAACAGTACCATGTGTTTCCTATGTCTTGGTCGTACCATCATCTTAGTAAACATACGTTTTGTCCCATTTCTCTTTCTAAAAAAAAATCTTCTTAAAATTTGGTAAATCATAATCTAAAAATCAAACTTCCATTTGCCTGCTAACTTATTCTAAATATCGTCAATTCGTGCAACCACGGTAGAGGATTCTTGCAACCGTTGGTAGAGACATGGAATTTATTCTTTATCTGCCAGGAAATACTTTTACTGTGGAAATAATATCGCCTATAAGGAATATTACATGATCCAAAGAGAAATCTCGATTAAGCGTTGAAGCAATGAGAGCCATGCTATTATAGGACACATTTAAAATATGATAAAAGTTTAAAACTTAGTAACATTAAAACTTCACAGTGTTAGAATACTGTTAAAATGGTAATAAGATCTTAAGTACGCCGTACGGCTGTTTCGAAGTCGTTTCCTTCGTCGTCACATTCAGTACCTAGGTAAATTAAGATAAAATTATGTCATGAAGAGTGGTAGGTTTTATGACATGGTACTGGACCATCGAAATTTGTTACGTCAAGTAACATAATTTTAAAATACTCATGGCATGATGGTGGTTTTAAATCTTAATTTTTTAAAAAGCGTTATTCCCTTCCCGTCCCGTTTGTGTATATTGGAATTATGATCAATAGGCCTGATAAATATATGCCGTTAAACTACCAGTGCGCTTCGTGCGCCTCTGACTTTGAGTACGTCTCAGAGTTGGGGTGAGTTAAAGCAGTGTCTTTCGTTCGTTTGAACTCATGCTTATCATCACGGTAAGTTAGTCGTCAACATTTGGGTGGTTGAAAGCCACTCCTTTGACTTCGAAACATAACTATCTGCTAAAGAAACATAATTTAAAGACATCATTTTATTTGTTAAAGAAAAACTGCATTATTTTTAAGAAATTTTATTCTATATCTGTAGAAAATACACCTAATATAACATTGACAAGTATTAGTCTTATTATTTTACTATGTTAATATGATGGTGTATTACGTTTTTGTTTTACATAATTTTCCATTTCATATATTTTTGCGGTGCATAACGAACCACATTTTCAAATTTTCATAGGAGAATGGATCCCTCTTGCTAGAAAAACTTCATTCCACTTCTGCAGAAACAGGACATATTTTCTATATTTTACACAAGCATTATGTATCTCAAAATCTGTACCATTATTATAAATTTCCTCATATGAAACTGCCACACATTATACATAGAGCTAAATATCCATAATATTTATCCAGTATTTTTTTAATCTTGTCTGCTACATTTCTTCCTATTTCGTGTTCTAATTATTCAGTTTCGTCACAATATCATTGACTATATGCTATACACCTAATATAGGTTAATATTAATAGATCAACTATGATCAAATATTTTATATTCGACAGATAATGGACAAAAAAATGGGAGTATAAGGGTACAGTGCATCAGTTATTCATAGATTTCAAAAAGGCATATGACTCGGTTAAGAGAGAAGTTTTATAATATGTATGATATTCTTATTGAATTTGGTATTCCCAAGACACTTGTTCGATTAATTAAAATGTGTCTCAGTGAAACGTACAGCAGAGTCCTTATAGGTCAGTTTCTGTCAGATGCGTTTCTAATTCACTGTGGGCTAAACCAAGGAGATGCACTATTATCTTTACTTTTTAACTTTGCTCTAGAGTATGCCATTAGGAAAGTCCAGGATAACAGAGAGGGTTTGCAATTGAACGGGTTACATCAGCTGCTTGTCTATGCGGATGACGTGAATATGTTAGGAGAAAATCCACAAGCGATTAGGGAAAACACGGGAATTTTACTTGAAGCAAGTAAAGAGATAGGTTTGGAAGTAAATACCGAAAAGACAAAGTATATGATGATGTCTCGTGTCGAGAATATTGTATGAAATGGAAATATAAAAATTGGAAATTTATCCCTTGAAGAGGTGGAAAAATTCAAATACCTGGGAGCAACAGTAACAAATATAAATGATAGGCTACTCGGGAGGAAATTAAGCACTGAATAAATATGGGAAATGCCTATTATTATTCCGTTGAGAAGCTTTTATCATCCAGTCTGCTGTCAAAAACTTTGAAAGTTAGAATTTATAAAACGGTTATATTACCGGTTGTTCTGTATGGTTGTGAACCTTGGACTCTCACTTTGAGAGAGGAACACAGGTTAAGGGTATTTGAGAATAAGATGCTTAGGAAAATACTTGGGGCTAAGAGGGATGAAGTTACAGGAGAATGGAGAAAGTTACACAACATAGAACTGCACGCATTGAATTCTTCACCGAAACATTAAATCCAGACGTTTGAGATGGCAGGGTATGTAGCACGTATGGGCGAATCCAGAAATGCATACAGAGTGTTAGTTGGGAGGCCGAAGGGAAAAAGACCTTTAGGGAGGCCGAGACGTAGATGGGAAGATAATATTAAAATGGATTTGTGGGAGGTGGGATATGATGATAGAGACTGGATTAATCTTGCTCACGATAGGGACCAATGGGAGGGCTTATGTGAGGGCGGCAATGAACCTCCGGGTTCCTTAAAAGCCAGTAAGTAAGTATAGCTAATATTGACACATATCAGCCTTTTTATTTCACTATGTTAATATGATAGTATACTACGTTTTTGTTTTACATAATTTTTCATTTCATATATTGTTGCAGTGAATAAAAAACTACATTTTCAAATTTTCAAAGCAGAATGATTGCCTGTTACTAGAAAATAAAGCATTATATCTAGAAAAACTTCCTTCCACTTCTGCAGAAACAATGGGGGAATATTTGAAATATTTTACACAAGCATTATTTATCTCAAAATCTGTATCATTATTACAAATTTCTTCATTTGAAATTAAGTCACAAATTTCGTCCTCGGCATCTTGCTATTATTCTTCTTTACAGGACTTGAATGTTGCTGTTACGAATAGCAGTATTCGGTCGTAATGTAACCGATCAACTGAAGTTCACTGCTGAACGAAACACACTGAAATCCCCCACCCCAACGCAATTACGTACTGCTACCTAAAGTCAGAGGCGCATGAAGCGCAATGTAACGGCATACAATTCTTAGCCCTAATGATCAGCCTATCTCTGCCAAACATAAATCCTACATTTTTTAAATCAGACCCCGTCGGCGAGAGAAACAGAAGATAATGGATCTAGAGAGATTGTTGGATGTATTTACCCAAAAGAATGAAGAGGTTTTAAATTAAACGTCCATATATGATCGAAAATTGCATGAACAGGATCATTTCATAACAAATTCCAACGACAGGAATAGCTAAAACCATTAACCTGGCGTAGCATGCAAACCTTCTCTCTGTACGTTTTACATAAGGAAATGTCCTGAAACACAGGAAGCAGCGTATCTTGTCGCAGAATAAGGGATGTGAAACTTTCATTATTTTCGAATGCATTGCATTATGCTTCCGCCGTGCGCCATAGATACCAAGCATTGCGTTGGCAAAGACGGTGTCGCAACTACAAGATGCCAGACACAGGCACGCGCTAACATTTGCATCTTATCTTTTATGGCTACAACGAAAACCGATCGTTGTCAATTTATTAAGTATGTTTAATTCGCCACATGATGCAAATTTTTAACAAGTATAACATGATAACCAACCTATATTATTCAAAACATTTTAGGAATCTGCCAAAATGAAATATGAGTCTTAAAGAGTCCGTGACATTCAAAAGTTTGGAAACCGCTGATCTAACATATTAACTGTCCATCGCTGTGGAGTAACGATTAGCACGTCTGACCGTGAAACGAGCGGGTCCAGATTAAAATCCTCGTTTGGGTTTTTTTTTTAAACCAATTGAAGCAGAATTACAGATAACTTTCGGCGTTGGACCTCGGAGTCCTCGGACTCATTTCGCCATCATTAATTCACATATCATCATCCATACCATAGCCCGAGTTAAGTTCACGGTGCGGCGTGCTGTACTTGTACAAGAGCGCGCCGTTCGGCTATCCAATCATTCACAGAATAGGAGTGATAAGCACAATATGCCTCAAGCTGCAGTGTAAGCATTCGAGTCCCTTCTCCGCACAAGAGAGGAAAAAAACATATTACATATTACTTAATAAAGACACCTTATACAGTAAAAATAAACCATAATAAAAATTAATCAACAACATATACAAAAACAATAAATTAATTTTAATATAAAATATATAATCTTTCAGATTATATCGAATTGCATGATAAAACTCTTCAGTCAAACCGTATAGCAACGATAACATAATATTTTATACCTCAAACGTACTGCTAAGTACATGAAAGCGGAGCAATAAAAAAAATAGAAAAACTTGGAAAACTGTACAGGCCCAGAAACAAAATTTGAGCCACCTGAATTTTTCAAGTTCCAATTATAACATACTGCGCATGCTCAGTGCTTAAGCAGTATGTTATGACTGGAACTTGGAAAATTCAGGTGGCCCAAATTTTGTTTCTGGGTCTGTACAGAAAAAAAGAAAACGATTTTTCTAACAAAAATTTCGCAGCATGGTAATATCATACAATGGAGAAATGGTGGACAAGACACATTTGGTAGCGTACAAACATACTGTTGAACAGTATGTCAGAATAAGTCTGTTGTAATGTTACAAGTGAGGCGTTTAGTTGCAAAATCAGATACATCACTAATAACTTTTCAGTATGAAGAAAAAACGTTTGCGAGGAACCATGGATTTGCAACCAATACTATTTTTCATCATACAAATCCATGTAATGTACCTGACTTTGGAGCATTACAGTGCTATAGCAGTTGTAGAATCATATGAAGATATGAAATACAACATAAACTCATTAAAAAAAAAAGTGATGTATCTAATTTTGCAACTACACGTCTCATTTAATGCATTTTTGAAGTGCGTCGTTAAATTAGCAACTTTTTACTCTTTACCCGGTCTTCTCGCACGAATTTGTTTAGTACTGCCAAGTAAGCGCTTTTATCTCTTCTGTGCCTTCTTTCTTTAGTCATAATTTTGCTCGTGCACTTTAACCTTTCCAGTGCCCTCAGCGATATCTAGATGAAAAAAATGGCTACCGGCACTATATTTAGCCTTGATACAAACGAGTATTATCATCTGTCTCTTGAATAGCCTCAATCTTTCAAATACTCTCTGAACTCCATGTAATTAACATTATTGCCATCATAATAATCACCAACATACAGGCCTTGAAGAAATTAACTGTGATCATCAACATTATAAACCTTATGGAAATTAAATATTTGCTTCTTTTCAAACTTACTCAATTGAACCAGACACGAGACAGGAACAAATACAGGGATTTTGATTATGTTACCAACAGGACACAAGGTTACCGTTGAAGCAAAAGAAACAAGCCAATTGACATGTAGAGAGATAAAACTGCACTATCTTGTTGGGAATCGAACCCAATTTAGCTAGATTTTTGCTTCGGAAGCTCTCTATTTGAGCTACAATAAAAATATATAATTTCACTTAATCTAACGTTTATCGAGACGCGCATAGCGTTTGTGACAATACTAGCACAATTGAATACATAATGCAAATGTAACATATGAGGACGTAAATTGGACGGTTTAATTCTGCAAACACGTTTGTATGACAACTGTTGTTTTATTTTGTTTCCTATAAATAAAAAACACACGAGCTCTCTCTCTCTCTCTCTCTCTCTCTCTCTCTCTATATATATATATATATATATATATATATATATATATATATAAACATTTTACATTCTATCACGCTACCAAAGATGTATGAATAATTTTTCTCTACTAATTTTAGTTCCAATATTACTCAAATGTCGAAATAATAATGATTAGACGGATACTGTCACTACTGTGAAAAGAAAATCTAAATTATGTAGGTCTATAAGAAGTGCAATCAATGACTGTTCCTCCAAAGTAGGACTGTCTAGTAGTGTGCTAAAATGATTTTAAAAGAATGTGGAATGATTTCCTACTGAAGTAGCTACATTCAGTTTAGTCTAGGCCCAATACATTGTTTCAGAGTTCATAGTTTCAAAATTTAAACAACATTCTTAAACCGCATACTTCTGAGTCAGTTAAATGGCTCATTCAGTGCAAAACACGCTACGGGTCCTGGAAAAATAGCATTTATTACAGGGATAATACCTGTCTTCCAAAATGTTTTCACTCATTAAAATAGGAATTAATGGGACATAAAAAATTCCATACATCATGGATACTTTGAATATTACAAACGCATGACAAAAATATTTTATAGAGAGCTTGATTTCACTCATATTATGGCCAACAATAAATATTTCCAAATACTGTTACACACAATAATGAAAATATTAGATTTTGCTAGTGTAACACAAGAAAATGTCTTATAGGAACATTTACAATGTCTACAAAATTGCTATCATTCATCAGGACAACAATAAAGAGAATACACTTTCCCAAAAAACCGATTACCCACTACGCACAGCGATGGATATGTTTGGTGTTGTTGCCTTAAGATGAGAGAATGTTTTCAATTAAGGGGTTAGATACAGCTTACAGCAGTAAAATTTTAGAAATATTCAACATTTTTTTTCCCTCCATTACTGTATCTTGTACAATAATGAAAATTAGTATGTGGAAAACACTGTCCTTCTGCTATATGAAAAAAAAATACTTTTACGATTAAAAAAATATTTACATATTATTTTAAAAAATTCAGTTCACTGTGCAGTGATGAAACAATTCCCACATAAGTAAAAAACTACCAATACTATGCGATGAAATTTATTGTGTATATTTACTGTATGCATGTAATATCTACAATATGATGCAAGATCACTTCTCTACCTTTGATAGATTGTCTGATATAAAATAAATTCATTTTAAAAAATGGTCAACAATCAGTACTTTCTTCTAACACAATATATTTATATATTAAGGACTGTAGTTGAAAGAGTATGATATTGTAAACATGAGTTTCAGCAATAAAATAAAAGCGAGAGAACATGAAAAAGTTAACAAGTTTATGAGTTATGAGGGAAAAGCTTCATCACTGCATAGTAAAAGCCACCATTTTGAATTTTGAAAAAAAAAAAAAAATATATATATATATATATATATATATATATATTTTTTAATCGTAAAAATATTTTTTTCATGTAGTAGGACAGTGTTTAACACATACGAATTTTCATTATTGTACAAAATACAGTAATGGAGGAAAAAAATGTTAAATATTTCCAAAAAATTTACTGCTGTAAGCTGTATCTAACCCCTTAACCCAGTGGTGTATTTCTAAACAAAAAAAGTATCCTGGCTCTGGGATTTCGGTAGTACCGGTATCTAGTCGTTTTCGTCACCACCACCATCACCACCACTACCACCACCACCATACATGGGTTCGAATGTAGATATATGAGGCTGTTAGGTTTGCGGAGTAGACCTCATTATGCACTTGTTTAAATATGAATAAAACATGACTTTCTATAGGCTAAATGCAAATTTGAACTGGCGCCGCCCGGCCTCAAAGAATAGTACCCTGGCGCCGCCAGGGCCGGCCAGACTTGAAATACACCCCTGACTTCACCTAACACTATGAAACAGATCACACATTCCTAACGATACCACACGGTAATGATTAATGAACATACTCGATGCCATTGGTACATAATATGAAAAGACTACAAGGACACTATCTGTCTTCAAAACTGTTTTCATTCATACATACAATAGTAAATAAGTGACACAAACCCAAGAATTCTATGTAGAGCTTCAATATTAACAGTAAAACAGCTAGTGTCAGTTGTCAGTTGCCATGCAGACGAGATACTTACAGTCATCTGCCCGTGCAAGAATACGCAGTGGTGCCGAACGCGTCTATGACGTCTGGATCGGCGGCGTAAGACAAGAGAGAGGCGCGGTCCGGCATGATGACCGCCAAATTGTTGTTATTGTTCATCTGAGCCCGATCACTCGCTCCTACACATCGCGACTCCCTCTCTCATTCAGCAAACTTTACTGACAGTAAAGAGGGGCCGGCGCCGCCTGCACTGCGCAAGTCACGCCGTCTCCATGCAAAATCGGATTATCCTCCGGGGTGCAGGGACGAGGGTGAGGGAGACTGCCGAAAACAGCGTCGGCACTTGCTAATGTCTCGGTAATAACAAGTCAACCCGCTAATAGGTCTACACGAAACACGGAGATTAGCCATTAGTAGGTACCTATATGACGTACGAAGGATAAGTTACAGTCACGGGAGAACAAAATTTAGACACAAAAATGTATTCCAGTAATAATAATAATAATAATAATAATAATAATAATAATAATAATAATAATAATAATAATAATAATATTATTATTATTATTATATTTAAATATCTTCGATTTTTTTCTGTAAGTCCATAAATACATATTTGAGGCGTATAACAAATCAGACCAAAGCAATTTATTTATCTTCTACATTGGATTTTGAAAATTAAGACATAAAATAATATCGTAATCCTTCATTTACAATCTCTCTGAACCACAAATAAGATTCTGAGACGATGATCTCGATTGTGCCCCGACTAATGGAGTATGAAGACCCACATAAATTAATTTCCCTTGCTTTGAAACTGGGCGTATGTATTTTGACCAGCATTTGTCATGAGTGGCCTTGGCTTACGTGGTGACATGTATTATGTTGCTGACAGAGTCTTGCTACCTGTAAATGTCTCATGCTTGCTCATACCACCTTTCTATATTTATATTCAGCTTCATCATTGATTGTTATTCTTAAGTTTATTTTGTTCTCAGGCAGAAACTGGTTGGATTTTATCATATCAGAGATAATACCATGTCTCTAAGATGATGTAGACGTCATAGTTTCATTCATTTATTTACTTATTTATATATTTATCTTCTTATTTATTTATTTACTTATCTACCCATTTATTTGTGTATCTATTTCTTTAGCTATTTACCTATTTATTTAGTTATATATTTATTTGTTTATTCATTTTTTTCACTTATTCATTATTTCCTTGTTCATTCAACGTATACAGTTTTGATGTATACAAAAGTGCACACAATTCATATTACATGCACAAGGATAGAAAAGATAAACTGATAAAAATATCATCATTATAAATACTAAGTTTTCACATAGTACTAACGTGAGAAGTAACAGCAATCCAAAATAAACCATATTTTTAAGTTAGGTTAGGTGTGTGTATTCTTAAAAATTATGACACTAGCCAAATGTACGTAGCTACGTTTGATATGAGCAGTGACTCAAACTGTTCCATGTGATGAGTAACATAAAGTTATCCATTGCAATTTTCAAATTAAGTTTATATACAATATGACAAGTACGAAGTTTGAGTGAACTATGGGGAAAACTGTGCAAAACACTAGGGATTAATTATTAACACATACATCAAATTAAACTGAACATTATAGTTAGTTTACAATGTAATTATTGCTTACAGTGGTGGCCATGCGGTATCACAGGAGGCCTTGACAAGTCGAGTATCGTTATAATGGGAACCACAACACACGCACACTACAGAGAGCAAGCACTGTCTTTGGTAAGAATGCTGTAGAACCGAGGTGTAAAACAGACTGCCACCGGTGAAATCCTACAAGACAGAAGAGGAGGCCACAGACCGAATGGAGTTGAAGGAGGGGTGGGGGACAGATGGTGCAGGAGAAGGGGAAAGGGGGCAACACTTGTGATGCCGCAATACTCTCGCAACACAAAACAGCAGTAATTAACATACAATCATGTGTATTCACGTACACGGTAACGTAATGCCCCGGGTTCGAAGCTTCGAAGATACTCTCAACTGAATTAACTAATTGACGACTCAACACCGCCATAGATGATGACGACACACTATTCCGAAGCACGTTAGAAAGTCGGGTAGGCCTATTTGTAATGTTTCACTGTGAAATATAACGATACTATAGCAAATATACAAATAGTAAATCAATGACTTAACTCGACAGAGAAAATGAAATGCTTTGTTACTACGTATTGAAGTTAAAATGTTATGTTATGTTTTATTTAACGACGCTCGCAACTGCAGATGTTATATCAGCGACGCCGGATGTGCCGGAATTTTGTCCCGCAGGAGTTCTTTTACATGCCAGTAAATATACTGACATGAGCCTGTCGCATTTAAGCACACTTAAATGCCATCGACCTGGCCCGGGATCGAACCCGCAACCTTGGACATAGAAGGCCAGCGCTATACCAACTCGCCAACCAGGTCGACCGTATTTTAGTTCCAAACAATCTGATTAGATGGGAGGCCAAGAGATACCGAAAACATACCTTGTGACACAAAAGTCACTTGCGAAATGAGGAAAAGTATATTATTTTGAATTCACGAATACACACCTAAGAAATTATTTTCTTTGGAACAAATCTCTTAGTAAGTACATTCTATCACGAACTAAGTTACAGCACAACATTATTATATTGCATTACCATCAGGTAAACATGAATAGGTTTGCATGTAAAGATTACTGTTCTCTGTGACCTGCACAGTGCACTATTGCAAATTTTCGAAGTGTGTTCCATTTACTTGAAGACAATGTCTCACTCCATCCTGGAATTCCTTCATCACTCTTAAAATGTTGATTTTGGACTGTGTTGGATAACATTAATTTCTCATTAATCTACAGAGTGTAAGGAGTATAAGTGCCATTATTTTAACTGATGAATGTTCATGTCATAAGGAAGAAATAATGTCCTCACAGTTTTTTCCAATTTCAATATTTAACTATTTATTAAAGTTTACAATATTAGGCGTCTGGCAACGTTGCTGGATGGGGAGGAGGGAGTTTACAAGTACACGGTACAGCTCAAGCGGATACAGACATATCCGGTACAAAACAGAAGCTCTGTTCTAATGCAGGGGCGGACCGTTGTTTACATAAAACGAACAGAGAATACAAACTTTCAATCTCATTAATAGAACTTTATGGTAAATTTTCATTTTATTTAACAATATTGGGAATATTGGTCCATTTTTTATTGTACGTCTAAAATATAAACAATAATGTTTTACTGCACAAAATCACACGAACTTTTTTTTAAATGCAAAATTTTAATCTCTCCCGCTTCCGTAAAGAAGTACCATTTTTAAAGAAATTTCTGTTTGTGTGATTTTCGAAACGGGATAAGAGACTCCTAGTATCTAATAGTTGAGAAACTGCTACGAAAGTTCACCGATTAGGTAACCTTCTTTGAGGAAAATATTGACAGTACATCCTTCTTGTCTCACTTGAATTACGACGATTATCTCCATAAATTAATAACATATGATAGACCTATTCCTAAACTGTGAATGGCATTATAAGTTGTTTATCGAATACCTGGTACCGAACTGTCATCCGCTCGGCAGTAGACCTATGGACAGGGAGTTTGAACTCGGCTGACTCGTACTTATGTCTGTGCAGAGTACTGCCTGCTGAACACGTTGCCACGTCTCTCACGCCAGAATATTAACAAATTTAAGCATGAATTTTTATTTAATTTTACGAAAACGAAACAGAACACACAAATATTTATTTAAACTAATATTAACTCTTTGCTAGATATACCTACTGATGTAATTGTTTTCGTAATTTTACTAACGATATAAGGAGTATAACGCAAATAAAATAAGAAAACTATCACGTTTTGACCCTATGTTGTATGGACATTTTTGTTCCTGTAGACCGTCCCCGACGACTGTGAAAAGGACGACACATACCTTTTGGAAAACCTGGATAATGACGAAGAAACTCGCCAGCAGTTTCACTTGTTGACTTATGATTGTCCCCACAGTAATCTTTACATACAAAACTATTCTTATCTGTTGTTCATGTAATGTAATAATAATAATAATAATAATAATAATAATAATAATAATAATAATAATAATAATAATAATAATAATAATAATGTGTTGTTCGGGAATTCATAGTGGAATGCATTTACTGAGAGATTTGTTCCAAAGAAAATAATTTGTTATGCTTACATTTGTTGCATCTCTCGTACCTTTTAACTCCTGAAATCAAATAGCTTTTCTTCCAACTCTTTTTCCATTTTTGAATATACGAATTCAGTATTTGCAGGTGAATCTTCGTCGAGTGCGATATCAGTCCGATAGTCCTGAAATCATATTTCTTAGCGTTATTTTTCTTCGGTAATGGCAGCAATACTGTCTTCGTGAAATCTTCAGACCATTCAGCTATCTCAGATATTCTGTTGCATAATGATAGATTTCCATCTTATCTTCACCCAAGCATTTCACTAATTCAATGGGGATTCCATCACCTTTATTGCTTTCCCATTCTTTATTCCCCTAAGCGCTAGCTCAAATTCTTCTCTTAGAACAAGAGATCCTTTTTCGTCTTTTGATTCGGCTACTTCATCTTCTAGGAGCTAAGTCACCCGAACTATTAAGTCTCTATTTCATATTAGATCTTCTACATACTTCGGCTATGTGTACAGTATTCCTTGTGTGTCTGTTATTTCATTTCCGATTTCGTTTTCTATCAACCCATATTCTCCAACATTTACCCTGTTATTCAAGGTTTTTTAATACGCATACCTTCTCTGTATCATATTGTTTCTTCTGTTGTTATCCGTATACAGGCTCTTAGATGAGTCCAGTACACATTACTGTTTTCAGGTGTGAATTCTAATTTAGTGGCTTTCTCTTGAAAATGTTATATGATTTTTTACTCAGAATATTCTATATTATCACACCTAAAATAACCACTATTTCTCCTGAATCACGCTGTTCTATTCCAACCCACGTAGTACATCTCGAATGTCCTGTAAAGCCACCGGCGTGGCTCAGTCGGTTAAGGCGCTTGTCTGCCGGTCTGAAGTTGCGTTCGGGCGCGGGTTCGATCCCCGCTTGGGCTGATTACCTGGTTGGGTTTTTTCCGAGGTTTTCCCCAATCGTAATGTGAATGCAAGGTAATCTATGGCGAATCCTCGGTCTCATCTCGCCAAATATCATCTCGCTATCACCAATCTCATCGACGCTAAATAACCCAGTAGTTGATACAGCGTCGTTAAATAACCAAATAAAATAAAAAAAAATGTCCTGTAAACTGTCTCTAAAGCAGCGGTGACCAAAACTCGAACTGCAGTGATTAGGGGAGGATAGGGCAAAGTGGAATGGATTTTGATATCATATAATCCTGTCTTTGTGTTTAGTTGTATCACAAAGTTTTTGTACACAAACTAAACGTTATACATCTGTCAACATTTAAACACAAAAATAATCTTATAATGAATGAAGACAACAAAGTAATTAGAAAAATAAGAGGACCCTTTAATTTTCCACTTTACCCTCACCAAGAGGGCATAGTGGAAACTCGGAGAGGACAAAGTGGAAATTACATAACACATTATATAAATGAAAATATTGTTTAAGATACGTAAAACATAAAATAATTGTTCATATTTAAAACATTTTCAAGCACTGCAGTTGTCACATAGGCTAGCCTACATAGTCTGGAGATTAATATCAGCACAAAGTTGATGAGTCCAGTCTTTGCATTTACAACACATGATCTAGTCTTCCGATGGTGGGTCAGAATATTGCTCTCCACAGCCCAAACAGAAAACATCTTGCTACCTAGGCGTGTGGTTTAGTGTACTGGCGGCATCGTCTTACCGGCCTTCGTTTTCACTCCTTTGCCGCCAGGTTTCCCATCTGCCTCTCGCGGACTGCCTTCTTAAATGGAAATGTCAGTATTTCAATTTTCTGACAACGTCGTTTTCGGTTTGTTTCACCAGTCTGAAGCAGTACGCCTAGGCTTACTTTGGGAAGTGGAGCAATATCTTCTGGTGTCATATGAGGCTGCGCATTCGATGTTCCACACTTTAAGCATCTATCTGTGTATTCTCCTGCTTCATTGGGAGACCTATCTTCGCAATGTAACTACTAGGCTGTACTGGCAATAATGGACAGAAGATGGAGCAAAATCATCTTCATATGTTGCGTCCATATGGAAAAATTTCAGTCCTTGAGAATCCGCTAGTGATATTCGGAAGCACGAACGATTTCTCAAAGTCTTCACGGATCAGACTTGCCACATTATATTCACCGATGTGTCTTCCTGGATAGCTCTTCTGGAATTTGTCTACTGCAACCTCAAAATGCGTCTTGAATGGCTTGTGAACTGCAACATCGACAGGCTGCAACTTGTGTGTTGTGTGTGAAGGAACCGACAAGATTATGATCCCAATTTCTGAGCGAATTCAAGAGCTTGAAATGACTGGTGAGAAGTATGATCGTCAAGAACCAACAACACTGGCTTTTCTTTGTTAGGTCTGCCAATTTCTGCAAAAAATTATCTGCATTTGATCCAGCCAGACTCGGAGCACCAATTGAAGCAGGATTGCTGGGTAACTTTCGGCGTTGGACCTCAGACTCATTTCGCCATCATTAATTCACATATCAATGATATCATCATTATTGATACCATATCCCGGGTTTAGTTCATGGTGCAGTGTGCTGTACTTGTACAATACGGCCGTTCGGCAACCCAATCATTCACAGAATAGGAGTGGTGAGCACAATAAGCCTCAGGCAGCATTGTAAGCCTTCGGATCCCTCCTCCGTAGAACAGGAAAAAAACGTAAACTATAAGCCAAATGCATTAACTATCTTGCAATTGCATATTAGAAGGAAATCCAGACTCTATGAGTGAATTCCAAACTACATGGGCAAAGTGGAAAGTTCACTCTTTCAGTTTCCACTTTGCCCTCCACGTAAATTGCAGGTTAGATGTGGATGTATCTTGCCAAATGAATTTTTAGAAGAAAAAAAAATAGCCATCACAGCTTCTTCCCAACACTTGTAACTGTGCTTTAAACATTAATAATAAAATCAGATGTTATATACATATGGCGATGCCTACAGATTACTTACCATAAACAAATAATTTCTTGCAGCTCGTTTCATTGTAATCACAATTCCACCATGTACAGCGATACTAGCGCTGTGCGGCTAAGTAGAAACATACATACTACCATAAGCTTTGAATATTATACTGAATAGTGCTGCTCTCTATTGTTGTAAGAGCATAACAACGATTTTCCACTTTGCCCTCCCCTTCCACTTTGCCCTCGGCTCCCCTACATACGACAGACAGCCTGTGAAGTAAGGAGACGGAGGAAAGGTACTTGGCATGAAAACTACAACCAGTGGTGGTTCCTATATTAACATCTTGATCAATCCCGCAGATAAAAATCTCAAGCTTTGCTGTATCAGCAATGTCACTACTGTCACCAAGAGCCAGTGAATAATATACGATTTTTCTTGCTTCTTTTTTTAAAACCTCCTCTTGAATATAATCAGAAATTTTCTAAATTCTTCTCTCGATACTTGGTCGAGAAATTCGTAGTTTTTCAAAATGAAATAGTTCTTATGGACAAGTTATTTCAGCTGTTTTAATCATTACTCTTTTGAGAAATTCTGTTGTATTAAAGGGCTTTAGAGCACGAGATATTTCCAACCCCATTAGGTAGCTGACTTCCTTACATTTATTTATCTCATCTTTCTCTTCCTGGCTATGATTTAAGACATGTCAATTCCTGGCGTTTAATATTTCGTTGGCACATAACACTGAATCAGTTTTTCTACAATATTATTATTAAATTAATAACTAATAAATAGTTACCCTCATCTAAAGATTAAGAAGATTAAAACTGAGATAAAACCTAATAATTTTATCCTTCTAGGGGGAAGATCTAAAAATATCAATATTCATGCACGTACAGAAGAATTATAGAAACACATACTTAGTGGTCAGTTATAATAATAATAATAATAATAATAATAATAATAATAATAATAATATAATAAATTCTTCAGCGTGGCAATTAATGTTTCTATATACTCCTAACTCAACCGTGCAACAAAGTAAACATATTAAATTTTGTCCGACAGAACAACAAAAAAGTTCTCCTCATTCTTTACGAAACCACCTCTTACTGCTTGTAGAGACAGAGTTTGTAGAGCGACATGATACCGCCACTACTTGACTCCAGTACGTGAATGAAACACACAGCAATGTACAGGAAACTCTTCGTACCCGTTTGAATGTTTGTGATTACACAATGTAATAACGACACCCGCTTTGGTCACCGCTGCTCTAAAGAGATAAACCCAAAGAATTCTATTAAAAAATCTGTTTGAGTATGAAGGGCGCACTGAAAATAGCCAAAAAGGAAATTCGTGAAATTGCATCTCCAGTATGCCTATATTTCACTAAAACAGAAAATCTGCCATCAGAAATCTATTCCGGCTGACACGACTACAATCGACATAGAAATATAGGCTATGTACGGTACTTTGGAGAATGTTCAGTATAGAACATGAGTACCATTTCTTACCTCTGTTATTTTGAATCTCAGTAATGGAATTCGTCATTGTAGTACAAGGACTCGTCTGTACACATTCCTTCCATTAGCTAATGCGTCATGCTTTTAGATTATTTATAGCCATGGATATTTCCAGTTTAGTGGTCGAGAATGAGAATAATGCCAAAGCGGCCCACGCCTGTAATACGATGCGACTAAAATTGGTACGTAGCCTACTCACTTCCTGGAAATGTAGCTCAGCCAAACTACCACACAAGATATAAGTAAGCCGAACTATCGGTCCTCCAGTTTGGGGATTAGTTCTGAGGTTGATTTAAATTCTTAAAATACCATAGCTAGTAATTATTAAGAATAGTTTTAATTGGTTATTTTACGACGCTTTATCAACTTCTATGGTTATCTAGCATCTGTGATGAAGGTCATAATGCTATCGAACTGAGTGCAGGGTCCAGAGTCGAAAGTTACCCAACATTTTCTCTTGATGGGTTGAGGGAAAACCCCGGAAAAACTTCAACAAGATAACTTGTCCCAAAAAGGATTTGAACCTGGACCCGCTCGTTTCACGGATAGGCATGCCAACCGTTACTCCAGAGCGGCAGACTATTCTACTAAAGAGAAACTAGATTCAGGAATGAAAGAATGCAGAGATGGGTGGGTGGATTGACAGATGATATGACAGTAACTGAGGAAAGGTAAGATAAAAATGAAAAAAAAAAAAAAAATCGAAGTACAGTAAATCCTCGTTAATATGAACTAGGTTAAGACAAACACCTCCATAATATAAACAATTTTCCCAGTCCCGGCTCAAATACAGTGACTTTAATGGATTTATATTCGGTTAATACGAATTTTTGTCCTCTTCTTTAATACGAACAAAAGACAACTTTTACATTATACAGTCTTTACAGTTTATTGTATGGGAATTCTCTTCGCTCGCTCTCATAGTAAAGACATCAAATGTCCTTCGAGATATTGATTACAACACGCATAATATATATAACGAAAGGCACCATTTCTGGCGCTTGGAATAAGTAATAGGAACGTTCAGAGCGAAGTATCTTATCTTTGCCACACTCTGTGAGCGAGAAAGCTGACAACTGTGATTGACAGATTGCTGACGTCATACCTGTTTAGGAGGTGGTACCACTCTCAGCATAAGTGGCAACAGATGCCACTGATTGGACAGTGCACTCAAGAACCCAAGAAATGCAAAGTACGAGTGCAGATTGGCATATTGCTGACATGACATGTTGGGTGGTGCCGTTTTCAGCGCTGCACTGGCAACAAGTGCTCACTGATTGGCCTTTTACTGAAGGACACGCGCAAAAATGCTGGTACTGGCTGTACTGCTGTATTTTCCACGGTACCTATACAGAGTAGTAGTTTATGTCTCTGTGTGTTCTATCTCGAGAGGTGTCATTGAGTGCTATAGTGATTTAACTGTTAGTTTCTCACGGTCAGTGTTCGGATTAACATTTCAATACAAGCAATAACATGAGGTGAACGAAGGAAAAAAATCTATAGATATCAAAACTAAACTTAACATTTTGAATGAAGTGTCCCACGGTACTATGATAAAAACTCAAATTGCAAAACATTTTCAAATTCCAAAATTTACCATTTCGACCATAATAAAAAACAAAGATAAAACTGGCGCTGCTGCAGCTTCAGGTTCTTCATCGGGAAAAATTAAGCGAATTCGTGCAGCAAAATATGAACAAGTGGAATCTGAAGTTCTCGATTGCTTTAACAATATCAGGAAAATATAAGTGAGTTAGAAGTGATTTCAATTTAATTCATTGCGGTAATAAAAGTGATAACTTTTATAAACTGGATAACCATATATCTGGAAGAGGAACTTGGACCAACCAAGGAAAAGATAGAAAGAGGTCAAATACAGACATTTCTCTAATAAATGAACATTCTGATGGGGACAGATAAAAAAGTTATTTTTTTTCTTTCACGATGTTAATAATGTCAAAAGAAGTGTTTATACAAATTTTGGCCACTCGACCGCAATTCTGAGGGTCGTAAAATTAGTTCGCCAGGGTCGTTAACAGAAATAAAACACAATTTTATTGGGAAAATTTTATTGAAACAGACACAGTAATTGTTGAGCCATTCTTCAACATATTCCCCACCGGAATCGAGACATTTGTCATATAGGATCGACAGAGAGGTGCAGACAGCTGTTAAATGCTGGTTCCGATCCCAGTCGGCTGACTTCTACGATACAAGGATACAAAAATTGATTCGATGGTGTGACAAATGTCTCAATTCCAGTGAGGGATATGTTGCTGTATCTGTTTCAATAAATCTTCCCATGCATTTGTGCTTTTTTCTGTAAACAGCCCCAGGGAAAATCACTTTCTGGAAGACCTCGTAATTGTGGTCGAGTGGCCAAATTTGCACAAGCACTTCTTTTGATATTATTAACATGGTGGAAGAAAAAAATTTAACTCTTTTATATACCCCCATCAGAATGTTTGCTTGTAAGTCGTAAGTATTGATAATATGTTCTTGTAATACAGTATTCAGAAAGTTTTACAAGTATGTAATTCGAAATTCATTATTACTAACTACAAACCATGTTTTGAAGTGAAGAGTGATAGTGGATTCATTGTAACAAAACTCGATCAGAATTCGGACAAGACAAACTTCGTTAATACGAAGAGGCGATTTTTCGGTCCCTTGATGTTCTTCTTAACGAATAAAATCTTCCTCTTGGTCCACTTTCGTCACCGCAAAGTCACGAAATGAAAACAATAATAAGCTCTGTTTTCTTCTGTGAGCTAACTATGGGCTCACTTAACTGATAGTCTCCTATCTTGCTCAACTGGTCGCCTGAAAGCTTGTTTCGTTTCGTTTTATCTTCCTCGAAGTAAAGAAAAACGGTGAGTCAGCGATGAAGAAGTTCATGTCTCTCACAGAGACGCCTGTCGACAATATTTTATCGATATGGGAGCCGAGGAAAGAGTTGATAAAAATCTTTGTTTTCAAGCTTCACAAACTCCGATCCTCTGAGTCGGATACTTGAGCATGGATTACTCCAATCAATAATATCCTTGCATCTCAAAAGTTTCACGTCGAATGCGTTAGTGTTCTAAAGTATTTCTTTCCTCCAGTTTTCAGCTCTAAAAATATGCAATACATTGTGAAGCGTTAGCCGAATAGATTTCAACGTTGTAGAATCGAAATATCCAAATAAATTTTATGACGGTGTTGGGATAGGTTTTTTAGAACTACTGCAGCTTATACTGCAAGCGTTTACACAATTTCACTGGCATAGGAAATCATACCATTCTATTCTTCGGAAGTCGAGTGGTTATCATACTTGCTATCACATTCGACCAAAAGCAATAATTTTTAGGACGAAA